>NC_092713.1:308088604-308388604 GCF_047496885.1 Scyliorhinus torazame
GAGAGAGAGACAGAGAGAGAGAGAGAGACAGAGAGAGAGAGAGACAGAGAGAGAGAGAGACAGAGAGAGAGAGAGGAAGAGAGAGAGAGAGGAAGAGAGAGAGAGACAGAGAGAGAGAGACAGAGACAGACGGTGGTCAGGGGAAAACAAGGTGGAAATCGGGATAAAAAGGGGGATGGTGTTAATGTTTCAGTTGCCTGTTGAGTTGTGTTTGACCCATGTTATTTTAGTTTATTTATTACATTAAAGAGCTTGTCCTTTAGCTGGTTGTTCTCTGGAAATTAATCTATTTCTAAATTACTGTTCTCCATGAGGATTGTAACAACACTCACTAGCCGAGCCTGCAAATCAAGTAGTCCCTATTTCCCCCTTTTTTTTATTAATGCCTGTACTACATTTTGCTGGGCTCATTTATTACATATCAACATTTCAGTTCCATGCATTTGAAACACTGAGTCAAACTCAGAGCGGCACGGTAGCACAGTGGTTAGCACTGTTGCTTCATAACGCCAGGGTTCTGGTTCGATTACCGGCATTTCAATTGGATCCTCTTCTAAATTCCAGTGAATACAGACCCAGACGACCCAATCTCTCGACAATCCTGCCATCGTCTGGTGAACCTTCACTGCACTCAAGCAAGTATATCCTTTCTTAGGTAAGGAGACCAAAACGGCACACAATACTTCAGGTGTGGTCTCACCAAGGCTCTGCATAGTTGCAGTAAGAAATCCTTGCCCCCGTGCTCAAGTCGTTTGACAATGAAGGCCAACATACCATTTGCCTTCCCAACTTCTTGCTGTACCTGCATGCTTGTTTCCAGTATCTGGTGTACCAGGACACACAGATCCCTTTGTACGTCAACATTTCCCAATCTATCACCATTTAAATAATACTGAGCCATTCTGTTTCGCCATCCAAAGTGGATAACTTCACATTTATCCATGTTATACTGCATCTGCCAAGTATTTGCTCACTTACTCAACTTGTCTAAATCACCTTGGAGCCTCTTAACATCTTCCTCACCACTCACCTTCCCACCAAGTTTCATGTCATCAACAAACTTGGAAATATTACTTTTTCCAAATGTCTCACTTCTATGACTGTGTTTCAATAGCCACTTGCACTAATGCATACCACATTCTCAAAGTCAGCAGCAAAGAATTTCCATCAAACTCCCCGTGTTCGATTTAGTTTAGCCCTCTTGCCTCAGAACGTCGTGGGTTCAAGTCACACTGCAGAAATTCGAGCACAAGATCCAGGCTGAGGTGGGTGCTGCAATGACGGAAGTGTTGTCTTCCGGACGAGATATTAAACTGAGTCCCCACCTGCCCTCTCGGGTAAAGGTTTCCATGGGAACTGCATGAACTGTCAGTTCTCGGGATGTCTGAGTCAATATCCCCTCCTCAACTGAACCAGAAAGAGATGTAATCTGGTCATTTAACTCATTGCTACTGATGGGATCTTGCTGTGTGCAAACTGCAAGGTGCCAGCCACTGATTGTAATGTCCTGTGAACACCCGGAGAACAAATATACAAGTACAAAGTTGTTTGTTAAGCTTACAAATGAATCATAAATTAACCCATCCTGTTATCAGCTCACCAACCAGTGGAAACAATCTTGCACTGTCTACCCTCTTAATCCTTCTGACGAGAATGCCTCCTCTAATCTTCCCCATTCACTCAGTTTTTTCCCCCCCAAGTTGTTCTCTCCGATGCACATTAGTGGTGAATCCACATTGTACTTGTTCCATAGCTCCAATATCCTTTCTGTACTGTAACGAAATGTCCAAAATTGCACACAACACTCCAACAGCAGTCTAGCCAATGTCATGTTGGTGAATCAGCCTTGTGCAGTGACACCAACGCAGATCTGCGAGATATTAGGTTCTCAGTATTAAGCATCTTGCGCCCACTGCCACACTGGGCAGAGGCCTCCCTGTCCTGCAAAGAAGGTTTATTCTGGAGTTTGGCAGCAGTAGCAATACAAAATCGCTGCTACAATGTAGCATTTACAGGTTCAAAGCGAACAAGGCGCAAGTAACAGCCGAGGATACTGAAAACCAAACGCAGTTATAATTCTGACTTGTCTGTAAAGGCCACTGCCATGCTGGAGAACATTGACGTGTGATTGTAAACACTCACGGCAATAAAAGCCACAGGCTGACAGAGGTTTAACACTATATAGAGTGCTCTGACTGACTCCAGGTCAATAAACCCAGGGCTCAGTTCAGGTCTGCAACATTTTTGGCTTTCAAATGGATTCAAACAAAATGGTGAGACTGGAATGGGGATTGGGGGGGGGGTGGGGGACACACGTGAACTGAACATAATAAACCGAAGTCACCAATTTCTGGTTAGAATTGCGAGTGATGCTAACGAAGGGTTACATTCACAGAGCTGGACCCCGACCTGCTGCTTGGAGTACAGTGCGATTCCAGATCATGCAGTGACCCAACTCTGGGTGCTGCGTGCAGCCTAGTATTTACAAAGTGCTCAGTCGGCTGTCCCATTCATGGCCACTTTGCAAACCGTCTTAAATGTCGAGAAATCGTAACCGTACTAACGGATATCGTGGAGCTGCTGCTCGGGTGTAAAAAAAGTTACATTCTTTTAAAAAAAAAAGGTGCAAAAGATTTTCCAAAGTGCTGAGGTCCCACACTTCCTTACACTATCCAGATGGCCCTGGGCTGTCCAAATGACAGGAAGAAAGTGTAAAAAGGAGACCAACAGGTTTCCTGCAGACTTGCGGTTTATAGCATACCAAATTAGTTTTTAATCAAACCCGACAGGACTCCAAGCAAGTCATCAAAATATGGATCTCAAGAAGCAATTTCCACCTGCAGAAACTTTCAGATGTGTTTTTAAAATCTCCAAAGGTTTAAATACTTGGCCTTGCTGATCTATACCCTAGCCTCAGTTCAGGCAATGGATTGATGTCTCTCTTATAAACAAGCATATTTCCAGAGTTGATGCGATGGAAGTCACACAATTATTGACCAAACCAAACCGCCTCCACTCATTCAGCATTTGCAAGGAAACCATTTCTTTGTTTCTCCAACAGAAGGTAGCAGCATTCCCACAGTGGGCTAACTGCAGGGTAAAACCCGACTGCAAGAGGCTTCTCTGTCCTGTGAGTGTAGACAAGATACCCCAAAACTGCAATGGGACTTAAAACTGATGGGTGTTTCAGGGGGAAAAAATCCTATTTGCCTTTGTTGTTTCACACTGGGATAGGAAGGGCTGACGCTGTACACCATAACTGAGATATTCTTACAATCGCTCATTCACCTCTCGTTATGGTATACAACTCTGGCACAATAATGCATCCTAGCCCCAGATTCTGTTTGACCAAAATGTCAAATTTTAAGTTTATTTCAACACCCCTTTACTGGACTATCATTTTTGATCAGGATTCTAACCCTCGTCTCGCACCCGGCCACATCAACCTGCACCCCCGGAAAAGCCAACATACAGCTTAAAAAACACAATGGTCAATTTGCAAAACTGGCTTCGTTATCCAGTCAAAAACTACCCACCCAGAATACCATATTCACTGCTCTCACCTACAGAGTTCACCAGACTCCCTTAAGCCAGCTCTTGCCCACAGATTCTATCGCTCGGGTCCTCGAGATTCCCACTTTCAAATTTCTCTATGCCTCTCGCACATTTTCCCCCAGATCCTCTGTTCCTTCCAGCATTAGCTCATTTCTCATTACCTGCTCTGCCATAACTGGCCCCCTAAACCCTGCACTTGCAGAGCATTCCTTTAAGCTGGGAAGCCCTTTGCTAAAACAGATGCACATTGCCATGATATCCAGTATGTTGATACAGCAAGAGATTTTCACCTGCCTCATGCCAAATGTTTGTGGGAAGTGGTGATAAGACCATAAGACCATAAGACGTAGGAGCAGAATAAGGCCACTCGGCCCATCGAGTCTGCTCCGCCATTCAATCATGGCTGATATTTTCTCATCCCCATTCTCCTGCCTTCTCCCCATAACCCCTGATTCCCTTATTACTCAAGAACCTATCAATCTCTGTCTTAAAGACACTCAGTGATTTGGTCTCCACAGGCTTCTGCGGCAAAGAGTTCCACAGATTCACCACCCTCTGGCTGAAGAAATTCCTCCTCATCTCTGTTTTAAAGGATCGTCCCTTTAATCTGAGATGGTGTCCTCTGGTTCTAGTTATTCCGACAAGTAGAAATATCCTCTGGACGTCCACTCTATCCAGGCCTCGCAGTACCTTGTATGTTTCAATAAGATCCCCTCTCATCCTTCTAAACTCCAACGAGTACAGACCCAGAGTCCTCAACCGTTCCTCATACGACAAGTTCTTCATTCCAGGGATCATTCTTGTGAACCTCCTCTGGACCCTTTCCAAGGACAGCACATCTTTCCTTAGATATTTCCCAAAACTACTCACAATACTCCAAATGGGGTCTGACCAGAGCCTTATACAGCCTCAGAAGTACATCCCTGGTCTTGTATTCTAGCCTTCTTGGCATGAATGCTAACATTGCATTTGCCTTAACTGCCGACTGAACCTGCACATTAACCTTAAGAGAATCGTGAACAAGAACTCCCAAGTCCCTTTGTGCTTCTGATTTCCGAAGCATTTCCCCATTTTGAAAATAGTCTGTGCCTCGATTCCTCCTTCCAAAGTGCATAACCTCACACTTTTTCACATTGTATTTCATTTGCCACTTCTTTGCCCACTCTCCGAGCCTGTCCAAGTCCTTCTACAGCCCCCTTGCTTCCTCAATACTACCAGTCCCTCTACAGATCTTTGTATCATCTGCAAACTTAGCAACAGAGCCTTCAGTACCTTCTTCCAGATCATTAATGTATATTGTAAAGTGTTGTGGGCCCAGCACAGACCCCTGAGGCACATCACTAGTCACCGGCTGCCATCCTGAAAAAGACCCCTTTATCCCCATTCTCTGCCTTCTGTCAGTCAGCCAATCCTCTATCCATGCCAGGATCTTACCCTGAACACCATGAGCTCTTAACTTATTTAAGTCTCCTATCCGGCACCTTGTCAAAGACCTTCTGGAAATCTAAATAAATCACGTCCACTGGTTCTCCTTTGTCTAACTTGCTTGTTACCTCCTCAAAGATCAAACAAAGTTAAAAGCTGCAATGAGATGGCTCCGAGCAGCTACAGTTCCTTCTTACTGCACACACGCAGTAAAAGAGCTCAGATTCCAATCCGAGACTCAATATAGCATTACCATTTGGAGTAGAAAACTCCACACGGTTGGCTAAATTCAAACCATTCTCAATCCATACTTGTTCTCATCTACCCTAAATGCCAACAATACCTACACTTTCTAAGTATTTCGCTGGCAGTAAAACTCTTCTGGGACAAATTAAAACCAAAATACTGCAGAGGCTGAAAATCTGAAATAGATTATCATCGAATTTATAGTACAGAAGGAGGCCATTCGGCCCATCGAGTCTGCACCGGCTCTTGGAAAGAGCACCCTACCCAAGGTCAACACCTCCACCCTATCCCCATAACCCAGTAACCCCACCCAACACTAAGGGCAATTTTGGACACTAAGGGCAATTTATCATGGCCAATCCACCTAGCCTGCACATCTTTGGACTGTGGGAGGAAACCGGAGCACCCGGAGGAAACCCACGCACACACGGGGAGGATGTGCAGACTCCGCACAGACAGTAACCAAAGCCGGAATCGAACTTGGGACCCTGGAGCTGTGAAGCAATTGTGCTAGCCACACACAATGAAAACAAAGTGTTGGAAAAACTCCTCAGCGGCCATGAAGAGAGAAACAGAGTTAACGCTTCAAGTCCAATATGGTTCTTTCTCGGAACTGAAACCCTTCGAGACATCCTGAGATTGCGAAAGGTTCTGTAGAAATCTTTTCCTTTTTAAAGGCACTTAAACTAGAAGTTGTTTAAAACCTGCAAAAATCGAAACAAACCCCACCCAAAGCAAACCCAACAAACGACTCATTGATCTCAATGCCCTGAGTCCAATGTTTTGATCAAAATTTTGATTGCATTTCACAAGTCCTATGCAAAGATCTCAAAATATTCCTGTTGGGTCACTAAATAAATATGGATTTTTTTTGTTGCTTTGTTTAAAAGGTTTCCAGGCAATTAGGGGTGGGCAATAAATACTGGCCTAGCCAACGATACCCACATCCTGTAAAGGAGGGCGGCACGGTGGCCCAGTGGTTAGCACTGTTGCTTCACAGCTCCAGGGTCCCAGGTTCGATTCCCGGCTTGGGTCACTATCTGTGCAGAGTCGGCACGTTCTCCCCGTGTCTGTATGGGTTTCCTCCGGGTGCTCTGAACATTCTGAATTCTCCCTCTGTGTACCCGAACAGGTGCCAGAATGTGGCGACTAGGGGATTTCCACAGTAACTTCATTGCAGTGTTGATGTAAGCCAACTTGTGACAATAAAGATTTTCGGAATTAAAAAAATTAAACAACCATTTTAGACTTGAGAAATATTAAAAATTACAAAAGGATAGGACAATGTAGATAGTGGCAAATGAGCGAAGGGGTTTCAGAATAAGACAGATGTTAAGATTGAATGACAGATTTAGCACAAAGACAGCTAGAAAAATCTTGTCCATGGAGAGTTGGGGAATGAATCAGAAACCATGGCTTCATTTACTAATAGGTTAAAAGGGAGAGTAGAGGGATGGATGGAGAGAAAGAATGTTGGAACAGGATGGGCCCACAGGATTAGGACTACCCCTCGTGAGAGATAAAAAGTACAATTTCTGCGTTGTAGCTTTGATCTAACTCGTACAACACGCGAGACCATGAGTTTTTAATTCCAATCTGTAAGGCCAGACTTCCTCTTCCCACCAATGAAGAGCACAGCATGGAATCGAAAGCCAAGTCTCAGCATGAAGAGCCATATACTCACACAGCGACCAGCTGGATCTTGAACTTGATGGAGGTTGGGTTAAACTCGGGCTTGCTCAAGTTGTGTTCACATTTCTGCAATGGTCAGGGTAATAAGAGTCAAGGAGAAAAAAAACACCACAAAATCAAACCCATGATTTGCAAACAAAATCTCCAAGACCAACAACAGTCCCGTTTTAAAAGTTATATCTTATAGTTCTGGACGGACACCCGAGCACACAATTAGCAATCGTATTTTAAACCATGATCGTTGAGGAGCTTTGGAAAGACAGGAGAATCCCCCCTCACCTGCACTTCAGGAAGGTCTGTTTTAGAGCTGCCTGAACTCGTATGGATGCAATGCGTAAAAGATTAGGCTGCTCTGCAAGTTAACCCCTTGCCTGCTCAACAATCTAAAACACATCTGCTGAAGCCGCCTTCTGGAAATTTCTGAAGCTTGGTAGAAGAATTTCCAGAATCAAGCAGGTCACTGTGACCACAATGAACAGAACTCTCACCATCTTCATTCTCAACATGCTTCATATTCCAACAGGGTTTATTGAGCAGCCTTTGCCATTAGCTTAGCTCCGAGAGCTACAGTGAAGCATATTATTGTGATTTTTTTTTAAAATGTTAACAGCAAAATAAACACAACCGCTGCTGATTTTGCATGATTTGCCCTCCACTAGTTCAAGGAGAGTTGAAGCCGAGAAAACGTCATTGGCTTCCTCATTGTCACTCAGTTCACTTCTACCCTTGGCACCCTTTCACAATTCTGCAGCTGCCCGGGGAGGCGCCTGTGACTCTTTGACCAGAGAAGAAAGTGAGTCAGCAACTGCCACATAAAAGACATTTAAATGAGAAGGGAATCAAGTGGTATTGGAGTCCCAAGCAGGCACGCAACGCTGCCATCCTTTCCACCAACCTCCCCCCACAAAACTACTTTAGTCACGTGTGGGGGGATTTTGGTACCTTGTTGGCTTCCACTGATGGAGCATCAATTCCATCCTCTCCAGACAACTGCTTCAGACCTTTCAGCTCCCCCCCCACCCCCAAACCTTAAAATATTCACCGACTCCCATGGCTGCTGTGCAGGGACCAGAAGATGCTGCTGGTGAATTGCATCCCCTCGCCCCTAGTCCAATTGTTGGATTAAAGTCTCTCTATTTACTTCCCCTAAGCCCAGTTTAAGGGGCGGTATAACAAGAAGAGTTAGGTCAAGTGGAAGGTAGTACCACAGCAGGCAGGCAGCTCAGCAACCTTGCTCTGGGAGACAATACCAATGGGAGGGCTGGAAGGGAATAAAATCCCATTGGGGTAGCCGGAGTCATAAGTCTGAGGGTGGGTTTGAGGTACATCACGGAAGGAAGAGTGCCAGGAGCTCTGCACAGCCTCAGTGTTGTGCTGCCTAAAGTATCCTGAAGGTCCTCTCTCTATCGGGAATGTCCAACATGTAGATTGCTGTTATAGTGCGGGGCGCAGTGGTTGCTGAGTGAGTGCTTGCTGAGAAGGGGAGTAAATTTTTTTTTAAACTTACTGTTGGGGGTTTCCAGCTGAATCCGGTTGGAGTGAGGGCAGAGTGACTGTTGGGTAAGTAGTAAAGATTTAAATTGTTTGCGCGGGCCCTTAACAACTGATTGTTGTTATAGTGCGGGGCGCAGTGGTTGCTGGTTAAGTGTTTTATTTTTACCTGTATTTAGGTTGGGCAGTTTATAAACCATAGACACTACACTTGTAGTGTCCCCCACCCTTCCACCTCCTCTAACCTAAGGAGTCGAGTGAATATCAGGTAAGCTCTTTCTTTTTCTTGTTTTATCCGCAATTTACCATGGGGGGATGGCAGGGAAGGCAGTGCAATGTTCCTCCTGCAGAATGCCGTCAGTGTCCCTGCTGATTTCACCTGTGGGAAGTGCACCCATCTCCAGCTCCTCAGAAACCGCGTTAGGGAACAGGAGCTGGATGAACTTCGGATCATTTGGGAGGCAGAGGTGGTCATAGATAGAAGCTTCAGGGATGTAGTTACTCCGAAGAATCAAAATAAATGGGTGATGGTGAGAGAGGCTGGGAGGAAGCAGTCAGTCCAGGGATCCTCTGTGGTCGTTCCCCTCAGTAACAAGTATACCGCTTTGGATACTGTTGAGGGGGACGACCTACCAGGGGTAAGCCACGGTGAACGGATCTCCAGCACTGAGCCCGTCCCTGTGGCTCAGGAGGGAAGGAGGGAGAGCAGGAGAGCAATAGTTATTGGGGACTCGATAGTTAGAGGGACAGATAGACAGTTCTGTGGCAACGAAAGAGACTCACGAATGGTATGTTGCCTCCCAGGTGCCAGGGTCTGTGATGTCTCGGACTGTGTTTTCAGAATCCTTAAGGGGGAGGGGGAACAGTCACAAGTTGTGGTACACATCGGTACCAACGACATAGGTAAGAGAAGGAATGGGGATTTAAAACAGGAATTTAGGGAGCTAGGGTGGAAGCTGAGAGCCAAGACAAACCATGTTGTCATCTCTGGTTTGTTGTCGGTGCCACGTGCTAGCGAGTTGAGGAACAGGGCAAGAGTGCAGATAAACACGTGGCTGCAGGGATGGTGTAGGAGGGAGGGTTTAAGTTATGTGGATAATTGGAGCACATTCTGGGGAAGGTGGGACCTGTACAGACAGGACGGTTTGCATCTGAACCAGAAGGGCACCAATATCCCAGGAGGGAAATTTGCTACATCTCTTCAGGGGGGTTTAAACTAATTTGTCAGAGGGATGGGAAAACGAGCTGTAGTCCAGAAGCCAGTGTGGAGAGTAGTGAGGTACTGAGGAGGGTATCAAGGTCACAGGAGTGTACCGGCAGACAGAGGTGGGTTGAAATGTGTCTACTTCAATGCAAGGAGCATCCAGAATAAGGTTGGTGAACTTGGAGCGTGGATTGGTACTTGGAACTACGATGTTGTGGGCATTACAGAGGCATGGTTAGAACAGGGACAGAAATGGATGCTGGACGTTCCGGGGTATAGATGTTTCTGTAAGAGTAGGGAAGGTGGAGGAGTAGCATTGTTAATCAAGGATAGTTTAACGGCTGCAGAAAGGCAGTTCGAGGGGGATCTGCCTACTGAGGTAATATGGGCTGAAGTTAGAAATAGGAAAGGAGCGGTCACGTTGTTAGAAGTTTTTGGTAGGCCCTCAAATAGTAATAGAGGTGTGGAGGAAAAAACAGATGTTGGATAGCTGTTGTCATGGGTGACTTTAACTTTCCAAAAATTGACTGGAACCTCTATAGGTCGAACAGTTCGGATGGGGCAGTTTTTGTACAGTGTGTGCAGGAGGGTTTCCTGACACAATATGTGGATAGGCCGACAAGAGGTGGGGCCACATTGGATTTGGTACTGGGTAATGAACTGAGCCAAGTGTTAGATTTGTTTGTGGGAGAGCACTTTGGAGATAGTGACCACAATTCGGTGTGTTTCACTATTGCAATGGAGAGGGATAGGACCATACGGCAGGGCAAGGTTTAGAATTTGGGGGAGGGGTAATTATGATGCGATTAGGCAAGAATTAGGGAGCAAAAGATGGGAACAGAAACTATCAGGGAAAGGCACAAATGAAAAGTGGAGCTTGTTCAAGGAACAAATACTGTGTGTCCTTGATAGGTATGTCCCTGTCAGGCAGGGAGGAAATGGCCATGTGAGGGAACCATGGTTCACAAAAGAGGTTCAATGTCTTGTCAAGAGGACGAAGGAAGCGTATGTAAGGATGAGAAAACAAGGTTCAGGTGGGTCGCTTGAGGGTTACAAGGTAGCAAGGAATGAACTAAAAAAAGGGCTTAGGAGAGCTAGGAGGGGGCATGAGAAGGCCATGGCGGGTTGGATCAAGGAAAACCCCAAGGCTTTTTACTCTTATGTGAGAAATAAAAGAATGACCAGGGTGAAGTTAGGGCCGGTCAAGGACAGTAGTGGGAACTTGTGCATGGAGTCAGAAGAGATAGGAGAGGCGTTGAATGAATACTTTTCTTCAGTGTTCACCAAGGAGAGGGGCCATGTTTTTGAGGATGAGTGTGTGATACAGGCTTGTAGGCTGGAGGAGATAGATGTTCTGGGGAAGGATGTATTAGCAATTTTGAAAAACCTTAGGGTCGACAAGTCCCCTGGGCCAGATGGGATATATCCTAGGGTTATTTGGGAGGCAAGGGGTGAGATTGCAGAGCCTTTGGCTTTGATCTTTGGGTCCTCACTGTTCACTGGGATAGTGCCAGAGGACTGGAGAGTGGCGAATGTTGTTCCTCTGTTCAAGAAAGGGAATAGGAATACCCTGGTAATTATAGGCCGGTTAGTCTTACTTCGGTGGTCGGTAAGTTAATGGAAAAGGTCCTGAAGGATAGGATTTATGACCATTTGGAAAGATGCAGCTTAATCCGGGATAGTCAACACGGATTCGTGAAGGGTAAGTCTTGCCTCACAAATTTGATTGAATTCTTTAAGGAGGTAACTAAGTGTGTAGATGAAGGTAGAGCAGTTGATGTTGTATACATGGATTTTAGTAAGGCGTTTGATAAGGTTCCCCATGGTCGGCTCATGAAGGAAGTAAAGAGGTGTGGGATAGAGGGAAATTTGGCCAATTGGATAAGTAACTGGCTATCACATAGAAGACAGAAGGTGGTGGTTGATGGAAAATTTTCAGACTGGAGACCAGTTACCAGCGGTGTACCACAGGGATCAGCGCTGGGTCCTTTGCTATTTGTGATTTTTATCAATGACTTGGAGGGGGCTGAAGGGTGGGTCAGTAAATTTGCTGATGACACCAAGATTGGTGTAGTAGTGGATGAGGTAGAGGGCTGTTGTAGGCTGCAAAGAGACATTGATAGGATGCAGAGCTGGGCCTAAAAATGGCAGATGGAGTTTAACCCTGCTAAGTGCGAGGTGATTCATTTTGGTAGGAAAAATTTGAATGCGGATTACAGGGTCAACGGCAGGGTTCTGAGGAATGTGGAGGAACAGAGAGATCTTAGGGTTCATGTCCACAGATCTCTGAAGGTTGCCACTCAAGTGGATAGAGCCGTGAAGAAGGCCTATAGTGTGTTAGTGTTTATTAACAGGGGGCTTGAGTTAGCGTTTATTAACAGGGGGCTTGAGTTTTAAAAGCTGTGGGGTTATGCTGTGGGACCACATTTGTGCAAAGGAGATTTACCAGGATGCTGCCTGGTTTGCAGGATACGTCTTATGAGGAAAGGTTGAGGGAGCTAGGGCTTTTCTCTTTGGAGCGGAGGAGGATGAGAGGCGACTTAATAGATGACGAGGGGGATAGAGTGGACGTTCAGAGAGTATTTTCTCGGGCGGATGTAGCTGTTACAAGGGGGCATAACTACAAGGTTCAGGGTGGGAGAAAAAGGAGGGATGTCCGAGGTAGGTTCTTTACTCAGAGTGGTTAGGGTGTGGAATGGACTGCCTGCTGTGATAGTGGAGTCGGGCACTTTAGGAACTTTCAAGCGGTTATTGGATAGACACATGGAGCACACCAGAATGACGGAGTGGGATAGCTTGATCTTGGTTTCGGACAAGGCTCGGCACAACATCAGAGGGCTGAATGGCCTGTTCCGTGCTGTACTGTTCTATGTTCTAGGTAGAAGCTGTGGCCTTCTCACCAATGTTTACAGCTCTCTGCACCCAACCTTTACTCGTCATGCTTGCCTTCCACTAGTAACCCTTTTGTCATTTAATTGCTCCTTCCCTCCACCCTAGTAAGACTTTCTTCTTTACTTGGAATGAACTGGACATGAGCAAAATGTTTGGTGCAAGCAGTTGATACTGGCATATACTTTCCATACGAGCCTGCTGCCATCCCTCTGCATCTAGCCTCGCGTCTCTGGATAAGGAGTCATCCATGGACTGTGAATCTTTGAAAATCTCTACTACAGAAAGGCCATGAATGCTCAGTTGTTGAGTAAATACCAGAGTGAGGTCCATAGATTTTTGCACACTTAAAATAATCAACAGATTTGAGAAAAGGACGTGAAAGAAAATTTGTGCGAGATCAACGCTGACCTTACTAGAGCAGACCTAAACCTGCTCCGATTATGTTATGTCCTTCAAAATGTTCATATCCACCCCCTCCTGTCCCATAATAAATAATTCACCTGCTCGCCCCACAGGCCCCATGTCCCCCAGCGGACCTACCCGGCAACGTAGCGAGCGCTTTATCAAGAGATGCTTGTGCTTTGGGTACAACTGGGAAGCAGAGATTGGCTGGAAGTCTGGTTGCAGCAGTCGCTGGTGAAGGGTGGTCACTGCACAGATTAAAAACAGAGACAGATTAATAGAATATTTCACCAGCCCCATTCACTCACTCAGTACTTAGAGTGACAGAATGATTACAGTTCAGGCAGCGATCATTCAGCCTGTTGAGTCCGTGCTAGCTCTTTGAAAGAGCGACTCAGCCAGTCCCACTCCCTGGCCTTTCCCCCCCATAGCCCTGCAAATTACTTCCCTTCAGATGCTCATCCAATATTTTTTGACAGCCACGATTTAAGCTATCGCCGTTACACTCTCAGGCACTTAATAAAAACTGATTCTGAATCCATTCATGGTGTGAAGTTAGGATGCAGACAACTTTCCATCGGCTAATTTAACCCACCAATTCATCACAGAATTCACATAGCATCCACAAGGGTGAAGCAAGGTAAGGTGAGATAAACCCAAGTAAGTTGCCTCTTGTTCTGTGACCTGGTGGAATGCCTGCAGTGCCAAGCAGGAATAGCTCAAGCGGGCATCAATCATCGAAAAAAATACTACTTTCTAGATCCACCCACTCCTCAAAATACACCCACTCTGCAGCCTCCTCAGCTTACACCAGATATAACTAAACTATTTTCTCTTCCTATCTCAAGTGTCAGCGTGGCTAAGTGTGGTACACTGGGTGGAGTTAAAAGGTTGTGGGTTCAAACCCCTGGCTTGAGCTCATTAGCTGCTGGCCTCGGGATAATCCCTTCCACAAACATTCACTCCCTCCACCACTGACGCACAGTGGCAGCCGTGTGTACCATCGACAAGATGCACCACAGGAACTCACCAAGGTTCCTTTGGCAGCACATTCCAAACCCACCACCGTTAGAAAGACAAGGGCAGCAGGTACCTGGGAACAACACCAACTGGAGGTCCCTTCCAAGTCACTTGTCATCCTGACAAGGAAATATAATCGGCCGTTCCTTCACTGCCACTAAATCAAAATCCTGGAACTCCCTGCCTAACAGCATAGTGGGTGTACCGACATCGCACGAACTGCAGCGGTTCAAGAAGGCAGCTCCCACCACATTCTCAAAGGATCTGGGATGGACAATAATTGCTAGCCTAGCCAGCGACACCCACATTCTGCAATTGAATTTTTTTTAAAGCTGTCTGTTCGGTGCTTTCCCAATGGAGATTAAAGATGACAGGATTAAGAGCTCTCCCTCAACCAAGAATAGGTAAAAGAAAATCAACTAACTGGCCATTTGCCTCACTGCTGATTGTGCGATCTTTGCAATGCACAAACCTGCTGCATTCATACAAATAAAAGCGAATGCTGATCAAAGCAACCGGAAGGACTCTGGGTTTTCTTGGACACAGTACATATAACAATTAATGATTCCCCATTCTCAAGGCACTGATTCTTGCCAGTGTCTAGCGACAGAACAGTGGCACACCACCAAAACCCCTAAATATCTTGCAGTGCACTTGGACAGCAGGACAGTATAAGAACTCAGAATTCATGGATTACTATCACATGGGAACCTCAGTGGATTTTGGCCAGATCTTTGTACCACAATCATCTGTCTGCAAGCATGCGATCATCAGAATGAATATTAATGTTCTTCCATTAAAAGTTAGTTACACAGCCAGTCAGGTAATTATTGAATTCCATATTCAGTACATAGTGTATTTGTCAAAACTTGGCTTGGTCATTACCCTCGGGCAGGTTTAGGGCTCTAGTGTAATAATCCTCTGGAAGCGGCTCCACTTCCTCTAATGGCTGGGCAGGCTCGATCTTTATCTCTTTGTGGTCCTCTGCTTCTTTCAGCCTAGAAGGCAGGATGATTACACATAAACAAGATACCCAGTACATGACAGCAGCCAAATTTAATTGCCTCCTATGCTGAAGGCTCTGTGCTCAGTATAGGGCTAGTAGAGATAGGAAGGGCCAAAGATCTTAGGTAAAGATGCAGGGTTACTTTTTCCACTTGTCCCAAATGACCATTTGTAATGCAAGCCGATCAGCAAAATATTTGACCATGGTGGCATAATGGCAACCCAGATATGTCCTCATGGGCACAATACAGGGGGGGCATCAGTGGACAGCGATCATCATCAGATGGTTATTGTTAGCCCCATCCCTTTTCTCCTGGCACCCAGATTCCTTGGTGAGGGGTTGGGAATCAACTGCAGCCTCCTGCTGCTTTCTAGCTAGGATTAACCAGTCAGTCACTAAGTATGTTCAAGGCTGAGATACAGATTTTTAATCGGTGAAAGAATCAAGGGTAATGGGGATAAGGTGGGATAGTGGAGACATGATCATCACATCAGATCAGTCATGATCTCATCGAATGGCAGAATAGACTCAATGGGCCTATTTCTGCTCCTGCGTCTTATGGTCTAATAGGTGTTGGGTGCAAACCCGGGGCCTAACTCGCTCTGCAGAGTCAAACATCTCACCAGCAGCTTAACACTCTGTTTAGTCCCGAGAGGTAACAGCTCCTGCAGCAAGAACCAAGCACGCTGAAAGGTACAGAGTGCAGCAAGGCGCTACGCACATCACCTCCACCAGCCCCCCCCATAGAAATCCCAGCAGCTACGTCAAGTGCAGTAAGTTACTTACGTCGACCCAGCAAGGGTAATGATGGGTGCCCCGGGTCTCTGTCGCTGCAGCCTTGTGCCAAGGCCGTACTTGTCCTGAAATAAATGCACCAAGATTTCACAGGCTTCCCTCAGAAGGAACATTAATTGCAAGGTTGTGGCATGGAGCTTAGAAATGAAATGTATTGAGTGTCAGAATAAAGCATTACAGATGGTGTATGAAACGTCCACTTAAACAGAGAAGCAGCAGCAGCAATGTGAGGACACAATCAGCCTTTAACTCCAAGATTATTTTGAACTCTTTGAACAATTGTGCTCACCAGCTTTTCAGATAATGTCCTCCAGCCCAATTTCATTTGAAAGGACAAAAAAATTATACCAGCGGGAATCTCCCACAGTTTGAGTTTCTAACACTCACTGTACGTCACTACAGTAGGTAAATTAGCATGAAATCGATTTTTCTTTGGCATACTGATTACCAAAACATTAAGCGAGGATTGATGCACATTCAGAGACTTCTTAATATATGCATAGACATTGTTTATATGTACCCATGTATTGATGATAAACACACGTATGTGACAGATTACATATGGCACATTCACATTGTCTATACACACATGCGGATCACATGTTATATACACAGACATGTGAACTAGGAGTAGGCCATTCGGTCCCTTCAGCCTGCTCCACCACTCATTCGGAACATGATTTATCCGATTGTGGCCTCAACTACACCTTCCCATCTACCCCCAGTAACCTTTGACGTCCTTGTTAATCAAGAATCTATCTACTTTGGCCTTACAAATATTCAATGACCCTGCCTCCAACGCTCTTCAAGGAAGAGAGTTCCAAAGAATCGTAACCCTCAGAAAGATGTCCTCATCTCTGTTTTAAGTGAGTGACTCGTTATTTTCAAACTGTCTCTCTCACTTCTAGTCTATCCCACAGGGGGAAACATTCTCTCAGTATCGCCCCTGCCAAGTCCCCTCAGGATCTCATACAAGAGATTCTATAGATTGGTAACACTAGTCACCAAAGTCTATCGCAATATCACAAACCAATAAAATCATGACAATTCCAAATCCAATATAATTTATAAGGTATTCAAACTCTTCTGAAACAAAAATTATAAAAGATTACAATTCACTCCCCCGCCTTCTCCAAAGCACTGCTTCTACCGCCGCCCCCCCCCCCCCCCCCCCCCCCCCCAGTAAAATGCTGGATACGCTGATATGGATTCCAAATGTATGACACAGCAACAGAGGGGAACTGAACATAGTAACTAACTCACCACCACGTGTATAGTATGTGTCTGAACATGCGGAGCAGCAGCAGTATTGAGACAAAGAAAAAAAATCATTCAGCAGTTAGTGCAATTAACATAAACAACCTAAACAAAGTTGATCAGGCTGTTCTGATGTGGGTCCTTCATCTTTTGGGTATCTATAGAATCAAGGGGATGGGGGGGAACTTCATTTGTTTAATTTTTTTCACGATTTTATGCAAAAACAGTACATAAGATTGTAAATAAATCTCAAAGAGTCTATTCTCTAATGATATCACCCGAGCACTCAGCCTGTGGGATCCTGATGCCAGTGACAAACCATACCTTCAGACTAGGCAGAGCGTAGTCTAGAGCCCCCCCAGGTAAGCATGGCCATAAGATCATACATTCAGAATACCAATCCACATGTTATTGGAGAAATAATTTGCAAGATTGTAGGGGAAAGAACTGGCTCAGGCATGACTGGTCAAATGGCTTCCCCCTTATTATCAGGGTGTATGATTCTACCACCTTTCCATTCGGAGCATCTACTTGCTTCTTAAAAGAAGTCATGTACGATGCCATGCAAGCAACAATCCTGGCTCCACACTCCAGCTGCTGCTCACCATCCGAGTAAAGCAATTCTTCTCCCAAATTAGTATCAAACTTGCCCTTTAGGACCTGACCCAGGGCACACTTGCCCTCCAGATAAGGATAAAAGCACCATTTCAGGCTTACTTTCCCTAGCCTGTTAAATATCCTACACAAGATCTCCTGTTTAAGTACAAACGGGCCCTAGTTCACCAAGTTGGGTTTTATGCAGGACAGGATACCATCTGGCCCATCGAACCTGTGCCAACTCTCTAAAAGAGTATTAAATTAGTCCCAGTCCACCCAATTCTTTTCCCATCGCACTGAAAAACTTTCCTTTTCAATTATTTATACAATGCCTTTTCAAATGTTAATGAATCCTTTCAGCCCGTGCATTCCCATTCATAATTCAGGTTTTTTTGAAAACTCATCTCCACCTTGGATTTGTTAATATAGCTGAAGTTTAGCAAGCTTTCTATGTTACGGTGTTACTGCATTGCAGAATCATTTCACCTTTAAAAATGCTAACTAACACCAATCCCGCAACACTCGGGTAAAAATAGTCTCAATAGGTCTTTAAATATGAAAAGGAACGCTGGCAGATTTAATGCGCAAGAGAAAGTGAAACGGTGGAGGGTGAGCTCAAAACGTCTCAACGGCCCTCGAAAAGCAGCAAGCGAGGTTAGCAAGGTAGATTCTCCAAAAGCAGTGCACTATTTAAATGGAGAGAGATTGCAGAACTCTTAGAGGTACAGAGGGATCTGGGTGTCCTGGTACTTGAATCACCAAACATTAGTGCAGCTGTACAGGACCTCAGTGAGATCACATTGGAACAGTTTTGGTCTCCTTATATGACAAAGATATTAATATGTTGGAGCAGCTCAGAGAAGCTTCACTCAATTCATTCCTGTCAAGGGCTTATCTTAAGAAAGGTTGAACAGATTGGATTTATACTCATTGGAGTTTGGAAAAATGAGAGGTGACCTTATTGAAACACACACTCCGGAGGGGATTTAATAGGGTGTTTCCTCTTGTGGGAGAGACTAGAACTTGGGGTGGGGGGGACAGTTTAAGAATAAGGGATCTATCTCCCTTTTAAGACGGACATAAAGATCATTTTGATTCTCTCTGTAGAATTCACTTCCCCAGAGAGCAGGGGAGCAGGCTCGGAGGGCCCAATAGCTTACTCATGCCCCAAAGTCAAATGTCCCTATGAGGAGTCCAGGATATCAAGGCTGAAGGGATGCCCACCAAAGAGAGAGCAGTGGGAGCAAAGAACGAGTAACCAACACACATAACCAGGAGGTTGTGAGGTAAGCATCAAGCAAGCCCAGTAAGGCGGCCATTTGGCCCATCCAGCCTGTTAGGTGGATTGGCCTTGCTAAATTGTCCCTTGATGTCCAAAGGTTAGATGGGGTTACAGCATAGGGCGGAAACATAGGCCTTGGTAGGATTCTCTTTCAGAGGTTTAGTGCAGACTTGATGGGTCGAGTGGCCTTCTGCACTGTCGGGATTCTATGATTCTACCATTCAATTTGATTATGGCTGATTGGACAACAATAGCATATCTAAAGGTGCATCATAGCAGCATTAGAAAAATCTTGGTCATAGAGGCGGTTTTTAAGTCGTGGCTTAAATGTAGAAAGTGAGGTAGAGTTGCTTTGGGAGGAAATTCCAGGGCTTGAGAGCCTGGGCAGCTGAAGGAACAGTCAGTCATCAAAGGTGGAGTGTTTAAAATCACATTCTAAAGGTCAGTATTAGAAGAGTGCAGTATCTTGGAGAGAGCAGAGGGACGTCGGGAGGAACTAGGAGCCATTCTGTCAGTGAGCACAGGGGCGATTGGAGAACAGGACTTGCTGCGGGTTATGACATGGGCAGCAGAGTTTTAGATTACTTCAGGTCTCTGTGGATAGAATGTGGAAAGCCAGAATAGTCCAGTCTAGCAGTGATAAAGGCATAGGTGATGGTACAGAGGCAACACTAAGGAGATGGAGTTCGGTGGTCTTAGTAATGAAAATTAAATAAAAATGAAAATTGCTTATTGTCACAAGTAGGCTTCAAATGAAGTTACTGTGAAAAGCCCCTAGTTGCCACATTCCGGCACCTGTTCGGGGAGGCTGGTACGGGAAATGACGAGGACATGTGGTTCGAAGCTCATTTCACAGCCAAATGTGACAAGTAGTCTGGTTAAGCCAAAGACAGACCGGAAATACATTTTTTACCCTCCCTTTTTCATATGTCTTGATATCCCTTAATAACAGAATTCAATCCATCTCAGTCTTGAAAATTTGAAGACTTTTGTGGGAAGAGTTCAAGATTTTGCCACACTCGTGTGAGAGAGATCCTAGATTTCACAGAAGCACTCAAAGCCAGTCAAGCGGTATCTTTTGCAGGCGGGAGTGGAGACTGCAACACTTTGAATAAATTAGAACTGGCAGAGGGCAGAGAGTGACTTTGAATAGCCAAGCATCAAGGCAGTGGAGCCTTGCACTAGGATTTGTGGGCTGCAAGGAAGCAGCGGAGGGTGGTGCCCGGTCAGCTGAGGAGCCTTGAGGCAGCGGCTCAGGTCAGAGTGGCACAATGTCAAAGTCCCACACCTCCCGACACAAACAGGGAGGTTAATGGAATCACGGCCAAAGGGCATGAGCAACAATGTTACCCTTCCCCTTTCCTCCACCTATTGAGCACACATGCAAGATTCCTTTGCAGAGAACTTACAGAAAAGGCAAGCGGCATGTAGTTTCTGCGTCTAACCAGCTTCTTGCGATCACGCTCGATCTTCTCTCTCTGTGCCAATTGGTGGTAATACTCCAGCAATTTATTGATCTGTGAGGAAAGAGGTGGAGAAAGATAGAGCTGAGAACTTCAATTTACAGTCCACAATGAGGAGTCTCAGACATTTTAACTCCCTGCACCTTCAACTCAATTCCCCTGGCCGAATTGGCAACACTTATAAGTGAAGAATCTTTAGTTAGCTCATTTTTGCATAACTAACGTACCTCCAATGTAAACTCTGTCCAGTTTGCTCTCAGTTGCAAAACTGCCAAATAATAATAATAATCCTTATTGTCACAAGTAGGCTAACATTAACATGAAGTTACTGTGAAAATCCCCTAGTCGCCACACTCCAGCGCCTGTTCAGGTACACACAGGGAGAATTTAGAATGTCCAATTCACCTAACAAGCACGTCTTTCGGGACTTGTGGGAGGAAACCGGAGCACCCGGAGGAAACCCACGCAGACACGGGGAGGACATGCTGACTCCTCACAGACAAGTGACCCAAGAGGGAATCGAACCTGGGACCCTGGAGCTGTGAAGCAACAGTGCTAACCACTGTGCCGCCCGTACAGTCTGCATAAACAGACATTTACTGAAACATCCAGAGTTGTTACAGTAACATCATGGTTGTTACAGTAACATCATGGTTGCTACTGGACTTTCAAAAATTCTTTCATGATTTGTGGCAGCCGCTGGCTGGGCCAGCATTTGTTGCCCATCCCTAATTGACACAGAGGGCATTTAAGAGCCAACCACTTTACTGTGGATCTGGAGTCACGTGTAGGCCAGACCAGGTAAGGACGGCAGATTTCCTTCCTTAAAGGACAAGGTTAGGTGGATTGGCCATGATAAATTGCCCTTAGTGTCCAGAATTGCCCTTAGTGTTGGGTGGGGTTACTGGGTTATATGTGGATAGGGTGGAGGTGTTGACCATGGGTCGGGTGCTCTTTCCAAGAGCCGGTGCAGACTCGATGGGCCGAATGGCCTCCTTCTGCACTGTAAATTCTATGATGATAATCTATGATTAGTGAACCAGATGGGTTTTTATGACAATCGTCATTAGACTTTTAATTCCAGATTTTGTTTTTGTTTTATTCAAATTTCATCATCTGCCGTGGTGGGATTTGAACCTAGGTCCCCAGAGCATTACCCTGGGTGCCTGGATTACTAATCCAGTGACGATACCACTAGGCCACTGCCTCCCCAATCCAGAATCTTGGACTAATAACCCAGTGGACGCAAGCTCAAAACCATTGTGTCAGTTGGGGATCACAAGTTCAATTAATTAAATTTAACTGGAATAAAATGTCAGCATTACTAATAGTGGCCATGAAACAATTCGGGGCAGCACGGTAGCATTGTGGATAGCACAATTGCTTCACAGCTCCAGGGTCCCAGGTTCGATTCCGGCTTGGGCCACTGTCTGTGCGGAGTCTGCACATCCTCCCTGTGTGTGCGTGGGTTTCCTCCGGGTGCTCCGGTTTCCTCCCACAGTCCAAAGATGTGCAGGTTAGGTGGATTGGCCATGATAAATTGCCCTTAGTGTCCAAAATTGCCCATAGTGTTGGGTGGGGTTACTGGGTTATGGGGATAGGGTGGAGGTGTTGACCTTGGGTAGGGTGCTCTTTCCAAGAGCCGGTGCAGACTCGATGGGTTGAATGGCCTCCTTCTGCACTGTAAATTCTATGATAATCTATGAATTGGATTGCTGCAAAATCCTTTTACAACTGAAAACATTGGGCTTTATCAGAGTCCCAATCTCCAGTCCACATTGCAAGGAGCAAACTTGGCATGTGCTTGATATGGAAGGAAGCAGGAAGTGGCAGAGAGCTATCATTCAGCAAGTTCCACTGCACACAACACACTGGACATGTCAGGAGACTGAACAATAACATTAACCCAAAGCTAGATTGTCCGCTGGCTCACTGGATCAAGGCAGCAATCAGATGTGACTGAAGAACAGAGGACCAATTCTCAGGCTGTATGCAGTCAGCTAATCTTTGCTTTTGAAGAGATATCCCAAAATACCTCTGTTATCCCAGGACAGGGAATGGGGGAAGTCAAATTAGCCAGCCCTCTCGATTACTATTCAGTGGATACCAAACAGAATTAAGGGATCTAAAAATCAATATCAATACGAAAGGGGTGCTGAGGAAGCTTAATATAACATCGCGGTCATAGGATTTTTCATTTGTTACTGCAGGTTTGTACCACCAAACTTACCCGCTGGGTATGTGTGTTCTCTGGTTCTTGCCACCCTCCGCTGGCTGGAAGAGAAGGAATCTGATTAACACATCACACAATGCTGCAAAACAGAAATGCAAAGAAAGGGTGGATAGGGAGGGGATGGCAGCAGAATGTCTCAAGCTGACCTCAAGCAACAGAAACAAATTGCAGTTAAATAGTGGGCGAGATTCTCCGTTGACCGACGCAGATATTGTAATCGGCGATTGGACGGAGAATCCCTTCCCACGCCCAAATTGGGGTGGCGCCAGTCTCCGCCCCCGGAAATTGGCATCATCATGTTTGGTGCCGCATGTCATTGGAACGGTGTTGCCGCGTCATCGGAAGGCTGTCCCCCGATGCTCCGCCCCCAATAGGCCGAGTTCTTGACTGCGTGGTTGACGTGTGGTCCGAGCGGTTGGGAACCCTGCCTGGCGGCCGCAGACTATGTTCAGCACCGCCACACTTGGCCGGAAGCCATACCGCAGGCCACGGGGGGGCTTCCGCGAGGGCCGGGGTAAACTGGTGTGGGTGACCAGGGGGTGGCAATGGGTTGTCCTGCGGGGCCATATTTGGCAGGTCGGGTCCACGCACGGCCAGCGCCATGGTGTACGGCGCGACTGCTGCAGGTCGTCACCATGCACATACGGCCACTCTTGGCGCAGGAGCAGCACAGTGGTTAGCACAATTGCTTCACAGCTCCAGGATCCCAGGTTCGATTCCCGGCTTGGGTCACTGTCTGTGTGGAGTCTGCACATCCTCCCCGTGTGTGCGTGGGTTTCCTCCGGGTGCTCCGGTTTCCTCCCATAGTCCAAAGATGTGCAGGTCGATTGACGATGATAAATTGCCCTTAGTGTCCAAAAGAGTTAGGTGGGGTTGCTGGGTTATGGGGATAGGGTGGATGTGTGGGCTTTAGTGGGGTGCTCTTTCCTAGGGGACGGTGCAGACTTGATGGGCCAAATGGCCTCATTCTGCACTGTAAATTCTATGTGAGCCGGGAGTTTTACCCGACGACGCTGCAAGCCCCTCATCGGTCCCGGAATCAGTGAGGATTTGGCGCTGATTTTGGCGTCGTAAAATGCTACAGTTCCCTCACCGGAGTCGGCACTTAGCCGCAGAAACAGAGAATCCAGGCCAGTGTCTTTTATGGCCTCACCAGTCCCAAAGAGCCAACAAATATTTTTGAGACAGTCATTTTTGCACGGTTGGGAAACACGACATACAATTTCTGCCCAACAAGATCCTACGAAGAGCAATGTGATAATGGTCAGATAATCTGTTTGGCTGATGTTAGTTGAGGGATAAATAAGGGCCAGGGCATCAGAGACAACTCTCCTGCTCCTCTTTGAAGAGTGCCATGGAATCTTCTACCAGCACGAGACACAGACTGGACCTGGTTTAACAGCTCATCCAAGATAGCACCTCTAACAGTGCAGCGCTCCCTCAGCACTGCATTAAGAGTGTCAGACTGGATAATATGCTCAAATCTCTGGAGTAGAATTTCAACTCACAACCGCTGGCTCAGTGACGAGGATACAATCACATGTACACAGAGCTTGGGTACAGAACGGGTTGCGGTACAGGTCTAAGTAAACAAAGATAAAGAGATGGAAGGCTGGGGTCTTGGTCAGGACGTTGGAACCTGACACTGATCAGAGCACCGATGCTGCGGAAGTGGTTTCAGGCCCAGCAAATCCAGGGTTGCGGATTGCTCAGTTTCACTGACTACAGCTGGGAGGAGGCACAAACATTCAGGGAGACAGCATCTGTACCAGGTCAGAGCTGGAGGAAACCCAAACCTCAATCCTTCCTGTACTCATAACTGCAGAAACAGTCCTTCACCTCCGGGACAGTGAAAGACAAAACAGGGTACATGCAATTTTGGCCAATAAAAAAAAATGAAAATAATCAGTTAAAAATATGTTGAGTAATAATGATACGTAAAACAACTTTTATTTATGTAACACCTTGAATGCAAAAGCATCTCACAAGAAATGTTAGCCATGGGATAATGTGGAAAATTATACAATTGGAGAGGGACCAGTTTGGCAGAGAGGCTGCTTTTTAAAAATATTTTTATTCAGGACATTTTCCATTTTACAATACACACAACAATCACTCAACTTTATACAATTTTTATTAAAACAAACAACCCACCAACCCATCCCATATTTCCCCTCTTTTGTGCAACCCCCAATCTACACCCCACCCCTCATTTGCTGAAGACTACCAATTCTTAAAGAAGATAAACAACCTCCATCTCGAATAGAACTCCTCCTCCGACCCCCTAATGGCACACTTAATTTTCTCCAGATGCGAGTACTCCAATAGGCCCCGACCCACACCGTTGCCCGAGGAGGCTCCTCGCCACCTAGCAGAATCCTCCTCCGGGCTATCAGGGAGGCAAAGGCCAACACATCAGCTCTTTTCCCCTGCTGCAACTTTGGTTCATCCGACACCCCAAATATCACCACCCACAGGCATGGCACCACCCTTACCCCCAAAACCTCGGACAGTCTCAAAAAAGGACTTCCAGAGCTTTCCTAATTTAGGGCAGAACCAAAATATGTGCAATTCGTCGCCGGCCCCCTTGAACAATGCTCGCATCTGTCCTACACCTCTGGAAAGAACCTACTCAAGCGCGTTTTAGTCATGTGCACTAAACTGGATCAGAGAGTGTCTCGCACACAAGGAGGTAGAGTTTACCCTATGTAGGACCTCACTCACACAGCCCCCTCCTCCCTCAAATGCACAACTAACTCTTCCTCCCATTTTCTCTTTACCTCATCCAGCGAAGGCCTTTCCCTCTCCATCAACTGCCCACAGATATCAGAGATCTTCCCTTCCCCTATCGCATCCAAAGACGATACCTTATCCATCAGTGAGAGGGGGGGCAGCAACCGAGGAAACGTAGAAAGCTCCTTTTGAACAAAGTTCCCCACTTGTAAATACCTGTATACATTTCCCCCCCCGAAGTTGAAACACCAGTTCCTCCAGCCCCGCAAGCCTCCCTCCATGAATAAATCCCTGAACATCTCTACACCCTCTCAGACCTTGTACAATGAGTCCAATCCCCTCGGAATAATTTTATGGTTCCCACATACCGGCACCCTTAACGCCACCAACTCCAGCTTAAAATGTTGCCTAAACTGGTTCCAAACTCGTAAGGACGTTGGCAGAGGGTCAATTTTTAAAGAGGTGAGGGGCAAGGAATGCCAGGTTCTATTTCAGGTCCAGATTTGTATTCTTACACCAGAATAAAGGCAGCCGTAAATGAATGCAGTTAGCAAGGGCTGGATTGTATTTCACCTTCTCCCCTTGCAGTTCCCCCGTTTGGAAATACAATAGAATCGTACGGTAGCCCCATCATGACCTCGCACACAGTCAGTCGAATCGGCATTACTCACCCACAGATTTGTCAGCCATGCTGACATCTCTGGAAGTCCAGCGGCAGAAGCCACAGGCAAGGTAGTAAGCCTTCTTCATGGTGGTCTTCGCTGGATCGTCCGGGAGAGGCGCTGGGATGTTGGTGGCTCTTGTGGAGAGTGTGTGCATGCAGCATGGGCAGTCAAAACAATTGGCGCACCTGCAGAGCACAAACCATGAAGTGAACGGCAAACAACAGGCATAGCGTCCAAGTAATTAATCAATTCCTACAAATATCCAAACCACAGTCATTCCGGAATTCCGTCACAGTTAAGAATGTATGTTGGTGGGGGGAGTGTGAGCATATCATTCTTTTTTCTTTATAGTTATTTTGACAGTGTGTTTAAAAAGCTGGGATTCTTCTCCTTGAAATAGTAAGTTAAGAGTTAATGGAAGTGCTCAAAATCATGTATGGTTCTGATCAAGAAGAAACAACTGTTTTCACTGGCAGTAAGGTCAGTAAGCAGAGGATACGGATTGAATGCCATCAACCAAAGAACCGGAGAGGGAGATGAGATTTTTTTTTAAATTCGGTGATCTGGAATTCACTGTCTGATAGAACAATGGAAATAAAGTCAATAGAAATTTCTCAGGAAATTGGACAAATGCTTGCATTAACACCCTGGCATTAAGGCCGATGTGCATCTGGTACCTCCGATGACTCAGCTAATAAGTACGCAACCCAGATATTGCTGGGCCATGCACACCAGTCTTTGGTCCGTGGTGAAACAGGTGATATCAGTGACTGAAGTGGTTAGGATACTGCAGTGTCCCTGGGCTACGAAGTCAAATAAAATGCAGCTGAACCTCCTGCTCCTGATTTCTGGATAGATGGTGTACAAGAGTGAGGGGGGTAGCGGAAAGCAGGCCAGGCCACAAAGTGCTGCACTGTTGGATAACTAGCTTGCCAACTCAGCGATGGGTGACGCAACAGGCATGCCCAATAGAAGTGACTGCCTACAAAGGAAACAGGGGGGGGGTTCAGCTGTACCATGAAATATTAAAGAATACAACACACAAGATGGTTGATATGTGCAAACCCCCAGCACTCACCTCACCCCAAGTAGCTGAGGAATGCCAACTGAAGTACAGGGGTTTCAGTACTGCATTAATTCCACACAATGAAAGAGATTGAGCTGACCTGCACTTCTATAATCCGATACATTAAATCTGCCTTTAAGCACGGAACTGGTCAGTGGTAACAACAGCAGTTTACAAGGAGTCATACATAAACTGAACTGAGAGAGACATGACTTCCACCAAGTTGGAACCCTTGACAACAGATAAAGCAGCTCACCTGTTCTTCTTGAGTTTTGCTTCAGCTGAAGGCATGTTCTCCAGACAGCTTGGACAGTAATGGGAGTCCACCTGGAGAGAGCAAGGTAGGCCTTCAGCAACTGCACAATAGCCACACCAGCTAAAACTGCACAAATACCTAACCACTTACTAACGAATTAGGATGCCCTGTGAGTACATGGTGACAGCTGTGGCTCAGTGGGTAGCACTGTCCCAAGTCATGGGTTCAAGCCTCACTCCACAGACCTGACCCCAAAATCCAGGCTGGCACTCCCAGTACTGAGCGAGTGCTGCACTGTCAGAGAAGGCGACAGATATAGATAGTTTGGATGTCATTGAGGGCTAAAAAAAACAAATCGCATTGTGGGGTTTTGCTTTGCACAAACGGGGCAGCTGTATTTCCTGCTTTACAACAGCAACAAAGTGTTTAGTTGGCTGAAAAGTGCTTTGAGATATCCCGGGATTGTGGAAGTTCTCCTTCCTTTCAATCATGATCGTGCACTTACAGGTGAGGCAACAATAACTTGCATTTATACAGCGCAATTTCCACAGGAAAATGCCCAAAGACAAGTCAGAGTGTAAATGAAAATATACTCAATGAGTCAAAGGTGAAGCTGCTGGGTTTAGTGACCAAAGCTTCGCCAACGCAGTGATAAATGACCAGTTACTTTACTGAAGTTCATTTACTGAAGTTGGGTGAGGAAGTCAATATTGGTGAGAACATTGGAATAGTGCCATCAGGTCATATTGTCCAGTTGAGGGGGCTGGAGGGGCGTTGATCTAAGGTCTCATCTGCAAGGTGGGACCTCTGACAGTGCAGCACACCTTCAGTACTGTACTGAAGTCTCGACGAACTTTATACGCCCAAACTCTGGATTGGGATTTGAACTGTGGTCTCCTGACTCCGAGCTAAGGTGTCAGCCTTTACTCAGTGGCAGCATCGAAGGCAAGGAGCGGCAGGATTCCGGAGTAATTGCTGAAGTTGGGAGAGCAGTCTGAATAGCATTTGCCAAAACCAAACCATGAGTTTATAATGACACAAATTGGGAATCTCAGCAGGAGTGTGTGTATTGGGAGAGAGTGTATTGGAAAGGGGCGAGTAGCTTGATTTGGATACTCTTAGGATTCTGCTCACTCATCACCCGCTGACCAAAAACAGAACTAACGTGGGTTGCAGTCAGTATGACAGCGACGTGACAAGAAAATCACATGATTTACCATCTTAAACAATAAGCAAGCTCTACATCTTTTGAAATGTCATATTATTTTTGTGAATTGACTAATCTTGCGCTTCATTTTGAAAACAATTCTTGATTGACGATAAAATCTGTGGGCTGCCTTCTGTGCCTCTCACAGCATCTTTGGGTCTTTTAAAGTATCCATTGCGGTCTCCTAGTGAACAGCAAGCCCAGCGAATTTGATCATTTGTGCTTTCTCTCTCTCTCTCCCCCGCCCAGTGCCACCTTGATTGCTCACTGGAGGCTAATCTTGTCAACCTCCAAATGCCAGGTGGGTCAATAACCAGAGAACCATCTACACATTTCTCTCCAGCCAGTGAATGTTCATCCACACACAAAATAAAAAGCCCTTTTCTCGGTGACTTTCATTTTGAATGAATGTGTTAACCTCTTGGCTTTGACTGAAACTTGTATATGGTGACTCCATTTCCCTCCCAGGCCATTGACTTTAGCTTTGGCAATCTTGCCATCCTATTCTACTTTGAACTGAGCTTCAGAGCCTACATCCTCTATCACAAAGAGCCAGGTCAGGTATGATAAATTGAATGATCTCTATAAGGAGCACCCTGAACATCAATACAAACTGGCTTGTCATTTTACTTGCCCAAATATGCTGGCACCAGTAGGTTAAATAAACCCAATGGCAGCACAATTTGCTCGACTGCTGAGAATAGTTACTCTTCTAAGATATTGACACCAGGCATAAAATACCTCATCAGTTCCAAGTGGCTGATCTCAAAGACTGGGAGACTGAACTAGTAACATTACAGCGCAGCTTCTGAAGACAATTGAAATTCAGGCAGTATTAGTAATCCTCGTCACTGTCTCACGTACCAATTCTAGTAATGCTGTCACAGTCTCATTAAACAGTACTAATACTGCCTGTAACTGTCTCATTAACCAGTACTATTAATGCACGTCACTGTCTCACTAATCAATACTAGTAATGCATGTCACTGCCTCACAAACCAGTACTAATAATTCCTGTCACCACCTCACTAACCAGTACTAGTAATGCCTGTCACTACCTAACTGGTACTAGTAATGCCTGTCACTGTCTTATTAACCTGTCCTAGCAATGCCCCCTATTTTCTCACTAACCAATACTAGTAATGCCTGTCACTGGTACATTAACCAGTAGTAGTAATGCCCATCATCACCTCACTAACCAGTACTACTGATGCCTGTCACTGTCTCGCTAACCAGTACTAATATATATCACTCTTATTAAACAGCACTGCTAATGCCACCGTCTCATTAACCAATACCAATTAAGTCTGTCACTGTCTCGCTAACCAGTATAAGTAATGCAAGTCAGTTTCATTAACCAGTACTAGTAAAGCACACCTTTATCTCACTAATCAGTACTAGTATGCCTGTTACCACCTCACCAACCAGTACTAGTTACGCCTGTCAGTCTCACTAATTGTTACTAGTAATGTACATCACTGTCTCATTAACCAATATTAGTAATACCCATAACGGTCTCACTAACCACTACCAAAAATGCACATCACTGTCTCTCTTTTTAAAAAAAAAATTTAGAGTGCCCAATTCATTTTTTCCAATTAAGGGGCATTTAGCGTGTTCAATCCGCCTACCCTGCACATCTTTGGGTTGTGTGGGTGAGACCCACGCAAACACGGGGAGTATGTGCAAACTCCACACGGACAGTGACCCAGAGCCGGGATCGAACCTGGGACCTCGGTGCGTGAGACTGCAGTGCTACCACTGCGCCACCGTGCTGCCCTATCACTATCTCTCTAACCAGTTATAGTAATGCATATCACTACCTTACTAACCAATATCAGTAATGCCCATCATTGTCTCACTAACCAGTACTAGTAATGCTGTCTCACTCGGCAGATGCAAATCTTTCCCTCTTCCCTTACCAACCCCTTTACTCATTTTACGAATCTCTTAATTTTCCTCTCGCCAACACTGTTTCAGCGGAAACGCTTCTAATCTTTCATTTCCCTTTATGGAAATAGATCACAGACCAGCCAATGCATGTCAATATTTACTGGGGGGGGGGGCTCCGCATTTATTCTGAGGGGGTAGTGGTGCAGGGGAGGCACCTGAACTGTCTCATTTTCGAACAAAAGGACATTGACCCAAAACATTAGGTAAATGTTTCTCTCCTCACAGACATTTCATAACCTGCTGAGTCTAACATTTCCGGTTTTAATTTCAGATTTATGTCAGCCTCAATGAGTTGAATTTTTTTTTACTGTTAGTTGGTTCTGAAACTACAATTTCCTTCCAGGTCTCTCAACTGTTTCAATTACTCTTTTAAAATTGTTTCTGCCCAATCCTGGATCCATCCCATCCCATCCCAAGCCTCCTCTCTTCTACCTTTATCAATAGTGCTCATTTCCTATTTAATTTGCTAGCCAATTTGAAGGCAGCATTTACTTAATCCAACCTTACTGATTTTGGGAACGGGCTTCTCCTGTGTGCTCAGCTCTAATCTTTTAAATACTAACTAACAAATCCATTTATTATAATTCTTCCTTCATCTCTCCAAACTTTGCCTTTTAAAAATATAAACCTGGCCCCTGTATTTTGGTGTACGGAGTCTCAGATGATTTTCTACTGGATTATTCGGTGGTCGCTGCATCACGCTGTTCTACATCTTCCATTTCCTGCTAATATCTGGGGCAACTACAAATTCCAGGTCAAGATGAGTCATGAATCAGTCAAGTGCTATGCTCGCACTGATTCTAAACCATTTGGGCTTTCCAATTCATGCTCTTTAGCATAAGAGGTGTCACATTATAGATGAAACATCAAACCAATACCCTATATGCCCTCTCATCTGGCCATAAAGACCCCACAGCATTTTCCAAGAGTGGGAAGCTTTCCCTGGCGCTTTCCCCTGGTCAATATTTATCCCTCAGTCAATATCACTAAAAGGTGAGCTGAGGAGGGTGCAAAAATGCTTCAGTGGGATTTGGACAGGCTGAGTGAGTGGGCACATGCAGTGTAATGCAGATAAGCGTGAGGTATCCGCTTCAATAACAAAAATAGGAAGGCAGATTATTATTTGAACTGGAGAAAATTGAGAGAAGTGGATACTCAGTGAGACCTTGGTGCCCTCATGCATCAGTCACTGAAAGTAAGTGCGCAGGTACAGTAAAGAAGGCAAATGGTATGTTGGCCTTCATAGTGAGAGGATTTGAGTATAGGCACAGGGATGTTTTACTGCAATTGTATAGGGCATTGGTGATGTCACGCCTGGGGTATTGTGTGTAGTTTTGGTGTCCTTATCTGAGGAAGGAGATTCTTGCTATGGAGGGTATGCAGTGAAGGTTTACCAGGCTGATTCCTGGGATGGTGGGACTGTCATATGTGGGGGACTAAATCGGATAAGATTACATTTATTGGGAGTTTAGAGGAGAGGGGATCTCATAGAAATTTACAAACTTCTAACAGGATTAGACACGGTAGATTCAGAAACCATGTTCCCAATGGTGGGGGAGCCCAGAACTAGGGTTCATAGTTTGAGGATAAGGGGACTGAGGTGAGGAGAAATTGCCTCAAACAGAGAGAGATGAATCTGTGTAATTTGCTACCACAGAAAGTAGCTGACGCCAAACGTTGTGTAATTTCAAGAAGGAAGTAGATATAGCTCTTGGTGTTAAAGGGATTGAGTGGAGGGGGGAGATACGATCATAGTATTGAACTTGATAATTAACCATGATCACAATGAATGACGGAGCAGACCCGAACAACCGAATGGCCTCCCCCTGCTTCTATTTTCTAGGTTTCTATTAAAGCAGCGAGCTCAGTAATTGGCACTGTTGCTTCACAGCACCAGGGTTCCAGGTTCAATTGCCAGCTTGGGTCACTGTCTGCGGAGTCTGCACATTCTCCTAGTGTCTGCGTGGGTTTCCTCCAAGTGCTCCGGTTTCCTCCCACAATTCCCGAAAGACGTGCTTGTTAGGTAAATTGGACATTCTGAATTCTCCTTCTGTGTACCCGAACAGGCGCCGGAATATGGTGGCTAGGTGATTGTCACAGGAGCTTCACTGCAGTGTTAATGTAATCCTACTTGTGACAATAAAGATTATTAAGATTACCCGGCTGTTCATCGTTAGTGGGAGCTTGCAGTGTACAAACTGTCCTGCTTCCTACATTGCAACAGTGACCATTCTTCAAAAGCACCTGATTGGCTGTGAAGTAGCTCAGGACATACTGAGGTTGTGGAAGTAGCTCGGGACATCCGGAGGTTGTGAAAGGCGCTATGTAAATGCAGGGATTTCCACCTAATGCCACCATGGCAAAGTGAAAGGGCCCCCGAGAGTCTTTTCAATCAAAGTTTCAGATTAGAGGGGGATGGGAGGGAAGAGAAAGAGGAGTTTGGGGGGGGGGGATGGAGCCTGGGGGGGGGGGGGGTGATGGAGCCTGGGGGGGGGGGGAGGGAGAGATGGAGTCTGGGGGGGTGATGGAGTCAGGGGGTGATGGAGTCTGGGGGGGGGGGGGTGATGGAGTCTGGGGGGGGGGGTGATGGAGTCTGGGGGGGGGGGGTGATGGGAGTCTGGGGGGGGGTGATGGGAGTCTGGGGGGGGGTGATGGGAGTCTGGGGGGGGGTGATGGGAGTCTGGGGGGGGGGTGATGGGAGTCGGGGGGGGGTGATGGGAGTCGGGGGGGGGTGATGGGAGTCGGGGGGGGGTGATGGGAGTCGGGGGGGGGGTGATGGGAGTCGGGGGGGGGGTGATGGGAGTCGGGGGGGGGTGATGGGAGTCGGGGGGGGGTGATGGGAGTCGGGGGGGGGTGATGGGAGTCGGGGGGGGGTGATGGGAGTCTGGGGGGGGGGGTGATGGGAGTCGGGGGGGGGGTGATGGGAGTCGGGGGGGGGGGTGATGGGAGTCGGGGGGGGGGGGTGATGGGAGTCGGGGGGGGGGGTGATGGGAGTCGGGGGGGGGGGGTGATGGGAGTCGGGGGGGGGGGGGTGATGGGAGTCGGGGGGGGGGGGGTGATGGGAGTCTGGGGGGGGGTGATGGGAGTCTGGGGGGGGGGTGATGGGAGTCTGGGGGGGGGGTGATGGGAGTCGGGGTGGGGGGGGTGATGGGAGTCGGGGGGGGGGGGGGGTGATGGGAGTCCGGGTGATGGAATCTGGAGGGGGGGGGGTCACTCCCCCAGCCTGTCTGTCTGCCCGGGCTGCGGCCCAGCACTCGGGCCCCGCATCCCAGGCTGTCTCTCCCGGGCTGCGGCCCAGCACTCGGGCCCCGCACCCCAGGCCGCTGCAGACGGCCGCGGCCTCGCCCTGTCGCCATGGAGACGGGTGACTGACAGCTGGGCGGGCGGCCATTGTGAACCGCGGTCGGCTGGAAGCGGCGGCACCTACTTCGTGGGCGACGCACTCAAGCGAGCGCAGCTCGTGGCAGTAGCGGCAGAAGTAGAGCTGCGAGAGCGGCAGCCGCAGCTTCCTCTCGCCGTTCACCAGATAAACCACCCGCTCGAGCTGCAACAGCGAAGCCATCTTCCCGGAGGCACGTTAGCCACGTCTGCTGATCACATGGTCGTGACGTCGGCGCGGTGCGTGCTCCCGACGTCTTCGCCGGCCTACTGGTGACGCGATGGCGTAACGACGTCCGCCGTGCCTTCCTACACTGACGTCATCCTGACTGACGTCACAAGAGCCAGCATGCCCACCTGCAAGTCCCATTGATTGTAGCAGTCCATTCAGTCCATTGAATGGTGAGGCTGGAGTGCTGAGCAGCATAAAGAACAACTGGCTGACATTTTTTTGTTTTTAAATATATTTCTCAGGATCTTACATTTTCCAAACAACGCAACAACATTTCAAAATCCATATATTGTAATAAGCAAAGAGAAAAATGGCTCAACATACATGTGTGCAGGGGTAGACAGGAGAATAACATTAGAGGGCGGCACGGGAGTTAGCACTGTTGCTTCACAGTGCCAGGAACCCAGGTTCAATTCCAGCCTTGGGTGACTGTTCTCATGTTTGCATGTTCTCCCCGTGTCTGCGTGGGTTTCCCCCATGTGCGGCGGCTTCTCCCACACTCCAAAGATGTGCAGGTTAGGTGGATTGGCCATGCTAAATTGCCTTTATTGTCCAAAAGGTTAGGTGAGGTTATGGGTTACGGGGATAGGTGGGGACTTGGGCTTAAGTAGGGTGCTCTTTCCAAGGGCCGGTATAGTCACGATGGGCAGAATGGCCTTTTTCTGCACTGTAGGGGTTATTATAAGAGGCTCCATACAATCATTAGATTTAGCTAGATGCCTCTATAAGCCCCACCAGAGACCAAGGGAGAAAGACGATAAAGCCATGAGAAGATGATAAAATAGTGCACAGCCTTCCATGCAGTGTCTGCTCACAATTACCACGAGAGTTCAAGAGATTTTTCACACCTGACCCATATACATCTCCCTCAACTCCAGCAGCTCCAGAAGCATCAATGACACACTGCAGCCTCCCCTCTTCAGATATCAACCCCATCTGCACCAATACAGGAAGCAATCATGGATTCTTTATACCCACCCTTTAACAAAGAAAATGCGCAAAAACCCCAGTACGAAAGGAGAGGTACATATAGACCTCACAACACAACTTCACCCCAGTCTCAAGCCTATTACAGAACCAATATCATTCCACACATTTATATAGAGAGGACCGGCAACAACATGTTTGGGTTAGATCAAGTCTTCAGGGCCTCCCAAGAATAGCTGAGAGGAAAAAGAGCTCGAGCTACCAGAAGTAACCCACAGGATAACAAAGGATGAGGGCCCAACCCTGGTTCCATATTTCCCTGGCACACACCGGTCACCCATCAATGATGAAGATGCAAGATTCAACCAAGAAAGTATTCCATCCCCCAGCTGAGAACAGGGTGTCAACCAGGACTTAGCTCAACTCCCGGCCCCAGTGACCTAAGGAAGCAATACCCAGTCTCTCAGGAAGTCCTCTTCAAGAAGGGACATTCCAACCTCCAGGGGCAACAAGACATAAGCCACAGGACCAGATCTGGACTCGCCCAACCTCCCGACACACAGGAATCAAGACCCACAGGGCCTCCAATACATCCCAACACCTACACCCGAGCCAGATCTGCACCTCGCCAATCACATCCAGGATAGTGTACCACCCTCATTTATACTGAAATAAAAAGGATGGTTACGCCAGCCTCAGACAAGGAGCACGGTAGCACAGTGGTTAGCACAATTTCTTCATAGCTCCAGGGTCCGAGGTTCGATTCCCAGTTGGGTCACTGTCTGTGTGGAGTCTGCACGTTCTCCCCGTGTGTGCGTGGGTTTCCTCCGGGTGCTCCGGTTTCCTCCCACAGTCCAAAGATGTGCAGGTTAGGTGGATTGGCCATGATAAATTACCCTTAGTGTCCAAAAAAGGTTTGCTGGGTTGTGGGGATAGGGTGGAGGCATGGGCTTAAGTGGGGTGCACTTTCCTAAGAGCCAGTGCAGTCTCGATGGGCCAAATGGCCTCCTTCTGCACTGTAAATTCAGCGAGGAGAAGAAGGATAATCAAGGCATCCAACAGTTGGTGCCCAGGGAGAGGAGCCATTATCCTCATCCCCAATACAACCAGGGGAAAGTTCCCTCAACCACCGGACCAGACCTGGGTTAGTACAGCACCCGGCTCAGTAACAGCACCCGGCTTACCCGGATGAAGTGAGGAAGAGAGAAAATAGGGGAAAAAACCCGAAGGGAAGAATGCCCAGACTGATCTAAAAATATCAACCATCGTCCAGCACTGTCCGCCATCACAGGAAGGAAACAAAAGAACAACCTCTCTCTTTGTGGGCAGCACGGTAGCATTGTGGATAGCACAATTGCTTCACAGCTCCAGGGTCCCAGGTTCGATTCCGGCTTGGGTCACTGAAGGAATCTTAAATTTACAGGATCTTAACCTGTCGAACTACACCAAGTTTGGGGGAAGCTTAGTTGATGAATCAAGTCCTGGCGCAATACGACAAGTTGTAAGATTTGTAATATTTGTAGACTGTGTTAAGTTGTTCGATTCCTTGTATTATTCGACTGTGTATAGTTGAAGGAATTTATATCATCTCTGCTATTCGGTTATCAGTAGCACTTTGCGAATACTGGAACTCAGCAGAAATTTGCAGTATAAAGTCCTCAGGTGCCAAAAAGAATTGTTTTATTTGTAGTTGCTTGATTACAATTTGAAAGTCATTTAAAAGGCAATTCGTAGACAATTCGAAGCTTTCAGAGAATTACAGACATTATCTTTCTTTGCTTAGGCAGACAGCTCGAAAGTAACTTTTTAAAGGTCAAAGTCTGGCAATGAAACATGAAGAGAGAGAGAAAGCTAATCTTCAGCTAAACTCAAAGTCAAAAGTGGACTAACATCACTGACACAGACTGTTAAACTGACAACCCCCAAAGACAATTCCCTAAAAACTAAACACTAAAACCAAAAAACAACTGGAGACTAGAATCAAAGGCAAAAAACACTAAACTAACAGAAAGACAACACAGCACAACACACCCCCAAAGACAATACACCACAGACAACACACTAAAAACTAAACCTAACCTAAAATGGCCGGGAGAAACTTTTCAGTTATACACTTTCATATCTGTCTTAAGTCATCTAATCACACCCCAATATAATCCTAATTGGTTTGGGTTAGACTCAAACACATTTGATTTGATGGCAAGCCGTCCATCTTCAATGTGCAACATCAGCTTTTCTGACCTAGCTGTTATCTGCATTGTGAACAATGGGGCCTTCATGTTGCTGTGTATTCAGTCCCTGTCCTTGACAATTAGCACAAGCAGTGTCAAATTATCTTGAAAATATGCATTTGCCAGAACAACGGACTTCAGTAAAAGTGAATTATGCTGTATAAATGGGTATTTAAAACTGGGGCTCAACATTTATGCTTAAACAGCTATCTTTTACCTATACTAGTTGTATTTGAAATACTTGGCTTCAACAGTCACTGTCTGTGCGGAGTCTGCACATCCTCCCCGTGTGTGCGTGGGTTTCCTCCGGGTGCTCCGGTTTCCTCCCACAGTCCAAAGATGTGCGGGTTAGGTGGATTGGCCGTGATAAATTGCCCTTAGTGTCCAAAATTGCCCTTAGTGTTGGGTGGGGTTGCTGGGTTGTGGGGATAGGGTGGAGGTGTTGACCTTGGGTAGGGTGCTCTTTCCAAGAGCCGGTGCAGACTCGATGGGCCGAATGGCCTCCTTCTGCACTGTAAATTCTATGATAATTTAACAGACCAGCCAAAGATGAACCAAACCCACCTCAGCATGCACCACCCCTCATACCCTCCAATTCTAATAACTCTAAAAAGATACCCAAAAGGAAAGCTCCCAACCTCAAGGAAGAGTCAGAAGAAACCCAGTCTCCCCCAGAATACATAATCTGCCCAAGCCAGCAAAGGAGGAAGGCACAGATTCTTCATTTCAAAATAACAAACTCTAACTGCGGGGCTATCCTCAAACTCAGTGAGGACTTACTAACGCTAACACGCTCCATGCCCAGCCAACCACCCATAACCCTGCCATGTCACCATTCACCTTCATATAAAAGAGACGAGGAGTGTCATAAAGGCACTCCCCTCCCACCACCACAAGGATTATACTGCATAATGACAAAAAGGAGTAAAATTGCACAGACCACATTTCATAGAATCGACTCAATGTTTTTTTTTTGCTAGAACAGGATGACAGGTGATTATTGGCTCTTTTTGAGGGCCAGACACGATGGGCCGAATGTCCTCCTTCTGCACTGTAAATTCTATGATTGCCCTCGTGCTCACATCTCCACGCCCTTGCAGGAGAAAAGACAAGAATAAATAATCAACATGCTAATCACAACGGAGTAACATCCAGGATTATAGAAGAATTTCAGGATAATGACACCATCTATGTTGCTCGAGAAGGCTGAAGCCAAGACAGGATCAGCTAAAACGCCTCAGGATCTCTCAAGGATTCCAATATTGGAAGCTCTGGTGCCCAGCAACCCACAGCCCAGGCCCCAGCCAGGTGGGCCGACTTGACATACATGGCCACCTCCAAACACTCATGACAAGCATCAAGGACAGGATAATATAGGGCTAGTGGTCCCAACCTACCCCGGGCCTCAAAGATCGGATACTCAATGCTCTATTGAACTGGATGAACCCAGCCTCCAAATCAAAATTACTAAAGCATGGCAGCCAATGTTAAAACTCACTCAGGGACTTGCCTTCTACTTCGCACCATGGACCAGGCTCATGGACACACATTGCCCGGCCCCTACCTCCCAAACTCGTCAGGGTAAACGACACGCCATGCAGCAGGACCTCAATGTCCCAAAGTCGGCCCTTATCAGGAAAAGTGCTCTTCCAAATCCAAGGACTCTCTCATGCAACTCCACAATTCTCTGAAGCAGGCATTGTCAAACTCGGGGTCATGACCGAGTGAGCCAGGTGCTGTTACTAACCCAGGTCTGGTCCGGTGGTTGAGGGAAGTTTCCCCTGGTTGTATTGGGGATGAGGGAAACGGCTCCTCTCCCTGGGCACCAACTGTTGGATGCCTTGATGATCCTTCCTCTCCTCGCTGAATTTACAGTGCAGAAGGAGGCCATTTGGCCCATCGAGTCTGCACTGGCTCTTAGGAAAGTGCACCCCACTTAAGCCCATGCCTCGGTGGGTCGCTGGCGGGTGTCGGGAGGATCACGGAGCCGTCCGTCGCGGCTCTCCCGATCACGCAAACCTGCGCGCAACAGCCACAGCAGCTGGCTGTTAATAACGCCGGCTGCGGACTTCCGGGTGCGGCGATGACCAGCTGAGTCGCACGTTTCGGCAGCTCCCTGTGAAACGGACTTTTGGGCTCTTGATAGGAGCCCCAACGGCAATTTTGACGGCTAAAAACACTGTGCGGTAAACCAGAAGGGAATCCTCCCTGGATACGGATGGAAAAAGGAGGAGAGAGTGGCCAGATTGCAGTGGATCCTTTAGAACAGCGGCAAGGAAGGCAAGCAAAAACCAAGATGGCGTCGGAAGGTGGCAGTTTAACATGGGGCCCTGAACAACAAGAGTTCTTGAAATGCTGTGTGGAAGAGCTCAAAAAGGAAATGAAGAATGAGCTGTTGGCCCCGATACTACAGGCGATCGAAGGGCTAAAGGAGGAACAAAAGACCCAGGAGCGGGAGCTTCGGGTCGTGAAGGCAAAGGCAGCCGAGAATGAGGACGATATACAGGGCCTGGTGGTGAAGACGGAGACGCAGGAGGCACATCAGAAACGATGTGTGGAAAGGTTGGAGGCACTGGAAAACAACGCAAGGAGGAACAACCTGAGGATTCTTGGTCTTCCTGAAGGTGTGGAGGGAGCGGACGTCGGGGCATATGTGAGCACGATGCTGCACTCGTTAATGGGAGCGGAGGCCCCGGCGGGTCCGTTGGAGGTGGAGGGAGCATACCGAGTGATGGCGCGAGGACCGAGAGCAGGAGAAATTCCCAGAGCCATAGTGGTGAGATTCCTCCGTTTTAAGGATAGAGAAGTGGTCCTTAGATGGGCGAAGAAAACTCGGAGCAGTAAATGGGAGAACGCGGTGATCCGCGTTTATCAAGACTGGAGTGCGGAGGTGGCGAGAAGGAGAGCGAGCTTTAATCGGGCCAAGGCGGTGCTTCATAAAAAGAAGATAAAATTTGGAATGCTGCAACCGGCAAGACTGTGGGTCACATATCGAGGGAGGCACCACTACTTTGAGACGGCGGATGAAGCGTGGACTTTTATTGTGGAAGAAAAACTGGAATGAGCGGGTTATTAAAAAGAACGTTCGAACAAAGTGGTGGGGCGAATGTGGGGGGCAAAGAGGGGTTTTATGTACTAATCCTGCGATGTGGTAACTTTTCTCTCTCCCACAGGTGGTGATGGGGGGAGGAGGGGAGGTGGAGGAGATGGGGCGTTGGCCATTGGGGGCGGGGCCAAGGGAGAAGCGCGGGCTTGGTTCCCGCGCTATGATAATCATGGCGGGAATAGAGAAGCAGGAAGGAGGGGGCGTCGCACGGTGCGAGCCGAGGTCACGGGGGGAAGCCAAGGTCAGCCAGAGTTTGCTGACTTCTGGGAGCAACATGGGGGGAGTAATTACGCTAGCGGGGGATCTAGCGGGGGGGGGTAGGAGGGGGGAATTACTGGGTTGCTGCTGCTGGGGAGAGGGGGGAGCTGGTATGGGAGAGGATGGGCGGGGGGGCACCGCCTGGGGGAGATACAGCTGCGTGGGAACCCGGTGAGGAGCTGGAAAAAGGTGATGGCTAATCGACAAGGGGGGGGGGTAGGAAGCCCCCCAACTCGGCTGATCACGTGGAACGTGAGAAGGCTGAACGGGCCGATAAAGAGGACACGGGTACTCGCACACCTTAAGAAACTTAAGGCAGATGTGGTTATGTTACAGGAAACGCACCTGAAACTGATAGACCAGGTTAGGCTACGCAAAGGATGGGTGGGGCAGGTGTTCCATTCGGGGCTAGATGCGAAAAACAGGGGGGTGGCTATATTAGTGGGGAAGCGGGTAATGTTCGAGGCAAAGACTATAGTGGCGGATAGCGGGGGCAGATACGTGATGGTGAGTGGCAAACTACAGGGGGAGACGGTGGTTTTGGTAAACGTATATGCCCCGAACTGGGATAATGCCAATTTTATGAGGCGGATGCTAGGACGCATTCCGGACCTAGAGATGGGAAAGCTGATAATGGGGGGAGATTTTAATACGGTGTTGGAACCAGGGCTGGATAGGTCGAAGTCCAGGACTGGAAGGAGGCCGGCAGCAGCCAAGGTGCTTAAAGATTTTATGGAGCAGATGGGGGGTGTAGACCCGTGGAGATTTAGCAGACCTAGGAGTAAGGAGTTCTCGTTTTTCTCCTATGTCCATAAAGTCTACTCGCGAATAGACTTTTTTGTGCTGGGTAGGGCATTGATCCCGAAGGTGAGGGGAACGGAGTATACGGCTATAGCCATTTCGGATCACGCTCCACACTGGGTGGACTTGGAGATAGGGGAGGAAACAGGAGGGCGCCCACCCTGGAGAATGGACATGGGACTAATGGCAGATGAGGGGGTGTGTCTAAGGGTGAGGGGGTGCATTGAAAAGTACTTGGAACTCAATGATAATGGGGAGGTCCAGGTGGGAGTGGTCTGGGAGGCGTTGAAGGCGGTGGTTAGAGGGGAGCTGATATCAATAAGGGCACATAAAGGGAAGCAGGAGAGTAAGGAACGGGAGCGGTTGCTGCAAGAACTTTTGAGGGTGGACAGACAATATGCGGAAGCACCGGAGGAGGGACTGTACAGGGAAAGGCAAAGGCTACATGTAGAATTTGACTTGCTGACTACAGGCACTGCAGAAGCACAATGGAGGAAGGCACAGGGTGTACAGTACGAATATGGGGAGAAGGCGAGCAGGTTGCTGGCATACCAATTGAGGAAAAGGGGAGCAGCGAGGGAAATAGGGGGAGTGAGGGATGAGGAAGGAGAGATGGAGCGGGAGCGGAGAGAGTGAATGGAGTGTTCAAGACATTTTATAAAAAATTATATGAAGCTCAACCCCCGGATGGGAGGGAGAGAATGATGGGCTTCTTGGATCGGCTGGAATTTCCCAAGGTGGAAGAGCAGGAAAGGGTGGGACTGGGAGCACAGATCGAGGTAGAAGAAGTGGTGAAAGGAATGAGGAGCATGCAGGCGGGAAAGACCCCGGGACCGGATGGATTCCCAGTCGAATTCTATAGAAAATATGTGGACTTGCTCGCCCCGGTACTGACGAGGACCTTTAATGAGGCAAAGGAAAGGGGACAACTGCCCCCGACTATGTCTGAAGCAACGATATCGCTTCTCTTAAAGAAGGAAAAGGACCCGCTACAATGCGGGTCCTATAGACCAATTTCCCTCCTAAATGTGGATGCCAAGGTCCTGGCCAAGGTAATGGCAATGAGAATAGAGGAATGTGTCCCGGGGGTGGTCCACGAGGACCAAACTGGGTTTGTGAAGGGGAGACAGCTGAACACGAATATACGGAGGTTGTTAGGGGTAATGATGATGGCCCCACCAGAGGGAGAAACGGAGATAGTAGTGGCGATGGATGCCGAGAAAGCATTTGATAGAGTGGAGTGGGATTATTTGTGGGAGGTGTTGAGGAGATTTGGTTTTGGAGAGGGGTATGTTAGATGGGTGCAGCTGTTGTATAGGGCCCCAGTGGCGAGCGTGGTCACGAATGGACGGGGATCTGCATATTTTCGGCTCCATAGAGGGACAAGGCAGGGATGCCCTCTGTCCCCATTATTGTTTGCACTGGCGATTGAGCCCCTGGCGATAGCGTTGAGGGGTTCCAAGAAGTGGAGGGGAGTACTTAGGGGAGGAGAAGAGCACCGGGTATCTTTGTATGCGGACGATTTGCTACTATACGTGGCGGACCCGGCGGAGGGGATGCCAGAAATAATGCGGATACTTGGGGAGTTTGGGGATTTTTCAGGGTATAAATTGAACATGGGGAAAAGTGAATTGTTTGTGGTGCATCCAGGGGAGCAGAGTAGAGAAATAGAGGACCTACCTTTGAGGAAGGTAACAAGGGACTTTCGTTACCTGGGGATCCAGATAGCTAAGAATTGGGGCACATTGAATAGGTTAAATTTAACGCGGTTGGTGGAACAGATGGAGGAGGATTTCAAGAGATGGGATATGGTATCCCTGTCAATGGCAGGGAGGGTGCAGGCGGTTAAGATGGTGGTCCTCCCGAGATTCCTCTTTGTGTTTCAGTGCCTCCCGGTGGTGATCACGAAGGCTTTTTTTAAAAGGATTGAAAAGAGCATCATGGGTTTTGTGTGGGCCGGGAAGACCCCGAGAGTGAGGAAGGGATTCTTACAGCGTAGCAGGGATAGGGGGGCGGCTGGCACTACCGAGCCTAAGTGAGTATTATTGGGCCGCTAATATTTCAATGGTGAGTAAGTGGATGGGAGAGGAGGAGGGAGCGGCGTGGAAGAGATTAGAGAGGGCGTCCTGTAGGGGGACTAGCCTACAGGCTATGGTGACAGCCCCATTGCCGTTCTCACCGGGGAACTACACCACAAGCCCGGTGGTGGTGGCTACACTGAAGATTTGGGGACAGTGGAGACGGCATAGGGGAAAGACTGGAGCCTTGGGGGGGTCCCCGATAAGAAACAACCATAGGTTTGCCCCGGGGGGAATGGATGGGGGATATGGAATGTGGCAAAGAGCAGGAATAACGCAACTGAAAGATCTGTTTGTGGATGGGAAGTTCGCGAGTCTGGGAGCGCTGACCGAGAAATATGGGTTGCCCAAGGGAATGCATTCAGGTATATGCAACTGAGGGCTTTTGCGAGGCAACAGGTGAGGGAATTCCCGCAGCTCCCGACACAAGAGGTGCAGGACAGAGTGATCTCAAAGACATGGGTGGGGGATGGTAAGGTGTCAGATATATATAGGGAAATGAGGGACGAAGGGGAGACTATGGTAGATGAACTAAAAGGGAAATGGGAAGAAGAGCTGGGGGAGGAGATCGAGGAGGGGCTGTGGGCAGATGCCCTAAGCAGGGTAAACTTGTCGTCCTCGTGTGCCAGGCTAAGCCTGATTCAGTTTAAGGTATTACACAGGGCACATATGACTGGAGCACGGCTCAGTAAATTTTTTGGGGTGGAGGATAGGTGTGCGAGGTGCTCGAGAAGCCCAGCGAATCATACCCATATGTTTTGGTCATGCCCGGCACTACAGAGGTTTTGGATGGGGGTGACAAAGGTGCTTTCAAAAGTAGTAGGAGTCCGGGTCGAACCAAGCTGGGGGTTGGCTATATTTGGGGTTGCACAAGAGCCGGGAGTGCAGGAGGCGAGAGAGGCCGATGTTTTGGCCTTTGCGTCCCTCGTAGCCCGGCGCAGGATATTGCTAATGTGGAAAGAAGCCAAGCCCCCGGGGGTGGAGACCTGGATAAATGACATGGCGGGGTTTATAAAGCTAGAGCGGATTAAGTTCGTCCTAAGGGGGTCGGCTCAAGGGTTCACCAGGCGGTGGCAACCGTTCGTCGAATACCTCGCAGAAAGATAGACGGAATGGGAAAAAGAAGGCAGCAGCAGCAGCCCAGGATCCGGGGGGGGGGGGGGGGGGTGGGAGGAGGAACCAGAAGGACTCTCAGGGTTGTTAATATAAACTGTATAGTATGTATAGGTCGTTGCTACAGATAATTATATATTGGACTGTTAAATTATATTTTTGGAGAGTGTTACTTGTGACAAGGCAGTTGCCAATTAGGGCTAGTTTTCATTTTTGTTATTTATTATTTATTCATTTTTTGTTTATAAAATAGGTCATTGTTATTTGTGTTGTTATAATATTGTGTAAAGGATGCACAATGTACTGTGTTGGTTGACCAAAAATTTTCAATAAAATATTTAATAAAAAAAAAATAACGCCGGCTGCAAGCGGCCTTCAAAATAGCCACGAACATGTAAAAAAAATGCAGCCGCATTGCGCATGCGTGCCAGATCGGCGGCGTGCATGCGCAAAACTACGCATGCGCAGTGCAGCCGCTTTTTTTTAAACGGTCGCAGCTTTTTGTTTCACAAGTTCAGGGGGGATTTATTCATTTTATTCATTTATTTTTTTTTTACAAGTTCGGGGGGGGTTTATTTGATAACATTTTACAGGAAAAAAATGCAGAACTTTGGACAGATGGAGACTCCATACTTTTCGACACCGGAAGGCTTCACCTTCACCCAACAGGTTCCATTGGAGGAGTGTTGTACGAGGGTCAAAAGGACCCAAAACCATTTCCTCCATTTTTGTCAGCAGCAAACAAGGTAAGAGAAAATGGTGGGTCGCGCAGGTCGGCCGGCGTGGGTCACGCAGGTCGGCCGGCGTGGGTCGCGAAGGTCGGCCGGCGTGGGTCGTGAAGGTCAGCCGACGTGGGTCGCGCAGGTCGGCCGGTGTGGGTCGCGACGGTCGGCCGGGTTGGGTCCCGAAGGTTGGCCGGTTGGTAAAAATGGGTCCCCGGAAAAGAAGTTTGAAGAACACTGCTCTGAAGGATACCTCTGTCATGTGAGTGCCCCTTTAAGAAAGGTTTGGTCTTATCACATGACTTGTAGCATGGCTTCAGTGATGTCATTTGTGGGTGGAGCTGGGCTGTGGCTATCAGGTGAGAGGGGGTTTGAGTTTTTGGGTTTCAGTTTTGGTTTGTTGCTTTGGACTGCAGAAGGAAAAAGCAGTGTTTCCCTGTTTTTCATTTTAAAGCTGTTCCAGTGAATTGAAAGCACATTGGTTGTGGTAAACAAACTGCCTTGGTAACTTTAAAGATAGAGTTGCTTTGCAGAAGGACTTTTGAATCTGCTGGTTGGAGGCTGGATCTCAGGGAAAGGACCAGTCCCATTCAAGTGAGATTACAGTGTGCTGGGCTACGCCCTTGAAAGAGGTTTGGTTTATTGGATTTAGTATTGAATTGGAACAGCTAAGGGGAATTCATTAAAAGTTATATACATAGATTACTGTAGCTGTCGTGTTTTGTTTATGTTTGCAATTGATAACAAATTCTTGCTGTGTTTTATGTATGTTAACTACATTCTTATAATAAACTTTGTTTTGATAAAAGCACCTAGGAAGTCTGATGAATCACACTTGAAGTGAAGACTCCTGTGCTCATCCCAGCCAAACTTAACATGAAAGTTATAGGTCAGGTGAGCTTCATAATACACTTTGGGTATCTTCAAAGTGAGCTCTGAAGACCAGCACCACAGAGCTGAGATCTTCATTCAGAACAGCATTCTCAATGACGGCCACCATCCGGATGCCTAGAACATTGCTGAGAGATCGCCCAAACACCAGAGAGTTGACGAGCAGGTTGGCTGACAGTTGCTGACCAGTAGTAGGTTCTGAATTATGTATTTTTCCAGATATTTTCACGGAACTAAATGTTTCAATACCATTACGCAGTTGTCGATTATTTCGCCGTGACTGAGGATCTGGCAATAATTCACCAGCCAAAACCTAATGAAACATTAAAAGACACACAGGAAATTTGTGTGAGAGGGTTGAAAAGCCAGAACACAAATGAAGGGAAGCGGCTGGGTATTCTGAGGAAACAGATAGATTTGGCTCCTGTTGATCAGCCATTTGTCTCTCTCAATTCTGAGTCAAGAAGGTTCCAGCTCCTCCACTGTAGAAACTGAAGTGTGTGCAATAATCTAGATTGACCCTCCCTGTGCAGTGCTGCACAGTTGGAGGTGCTGACTTTTGGTCGAGATGTTAGGCTCAAAGCTTCTGCCTGCCCTCTCAGGGGAACGTGAAAAATCCAATGGCGTCATATTGAAGAGGGTCGGATAGGAGATTTCCCCAATGTGCTGGGTCAACATTTCCCCCTATGACCAAACCAGACAAAGACAATTCGAAAGCATACAGAAACAAATTGCCATCTCTGGTGGAGACAATGGGAGTTAAAGGGAGATGAATATCAGCCAGCAACAGCACCCCTGCAAAAGTCTATTTGCAGGTATCCCTGTCTCTCTGATTGTGGAAGTAAGATAAATCAGCAAAGACCATAGCTTCAAAGGAATTAGGGAGGTTTCTCAGTAAAACTGCTGAACACTGGAATCTCAAAACCAACTATTTACCTGCTGAAGTCAACACTACTGGAATCACGAATTGCAGCAGCCGTAACATTTTATCATGAATCAAAGACTGTTTTGTGTACTTTTTCTAAACTTTCTTTCGACTCAATCCTCATTCCTAATGTATATGCATGTGTTTTATCATTCTCTTCCATTTATTAGTTAATAAACTCACTCTTTCTTTAACTTAAGAAAACCGGGTTAAATTTGGTCATTTAAACATAAATATTGGGACGAGGACATAGGAATCTGCAAAGGAAGGGATCCTTATTGATTAATCTTGTTTTAACCAATAGAGGGGGAGGCACCTCATCCCTCCTTACCCAAGGCATAACAAATTGAGGGATCCGGATTAATAAATTTGGGGAACATCGCCGGAGACTGGTTGTAACAAGTGTAGCCATCTGGGATGGCCACGTACAAAGGGAAACATGACCACTTACAAGGGAAGTATGGTCACTTGCAAAGAATCATGGGAAATATGGCCAATGCAGGATCCAGACAAACTCAGAGCTTAAGTGTATCTTTGCCACTAGATAACCAGACACGATCGAAACCCCCAGCCGATTTGCATTCTCATGGCCCATTTCCCCAGAACAAAAGGACTGTACTCAGGTATCAGAAACAGATACAGACTCATTGGCGCCACTCCCTTCACCCAGAAAGCCCAAACAGCCAAGGTCAATGACCGCTCAGGACACGTCCAGCCATCAAGGCACCCGCCCCTTTATTGGCCAAAATCGAAGGCAGTAATCGAAGCCTGCCGAATTATTGGGTCCAAAGATAAGGACCGCCCAAAAGAGCGCAAAACCCCCGAAGGATAAAAAGAGACACTGCCATGTGTTCAGTCTCTCTTGGCCCCGGCGCTCGGTCTCTCTTGGCCCGGCCTATACCTGATACCAATTGCAGCACCATGACCAGAAGCAAGTTCAAGACCAACGATCGCTACCAGACGGATGAGCCCAGCAGAAACAAAGTCACTTCTCCAGACCCAGCCACTCCAGATCCGAACAAAGGCCTTGTTCCTCTGCATAAAGCCGGGTGCCTGAAGTTAAGTACAGGTTGTTGTAGTGTTAGGTGTAATTTAGCTTGTAGTGTTTTATGTTGCATGTCAAAGTAATTCTTGCGTGTAAATAAACTATCATTGAACTTGAACTAACTAGCTGGTTGTTTGGTCTTTGATCTATATCTGGTAAAACCTTGTGGTGGTATCATTTGATATCTGGCGACTCTGAAAAGCAATATTATCATTAATAACTATCAGTATCCAGTTAAAAAGAGCAACATTATTGGCGTCTCCGGTGCGAATTGGCAACACAAGTGTTTCCAGAATTTCCTGTTTTTATTACAGATGAACTGATCATTATTACAGTGCTGTGTGTGGGATCTTGGATGCTGTGACTGTGACATTACAACAGTGACGACATTTCAAAATATCATTGCTTGTAAATGTAACACACGGTTTAAGCACACGGACTACACAAAGGTTATAGAACAAGATTTGTTTATTCGACTGGCATCAAAGCAGAATCAATCCTCAAGGGAAAGTGTGACTCCAAGAAGCAGACTACTTAGAAAGAATATTCACTGCCGATGCTGCAGATTTCTGTCCTATTTGGGACCTCAAATGCTCAACGCAGTCACTCACCAGATTGTTCCAGTCTGCTGCTGGAAGAATTTCCTTTCCCGTCCCCCTCTATCCGTGTTTTTCAAACTTTTGTGCTCGGGTCCCATTATTACCAACCGGCCAACCTTCGCGACCCACGCTGGCTGAGCTTCTTGACCCACCATTTCCTCGTACCTTTAATGCGAAAGGTGAACCTGGGCATATACTCTATAGTCTAGAGTAGCAAAGAATGAGAAATGACCTAATTGAAACAGGCATTATTCTCTCAGGACTCTACAGAGCAGATGCAGGATGTAACTTTTCCTCAGATGGGTGGTTTACAGCCTGGGGATATCGTCTGCAAATTACAGTGCGACGATTTTAGACATAGATGAGGGGGAATTACTTATCTCAAAGTATTGTGAATCTTTTTAATCTCTAAAATTTGCTATCAAGGGAGTTCTGCGGCTCAGCCATTTCAAGACAGATGCAGGAAGACTGAATTGAATTTTTCACCTGAGTCAGCGCGCTGACGTCAGGAGGAGGCGGTGTTTCCCTCTGGTCTCCGGGCATGCACAGCACTCATTCAGTTTTAAAAGCCGGCTGCTGCGGCCAATGTGCCTGAATTCACGCGATCGGGAACACCACGATGGATGGCTCCGCGACCCTCCCGACACCCTCCCGCGGCCCACCTGAGGGTCGCGACCCCCACTTTCAAAATGTCTGCCCTATGTGATAGTTCTTCAACCTCAAGACTTACAAGAACAAAATGTAAACGACAGAGAGTTAGGCTAAGGAACCGGTGGCTAACACCTTTCCCTCTCTTTAATTTATTCCACACCCCGATCTAGATGGGACCGGATGGGCATAATCAGTTCCCAAATAAAAAGAATGCTGCAAAAAGCCAGCAGGTCTGGCAGCATCTGCGGAAAGAGAAAACTAAGTTAAAGTTCCGAGCCCGTGTGACTCTTCTTCAGAGATAAAGATGCTATTTTAACTCACTGTCCTGCTCCCATGCCCACGTGCCCTGTTCTTGGCCTGCTGCAATGTTCCTGTGAAGCCCAGCGCAAACTGGGACAACAGATCCTCATCTCATTAGGCATGTTACAGCCTTTTGGACTCAACAGGGAGTTCAATTTTAGACAGTGACCTTTCTGCTCCATCTTGACCCCTTTTGTTTTTCATCCAAAAGTTATTGTCCCAACGCAACGCTCCACCCCCCAAAGGGCCAATTTTCACTTGTTCTTAAATTTTGCTTTCACTGAGCGTTGAACTTGGTTCTCCTAGTATCACATTCTGCTATCTCACCTTTATGCCACTATCAGCACCTTCTCTAGTCCTTCCCACTGCCATTAACACTTCCTTTGTCTTGTGTCCTACACATTTTTTCAGCAATCTCTCCTAGCTCCCACCTATTACCGATCTTCTACTTTTCTCCACTGACCAATTAGTGACAAAACCAACGAGAGGAGATGCAATTCTTGACCGAGTATTGGGGAACAAATAAGGGCAAGTGGGCGAAATGACAGTTGGCGAGCATATCGGGGATAGTGATCACAATTCAGTTAGATTCAGGATTAAAATGGAAAAGGTCAGAGATAAAGCAGGAGTAAAAGTTTTGAACTGGGGTAGGCAAACTTTGCAGAAACGAGAAGGCACTTGGCTGAGGTGGACTGGCCAGATTTGCTAGAGGATAAATCAATGGTAAACCAGTGGGAAACACTGAAAGCAGAGATCCTGGGCGGGATTCTCTGCCCCCCCCCGGCTGGGTCGCAGAATCGCCGGGGGGCGGCGAGAATCCTGCCCCCCCCCGGCTGCCGAATTCCCCGGCGCCGGTGATTTTGCGGGGGTGGGAATCGTGCCGCGCCGGTCGGCGGCCGCTGTCAGCAGCCCCCCCCCCCCCCGGCGAATCTCCGGCTCGCGATGGGCCGAGTGGCTGCTCGTTTTAGGCCAGTCCCGCCGGCGTAAATTACAACAGGTACTTACCGGCAGGAGCTGATTGCGCGGGTGGCCTCCGGGGTCCTCGGGGGGGCGCGGGGTGATCTGGCACTGGGGGGTGCCCCCACAGTGGCCTGGCACCCACGGTGGCCTGGTGGGCGGGCCTGTACCATGGGGGCACTCTATTCCTCCGCGTCGGCTGCTGTGGACCTCCACGGTGGCCGACGGGGAGATGAACCCCCCTGCGCATGCGCTGGGATGACACCAGCACACGCTGGCACTCCCGTGCATGCGCCAACTTGCGCCGGCTTGGCACGGTGCAAACCACTCCGGCGCCAGCCTAGCCCCTGAAGGTGCGGAGGATTCGGCACCTTCGGGGCAGCCCGACGCCGGAGTGGTTCATGCTACTCCTTCCCGCTGAAGTTGCCCGCCCTGCCGATTCCCGCAGAATCCCGCCCCCAAATGTACAAAGTAGACATGTCCCCTCCAAAAATAAGAGCGGTACTGCCAAATCTAGACCTTCCCTGGTCGTCTCGAGGAATTCAGGGGAAGATCAAACAGAAAAAGAAAGCTTACGATAGGCACAAACAACTAAGGACTGCAGAGAGCCCAGACCAGTATAGGAAATGCAGGGATGAAGTCATAAAGGAAATAAGGAAACCAAAGAGAGGGCATGAAAAAAATTAGCTAATAAAGTTAAAGAAAACCCAAAGATGTTTTATCAATATATTAATGGTGAAAGGTTAGTTCATGATAAAGTGGGACCTATGAAAGATGAAGAAGGGAACTTGTATGTAGATTCAGAGGCTATGGGAAGGGTTTTAAATGAATATTTTGTCTCTGTATTTGCAAAGGTAATGGATGATGCAGTTATAGTCGTCCATGTGGAACACCGAGATATTGGATGGGATAATCATAAAGAGAGAGGATTCAAATCCTTGAAAGTTGATAAGTCACCAGGGCCAGATGGATTGTTTCCGAGGCTACTGCCGGTGGTAAGGGAGGAGATAGCTGATGCTCTGAGGATGATTCTCCAATCCTCACTAGATTTAGGGGAGGTACCAGAGGACTGGAGAAATGCAAAAGTGGTCCCATTGTTTAAAAAGGGATTGAAGGAAATGCTGAACAATTATAGTCTTACGTTGTTGGTGGGCAAATTACCAGAATCAATCCTGAGAGATAGGATTAACTGTCACATAGAAAGGCATGGACTTGTCAGGGAAAGTCAGCATGGATTTGTTAAAGGAAGGTCTTGTCTCACCAATTTGATTGAATTCTTTGAGGAAGTGACAAGAAGGGTTGATGAAGTTCGTGCAGTGGATGTGGTGTACATGGATTTTAGCAAGGTGTCTGACAAAGTCCCACGCGGCAGATTGGTCAAGAAAGTGAAAACCCATGGGATACAGGGCAATGTGGCGAACTGAATAAAAAGTTGGCTCAGTGACAGGAAATAAAGAGTAATAGTAGATGGCTGCCTTTGCAATTGGAAAGTTGTTTCAAATGGTGTTCCACAAGGCTGGGTGTTGGGACCCTTACCGTTTGTGTTATATAGTAACGATTTGGACGTGAACGTGGAGAGTACGATTGTCAGATTTGCAGACGACACAAAGATTGGCCGAGTGGTGGACAGAGTCGAGGATAGCTACAATCTCCAGAATGATACAGCTGGGTCGGTGGAGTGGGCGATAAAGTGGGAGATGGAATTTAACACAGAGAAGTGTGAGGTCACGCATTTAGGGAGGTCAAACAGTTATAGGGAGTACACAATAAACAGGAATATACTAAGAGGTGTAGATGAAGTGAGAGATCTTGGCGTATAAGTGCACAGGTCCCTAAAGACAGCAGTTCAAGTAGACAAGGTTGTTAAGAAAGCATATGGAATGTTCTCCTTCATTGGCACAAGTATAGAATATAAAAGTAAGGATATAATGTTGGAATTGTATAAAACACTGGTGAGGCCAACACTGGAGTATTGTCTGCACTTCTGGTCACCACATTACAGGAAGGACGTTATTGCTCTGGAGAGGGTGCAGAGGAGGTTTACAAGAATGTTGCCAGGGCTGGAAAAGTGTAGCGACGAGGAGAGATTGGATAGGTTGGGGTAATTTTCTTTGGAACAAAGAAGGCTGAGGGGTGACTAAATTGAGGTGTACAAAATGATGAGGGGAAGAGATAGAGTGGACAGGCTAAAATTGTTTCCTCTGTGGAGAATTCTAGAACCAGGGCCATAGATTCAAGGTAAGAGGCAGAAGGTGTAGAGGGGACATGAGGAAGAAATTTTTTTACGCAGAGGATAGTGGGAGTCTGGAATTCACTGCCCGAGTTGGTGGTGGAGTCAGTGTGGCCACCTAAAATGGCCGCCCGCAAAGAATGATGGGAATTGTGGTCAGGTTTGGGACACAGACAAGCTGCAGCTTGTATCTTTGCAAACGGCAGCCCAGAAGTATGCAGGAATTCACGCCTGCAAATGAGCCATTCAAGGCGATTAAAATAACAATGGGACCATCAGGTCCATCACATCATCTTCCAGACTAGGCGGCACCGAGGTCCTGCTCGGAGCCCTCCCAGGATTGGCCACTGAGTGCCCACCCCAAAAGTGATGTGGCAGCCCCTGATTGGATGTGACCAATCAGAGGGTGGAGCCCTGAGGAATTGATTGACAGTGACCCAGAAACTGCCACAAAAGGGGCGGGGGAAAACCCAAGCCAGTTAAAAGACAATGAAGCCATGATTCCTGTCTGTTTTGGGACCGGCCTGTGCGCACACCAATTGCAGCACATCGACCAGCCAAGTTCAAGACCACGATCGCGACCTGAGAGAGACGACCGGAACCTGACGATTTCCAGCTGAATGGCCTCCTTCTGTGCTGTAACTTTTCTATGATTCTCCATGTGATGATTGATTACTGCACTTTTAATGTAATGATCCCTTTAAGACCGCAAACCCTGGGGACGCAAACCTGAGAAAGTTCCTCCAGACCGCCCGGGCCCTCAATCTGACCTACAACAAAGAGAAATGCGTTTTCCACACAACCCGACTAGCCATCCTCGGCTACGTCGTGGAAAACGGGGTCCGAGGCCCAGACCCCGACCGCATGCGCCCCCTAAAGGAACTTCCCCTTCCCCGTAGCCTCAAGGCTCTCAAACGGTGCTTAGGGCTCTTTTCCTATTACGCCCAGTGGGTCCCCAGATATGCGGACAAAGCCCGACCACTCATTAAGACCACGGTTTTTCCCCTGACGGCTGAGGCCCGGTCGGCCTTCAGTCGTATCAAGGCCGATATCATCAAGGCCGCCATGCACGCGGTGGACGAACCCATCCCCTTCCAGGTAGAAAACGATGCATCAGACGTCGCCCTGGCTGCTACGCTCAACCAGGCAGGCAGGCCAGTAACTTTTTTCTGCCGAACCCTCACCGCCTCGGAAATTCAGCACTCTGCAGTCGAGAAGGAGGCACAAGCTATTGTGGAGGCCATGCGGCACTGAAGGCACTACCTAGCTGATAGGAGGATCGCCCTCGTCACCGACCAACGGTCGGTAGCCTTCATATTTGATAACGCACAACGGGGCAAAATAAAAAATGATAAAATTTTGAGGTGGAGAATCAAACTCTCCACCTATACGTATGATATTACATATCGTCCGGGGAAGCTCAACGAGCCCCCAGATGCCCTGTCCCGCGGCACATGCACCAATGCGCAGAAAGACCGTCTGCGGGCCATCCACGATGACCTCTGTCACCCGGGGGTCACCCGGCTCGCTCATTTCATCAAGTCCCGCAACCTACCTTACCATAAGACCATAAGACCATAAGACATAGGAGCGGAAGTAAGGCCATTCGGCCCATCAAGTCCACTCCACCATTCAATCATGGCTGATTTCAACTCCATTTACCTGCTCTCTCTCCATAGCCCTTAATTCCTCGAGAAATCAAGAATTCATCAACTTCTGTCTTAAAGACACTCAACGTCCCGGCCTCCACCGCCCTCTGTGGCAATGAATTCCACAGACCCACCACTCTCTGGCTGAAGAAATTTCTCCTCATCTCTGTTCTAAAGTGACTCCCTTTTATCCTAAGGATGTGCCCCCGGGTCCTAACTAATGCTTTATAAAGCTTCAGAAGTACATCCCTGCTTTTATATTCCAAGCCTCTTGAGATAAATGACAATATTGCATTTGCTTTCTTAATTACGGACTCAACCTGCAAGTTTACCTTTAGAGAATCCTGGACTAGGACCCCCAAGTCCCTTTGCACTTCAGCATTATGAATTTTGTCACCGTTTAGAAAATAGCCCATGTTTCTATTCTTTTTTCCAAAGTGCAAGACCTCGCACTTGCCCACGTTGAATTTCATCAGCCATTTCTTGGACCACTCTCCTAAACTGTCTAAATCTTTCTGCAGCCTCCCCACCTCCTCCAGACTACCTGCCCCTCCACCTATCTTTGTATCATCGGCAAACTTAGCCAGAATGCCCGCAGTCCCGTCATCTAGATCGTTAATATATAAAGAGAACAGCTTACTCCACCGAGGAGGTCAAGGCCATGACCAAGGCTTGCCAGATCTGTGCGGAATGCAAACCGCACTTCTACCAACCAGACAAGGCTCGCCTGGTGAAAGCCTCTGGGCCCTTTGAGCGACTAAGCGTGGACTTCAAAGGGCCCCTCCCGTCCACCAACCGCAACACCTACTTCCTCACTGTCATCGACGAATTCTCCCGCTTCCCATTCGCTGTCCCCTGCCCCGATCTGACCTCGGCCACCGTAATCAAGGCACTGCACAGCATCTTCACCCTGTTTGGTTTCCCCGCCTATATCCACAGCGACCGGGGTACATCGTTCATGAGCGATGAGCTACATCGGTATCTGCTCAACAAGGGCATCGCCTCGAGCAGAACGACCAGCTATAACCCGTGGGGAAACGGGCAGGTGGAGAGGGAGAACATGACAGTTTGGAAGGCTGTCCTTCTAGCCCTACTGTCAAGAAGTCTCCCAACCACCCGCTGGCAGGAGGTCCTACCCGATGGCCTACACTCCATTAGGTCGCTACTCTGCATGGCCACGAACTAGACCCCTCACAATCATTTGTTTGTCTTCCCCAGGAAGTCCACCTCTGGGGTCTCGCTTCCACGTTAGCTGACGACTCCGGGACCAGTTATATTCCGAAGGCACGCGAGGAGCCATAAGACTGCTGCTACATGCAAACGCATACGTTGAGCACCTCAACGGAAGGCAAGACACAGTTTCCCTGCGTGACCTGGCACCCGCTGGCTCTCCCACTGACGCCCCCCCTTTTACCGACGCTCCCCTCCCCGCACCTGCTGCTGACCCCAACAGCGCCCCCCCAACGCACCCCCGCCCCCCCCCCCCCCCGCCGGCGGCACCGGCACCAATCACCCTAGTCACCCCGGATACCCCCCCTGCTCCAACATGGGCAAAGGCTCAGACCACCGTGCTCCCAGATATACCCCCACTGAAGACAACTGTGTCCGCTGCACCACCGCCGGAGCTGAGAAGGTCAACACGGACAATCAGACCACCCAAAAGACTGGACATGTAATTCCACTTCACCCCTGATGGACTACGTGTTTTATAAAAACAGGGGGTGAATGTGATGATTGATTACTGCACCTTTAATGTAATGATCCCTTTAAGACCGGGTTTGGAACCCTGGGGAACTCTGCCTCCGGCTCCGCCCCCAGGAAGCTGTATATAAGGTTACGTTCAGTGGGCAGCGTGCAGTGAGCACACTTCTCGGCAGCTGTCTGGTTCTCTGCTAATTAAACCCTTTGTATTACCAACCATCTCTCTCATCAAAGGCACTGCTCCCTGGAGGTAGAGGCCCACAGGGACCGACCGACTCCCTTGCTCAGCGCTCTCCTCCAACATCGCCCCTTGTTGCTGGAGGCACTGCCGCATAAGGTGCTTTGGGGAAGTCCTGAAGTCGTGAAGGGTGTTATAGAAATGCAAGTCACTAGCGGCTGAACAGTTTGGTGCTCTCAAGAAAGGAGAAAGCTGAGGGGTGACCTGAAAAAGGACTTTAAGTTTGTGAAGAAGTTTGACAGGGCATGAACAGCGAAAATGTTTCCCTGTGCAGTGGAGATCAGAACGGGCGGCACCGTCGCACAGTGGTTAGCACTGTTGCTTCACAATGCCAGGGATCCGGGTTTGATTCACAACTTGGGTCACTGTATGTGCGGAGTCTGCACGTTCTCCCCGTGTCTGCGTGGGTTTCCACCGATGCTCCGGTTTCCTCCTACAGTCCAAAGATGTCCACAGGGGCTGGTTTAGCACAGGGCTAAATCGCAGGCTTTGAAAGCAGACCAAGGCAGGCCAGCAGCACGGTTCAATTCCCGTACCAGCCTCCCCGAACAGGCGCCAGAATGTGGCGACTAGGGGCTTTTCACATTAACTTCATTTGAAGTCTACTTGTGACAAGAAGCGATTTTCATTTTTCATTTTCATTTCATTTCATTTCCTTTCAGATGTGTGGGTTAGGTGGATTGGCCATGATAAATTGGCCCGTAGTGTCCAAAAGTTAGGTGGGGTTGCTGGGTTATGGGGATAGAGTGGAGGTGTGGGGGTTCTGTAGGGTGCTCTTTCAGGGGCCGGTGTAGAATCGATGGGCTGAATGGCCTCCTTCTGCACTGTAAATTCTATGATTATAAATGCCCTCGGGAATTCAGGAGAAACGTCTTTGACCAGAGAATGGTGAGAATGTCGACCACATGGAGTAGTTGAGTTGAATAGTACAGATACAGTTAGAGGGAGGGGGACACACGAGGAAGGAAGGAAAGGAAGAGGAAGTAAAGTGGGAGAAGGATAGTGTGGAACATAAACGCCAACATGGAATACATCCGGCATCATCTGAGGAGAGTGAAAGTGAGTTAACATTTCCTGCCAATGTCCTTTCATTATCAGCCTGAGAGGCTAACTCGCTCCGTAGCTGCTGCCAGGCCATCCCCACCTTTATTTTGTTACTGTTTTTATTTCAGATTTCCAGCATCTGCAGTATGTTATTTTCGTATCGGCAGAAAATGCAGATGGGCAATTTTCTTTTGGTGCTGTGAATACTCTTTAAAATAATTTAAGCCTTCCTTGCTCTGCTGGGTTTCCTGGTTCTGGTGAAGAGGGGGGGTGGGGGGGTGGGGGGGGGGGGGGGGGGGTGGGGGGGTGGAGAGAGAGAGAGAGAGCGACAGAGCGAGGGGAGAGGTGATTACTTTGAATCCACTCAGTGACACTCAATGACACGTGGGACGTTTGGGAATCCCCATCATGATTTCATGGGTGCAAGAGAATAGAATCAGTTCCCTTATCCATGTATCGTGTACACTTAGCTGGATTGTGAATGTTTCAATTGGCTTCTGTCCACTCGCTGCTCTGTGTCTTCCATCTCTGATTACTGTTCTGTTCCTAGAACAAAGAAATGTACAGCACAGGAACAGGCCCTTCGGCCCTCCAAGCCCGTGCCGACCATGCTGCCCAACTAAACTACAATCTTCTACACTTCCTGGGTCCGTATCCCTCTATTCCCATCCTATTCATGTATTTGTCAAGATGCCCCTTAAATGTCACTATCGTCCCTGCTTCCACCACCTCCTCCGGCAGCGAGTTCCAGGCACCCACTACCCTCTGTGTAAAAAACTTGCCTCGTACATCTACTCTAAATCTTGCCCCTCTCACCTTAAACCGATGCCCCCTAGTAATTGACCCCTCTACCCTGGGGAAAAGCCTCTGACTATCCACTCTGTCTATGCCCCTCATAATTTTGTAGTCCTCTATCAGATCGCCCCTCAACCTCCGTCGTTCCAGTGAAAACAAACCGAGTTTATTCAACTGCTCCTCATAGCTAATGCCCTCCATACCAGGCAACATTCTGGTAAATCTCTTCTGCACCCTCTCTAAAGCCTCCACATCCTTCTGGTAGTGTGGCGACCAGAATTGAACACTATACTCCAAGTGTGGCCTAACTAAGGTTCTATACAGCTGCAACATGACTTGCCAATTCTTATACTCAATGCCCCGGCCAATGAAGGCAAGCATGCCGTATGCCTTCTTGACTACCTTCTCCACCTGTGTTGCCCCTTTCAGTGACCTGTGGGACCTGTACATCTAGATCTCTCTGACTTTTAATACTCTTGAGTGTTCTACCATTCACTGTATATTCCGTACCTGCATTAGCCCTTCCAAAATGCATTACCTCACATTTGTCTGGATTAAACTCCATCTGCCATCTCTCCGCCCAAGTCTCCAAACAATCTAAATCCTGCTGTATCCTCTGACAGTCCTCATCGCTATCCGCAATGACACTAACCTTTGTGTCGTCTGCAAACTTACTAATCAGACCAGTTACATTTATCCTCCAAATCATTTACATATACTACAAACAGCAAAGGTCCCAGCACTGATCCCTGCGGAACACCACTGGTCACAGCCCTCCAATTAGAAAAGCATCCTTCCATTGCTATTCTCTGCCTTCTATGACCTAGCCAGTTCTGTATCCACCTTGCCAGCTCACCCCTGATCCCGTGTGACTTCACCTTTTGTACTAGTCTACCATGAGGGACCTTGTCAAAGGCCTTACTGAAGTCCATATAGACAACATCCACTGCCCTACCTGCATCAATCATCTTTGTGACCTCCTCGAAAAACTCTCTCAAGTTAGTGAGACACGACCTCCCCTTCACAAAACCATGCTGCCTCTCACTAATACGTTCATTTGCTTCCAAATGGGAGTAGATCCTGTCTCGAAGAATTCTCTCCAGTAATTTCCCTACCACTGAAGTAAGGCTCACCGGCCTGCAGTTCCCTGGATTATCATTGCTACCCTTCTTAAACAGAGGAACAACATTGGCTATTCGCCAGTCCTCCGGGACATCACCTGAAGAAAGTGAGGATCCAAAGATTTCTGTCAAGGCCTTAACAATTTCCTCTCCAGCCTCCTTCAGTATTCCGGGGTAGATTCCATCAGGCCCTGGGGACTTATCTACCTTAATATTTTTTAAGACACCCACCAACTCGTCTTTTTGGATCTCAATGTGACCCAGTCTATCTACACACCCTTCTCCAGACTCAACATCTACCAATTCCTTCTCTTTGGTGAATACTGATGCAAAGTATTCATTTAGTGCCTCGCCCATTTCCTCTGGCTCCACACATAGATTCCCTTGCCTATCCTTCAGTGGGCCAACCCTTTCCCTGGCTACCCTCTTGCTTTTTATGTACGTGTAAAAAGCCTTGGGATTTTCCTTAACCCTATTTGCCAATGACTTTTCATGACCCCTTCTAGCCCTCCTGACTCCTTGCTTAAGTTCCTTCCTACTTTCCTTATATTCCACACAGGCTTTGTCTGTTCCCAGCCTTTTAGCCCTGACAAATGCCTCCTTTTTCATTTTGACGAGGCCTACAATATCTCTCGTTATCCAACGTTCCCGAAAATTGCCGTATTTATCCTTCTACCTCACATGAACATGCCTGTCCTGAATTGAAAGCCTCCCACATGTCAGATGTTGATTTGCCCTCAAACATCCACCCCTAATCTAGGTTCTTCAGTTCCCGCCTAATCTTGTTATAATTAGCCTTCCCCCAATTTAGCACATTCACCCTAGGACCACTCTTATCCTTGTCCACCAGTACTTTAAAACTTACTGAATTGTGGTCACTGTTACCGAAATGCTCCCCTACTGAAACATCTACCACCTGGCCGGGCTCATTCCCCAATACCAGGTCCAGTACCGCCCCTTCCCCCTAGTTGGATTGTCTACATATTGTTTTAAGAAGCCCTCCTGGATGCTCCTTACAAACTCTGCCCCGTCTAAGCCCCTGACACTAAGTGAGTCCCAGTCAATATTGGGGAAGTTGAAGTCTCCCATCACCACAACCCTGTTGTTTTTACTCTTTTCCAAAATCTGTCTACCTATCTGCTCCTCTATCTCCCGCTGGCTGTTGGGAGGCCTGTAGTAAACCCCTAACATTGTGACTGCACCCTTCTTATTCCTGATCTCTACCCATATAGCCTCAGTGCCCTCTGAGGTGTCCTCCCGTAGTACAGCTGTGATATCCTCCCTAACCAGTAGCGCAACTCCACCACCCCTTTTACATCCCCCTCTATCCCGCCTGAAACATCTAAATCCTGGAATGTTTAGCTGCCAATCCTGCCCTTCCCTCAACCAGGTCTCTGTAATGGCAACAACATCATAGTTCCAAGTACTAATCCAAGCTCTAAGTTCATCTGCCTTACCCATAATACGTCTTGCATTAAAACATATGCACTTCAGGCCACCAGACCCGCTGTGTTCAGCAACTTCTCCCTGTCTGCTCTGCCTCAGAGCCACACTGTCCCTATTCCCTAGTTCTCCCTCAATGCTCTCACCTTCTGACCTATTGCTTCCGTGCCCACCCCCCTGCCATATTAGTTTAAACCCTCCCGTGTGACACTAGCAAACCTCGCGGCCAGAATATTTATGCCTCTCCAGTTTAGATGCAACCCGTCCTTCTTATATAAGTCACACCTGCCCCGGAAGAGCTCCCAGTGGTCCAGATAACGGAAACCCTCCCTCCTACACCAGCTGTTTAGCCACGTGTTTAGCTGCTCTATCTTCCTATTTCTAGCCTCACTGGCACGTGGCACAAGGAGTAATCCCGAGATTACAACCCTCGAGGTCCTGTCTTTTAACTTTCTGCCTAGCTCCCTGAACTCCTGCTGCAGGACCTCATGCCCCTTCCTGCCTATGTCGTTAGTACCAATATGTACAACGACCTCTGCCTGTTTGCCCTCCCCCTTCAGGATGCCCTCTACCCGTTCGGAGACATCCTGGACCCTGGCACCAGGGAGGCAACTACCATCCTGGAGTCTCTTTCACGTCCACAGAAGCGCCTATCTGTGCCCCTGACTATAGAGTTCCCTATTACTATTGCTCTTCTGCGCTTTGACCCTCCTTTCTGAACATCAGAGCCAGCCGTGGTGCCACTGCTCTGGCTGCTGCTGTTTTCCCCTGATAGGCTATCCCCCCCGACAGTATCCAAAGGGGTATACCTGTTCGAGAGGGGGACAACCACAGGGAATTCCTGCACTGACTGCCTGCCCTTTCTGGTGGTCACCCATTTCTCTGCCTGCACCTTGGGTGTGACCACATTTATATAACTGCGATCTATGACGCTTTCCGCCACCTGCATGCTCCTAAGTGCATCCAATTGCTGCTCCAACCGAACCATGCGGTCTGTGAGGAGCTCCAGTTGGGTGCACTTTCTGCAGATGAAGCCATCCGGGACGCTGGAAGCCTCCCGGACCTGCCACATCTCACAGTCAGAACACTGCACCCCTCTAACTGACATTGCGTCAATTAATTAGTAAATTAAAGTTAAAAGTTAAAATTTAAAAATTAAAAAAAAGTTACTGTTAACTATTTGCTTCCTAGCACTAGATTTCTACTATAAATGTGAAAGCTAAATATAGTACTCTCCGATCTCTGGCTTAGATACCCCTCTAAATTATAATTATGTAATTATGTTTAATTAGTTACCAATGCTTAATTTTTTTAATTTAGTGTAGATTCCCACCCAGCCACTCAGGTCACAGCTTTTCTGTCATGTCACTTCAGTTTCCCCCCCCCCCCCCCCCCCCCCCACACACACACACAGTTTGAAAAGGTAATAAAAGTAAAAATGAGTAAAAATCACTTACTTACCTTCTGAGGGTCTCAGATGTTCTCAGGTTCTCTCCCTGCTGATTAAAAGTTACAGGCCAGAAGAAAGAGAGAGAACAAAACAGGAGGGAAAAGGCACCTTCTCCCACTCTTCACCGAATTACCTCACTGCACCAAATTACCAAGTTTCAAATTCTCACTCTGGCTGTGTCTCACTCACTCAGGCTGTGTCTCCTTGACCAGCGCAACGCTTACTAAGTGCGCTTTCTGTCTGTCTTTGATACAGACTTTAGGATGACTCACACTACTTAAACTTCAAAGAGAATGTATTGGCAAACTGGAAAATGATCTTGGATGACTCCTAAGGGAGTGACGATGCTTCACCAAGGCTGTTTTGCAATGAGAACAAGCCTGGTGAACATCTGTGACTTTAATTGCTGCAGCTCCTGTCTCGCTATCCAGTTACGCCTTATTACATTCTGATTGAGCGTGCCACTCAACATTTTTCCTCATCTGATGCACAGGGCAGTAAGGTCGGAGTGGGTTTGAGTGATTGATACATGATCAGAAAATGATTGTCTCCCTTCTTCCAAATAAGAGCTGTTGCTCTGGGTACCAACATGTCACGCTTGTCTTTTTGTGGGATTGGTACAGTACTGGACCAGACCCCAATAATTTTTCAAAGGATACTTCGCTCCAGGAGTAATTCCGCTGACAAATAGGGATCTGTTATATGGAAACAAACTTTATTATTAGCACAGTATTAACACCATTAACATCACAGAACAATAGCTCTACAATTAACAGTTGAACAAAAGTAAAAGGAATCACTTACTAACGACTAACTTATATATTCTCTATTTCCAAGTAAGCAAAGCCCATTACAGGTCAAAGGCCGCTTGTAAATAAAGTTAGCAAATACAGGGATATTTGCTGTACTATTGTGTAGAGATTTCCTTTCAGAAAAGTAGAGAGACCCTTTCAGGCACAACCTGGAAAACCTGCTGTCCTTATCAGACTAAATATCCTCCAGACGAAACTGCTTGCTACAGACCTGGATCCTCCGATTAATCACATTATCTGTATCCCACTGTGTTCCATGACCGGCTTAGCTAGGACTAAGCACCACTCTCCCACAATTTATCTACATTCAAAGGAATTTCCATCAATCATAACAATGTTGCATTAGGTATCTCTCTGTAAACGGGTAGATGGTTAAAATTAATCATGGCCTCACCTTTTACATCCTCTTAATTGCAGCTTTAACAGATACAAAGTCTGGATACCTTAACCTAGGTTCTTAATGACATTACTGCAACATATACAAGCTATGTGAGGTTTTCCAACATTCATCAGATGTAAGTGGATCATTCCTTGTTCCAGTTTGACTCAAGCCCCGCCCCTCAATTCTTTTTCAGGTATATTGTTGACTGTATAAGAGCCAATTCTTACTCTCTATCAGAATTGGAAAACCTCATCAATTTTGCTTCCAGTTTCCACCCTCCTCTCATCTTCACATGGTCCATCCCTTTCATTCCTCGACTTCTATCTTCATTTTTGACAATAGGCTGTCTGCCATAAGCCCACAGTTACGTTGACTACCCTTCCTCCTGACCTCCTGTAAGGACTCCATTCCATTCTGCCAGTTTCTCCACTGCATCCGTTCCGATGATGTTACATTGCATAAGAGTATTTCTGCCATGTCTTCCTTTTTCCTCAACTGAGGACACCCCCCACCCCGACACCCTCGTCCTCCCAAATTACTGTGGTTGGCAGGGTCCTCAATGTATCCAACCCATATCCTGTACCACTTCCCTACATCCCCGGACTCTGATAGCGTTCCCCATGCTCTCACTTCCCACCCCACCAGCTTCCACATTCAAAGGATCATCCTCCGCCATCTCCGGTGTGATGCCACCATCCCCTCCTCTCCCCTGTCGGTATTCCATCCATGACACTGTTGCTCTTTTTAATGAGTGGAATACTATCCCACCAGCGTCACCAATAATGTTGCCAATTGGCACCAATAATGTTGCCAAATTAACTAGATATGGCAGTTATTAATGATAATATTGCTTTTCAGAGTCGCCAGGTATCAAATAATACCACCGCAAGGCTTTACCGGATATCGATCAAAGGCCTACACAACGAGACAGGGAGTTCAAGTTCAAAGATGGTTTATTTACACACAAAGATTACTTCGACATGCAACACGAATCACTACAAGTTAAACTACACCTAACAACTACAATAACCTGCACTTAACTTCAGGGCAACCAGCTCTATGCAGATGGACAAGGCCTTTGTCCGGATCTTGCGTGGTTGGGTGGAAGAAGTGGCTCTGTTTCTGCTGGGCTCATACGTCTGGTAGCGATCATTGGTCTTGAACTTGTCTGTCTGGTCGTTATGCTGCACTTGAGTTGGCATAGGCCGGATGCAAGAGAGACAGAAATCATGGCTGCATTGTCTTTTTAACTGGCTTGAGTTTCCCCCGCCCCTTTTGTGGCAGTTTCTGGGTCACTGTCAATCAATTCCTCAGGGCTCCACCCTCTGATTGGTCACATCCAATCAGGGGGCTGCCACATCACTTTTGGGGTGGGCACCAGTGGCCAATCCTGGGAGGGCTCCGAGCAGGACCTCGGTGCCGCCTAGTCTGGAAGATGATGCGATGGACCTGATGGTCCCATTGTTATTTTAATCGCCTTGAATGGCCCATTTGCAGGCGTGAATTCCTGCATACTTCTGGGCTGCCATTTGCAAAGATTCAAGCTGCAGCTTGTCTGTGTCCCAAACCTGGCCATAATTCCCATCATTCTTTGCAGTTGGCCATATTTCCCAGGATCCTTTGTAAGTGGCCATCCCAGATGGCTGCAACACCCTGGTCCAATCTTCAATGGCACCCAGCTCCCCATCCCCTTCCTATGGCACCTTTCCTGGCAATCGCAGAAGGTGCAACACCTGCCCCTTTACCCCCTTTCTCCTTACTGTCCAAGGACCCAAACAGACCTTCCTGGTGAAGCAGCGATTTACTTGCGCTTCCTTCAATTGGGTCTACTGTCTTCGTTGCTCATAATGCCATCTCTTCTACATTGGGGAGACCAACTGCAGACCAGGTGGCTTCTTTGCAGAACGTCTCCACTCATTTCCCAAGCGTGACCGGGACCTTCCAATTGCCGACCATTTTAATTCACCATCTTGCTCTCACACTCACATTTCTGTCCACGACCTGCTCCAACTGTCCAGTGAAGTTCAGCAGAAGCTTGAGGAACAAAACCTCATCTTCTAATTAGTCACTTTACAGCCTTTTGGATTCAACATTGAGCCCAACAACTTCACACCAAGAGTTCTGTCGGCAATTTTCATTCCGCTTCTTTGAACCTTGCTGTTTTATGTTTTTGATTTCAGAAGGAGCTGTTCACATGCACATTCACTGTGGACCAATGCTCGGTTTCTCTACTGCTACCACTATCATTCACTTTGTCTTTTATTCCACGATACCTTTGTTATTCAATCTCTCCCACCCTCTCCCTATCCCAGACCTGCCCTTTTATTCTGACCATGGGGAAATCATTGTTGATCTCTCCATAGGACTCGTGGAGTACGAGCTTCCCAGATAGGGGCCGTGGGGAGGGGGTGGGGGGGGGTGGGGGGGGGGGTGGGGGGCTCGTTACAAATAAACATAAAAGCCGGCCCAAAACAGGGCCTGGTGTGGTTAGTTGCCCCAGCAAGGACTGGAGTGGGAGTGAGTTCCTGCCTTGAGCAGAATATTGTACATAGTTAAATAAACCTCTGTTCTCTTACCGCTGGGTTCCTCATGACAGCACAGTGGTTCGCACTGTTGCTTCACAGCGCCAGGGACCCGGGTTCGATTCCCAGCTTGGGTCACTGTCTGTGTGGAGTCTGCACATTCACCCCGTTGACGAATGTGATATAAAATAGTTACTTTAGAGATATTAGTTACTGTAATGTAGAGATAGGGCAGTCTCATTCTGGTGAGTTCACAGACAAAGGATTTCAGACCGCATGGCAAAGCAAGGAGGAGGTGTGTCCAGCAAAGGAGGAGAAAAGGATGCTGGGTAATAGGGGCCAGAGGAAGGGATTGGAAATGAGCCAATCAGAATGTATGACCAGGTCAGGAGGGGTATAGGATGACCTATGGGAATCGTGTATGTGAAACTTGATACCATTTGAATTGATTTGCAGAGATCCCTTTGTCTCTTTGTTCATTCGCTTTCCGGGGTGTAGGAGACTGGATGTGTCTTATGCCTCTGTGAAATGAATCAAGCTTGCAAGCCAAATAAAATAACTAATGCTGTACCTGCAAATCCATCTCGACTTTTATTGAGGCCAGACTGACGGGTAAAGAAATTTGTATTTTGTCATTTGGTGCCGAAACCCGGGATTTCTCAAGACGGTTCTGACCAACCGCAAAATCAGAATTAGAGTGATTATGAACAAGGAGAGTGGGAAGAAGGGGCCCACAATGTATAGCTGGAAAATGACCGTGCATTGCTTTTTCCCCTCTTCTTATCGTCTGATTAGTCTGGTCACTCGCGGTTGGTACAGAAAGATCGTCTCGACGAAATCAAAGGTCAGTCTGGGGATTAGCAAATTAAACTGATGGGATATCATAATTGATAGTTCAGTTTTGGGTTAATTGTGTTGTTGACGACTGATGTGACTTCAGCAGATGAGGGTTCAGTTAAATAAGTGTTTTTAAATCTGAAGATGGTTCAATTCCATGTGTGAGTTCTGATTCGACTTGGGTTAGGTTATGGGTTGATGTGACATCTAAATTTGAAGATGGTTCAACTCCATGTGTGAGTTCTGATTCGGCTTGGGTTAGGTTATGGGTTGATGTGACATCTAAATTTGAAGATGGTTCAACTCCATGTGTGAGTTCTGATTCGGCTTGGGTTAGGTTATGGGTTGATGTGACATCTAAATCTGAAGATGGTTCAACTCCATGTGTGAGTTCTGATTCGGCTTGGGTTAGGTTATGGGTTGATGTGACATCTAAAACAGATGATTCAATTCCATGTGTGAGTGTTTTAAATCTATAGTTGATTAAGCTAAAATTGTACCCTTGGACTGTGGTGGCGAAGGGCGCAGCTCTGAGGACTAGTTGAGATTGTGGGGAATTGCTTGGATAAATTTCAAGACAAAGAACATCCATAGAGCTGGATGCTGCATGTTGGTTGAAGCAGAAGTCTCTCAAAGGGTTAACAGCAGCAGCCAAAGTTAAAGATGACAGACAGTGCTTCTCACTCAGGCCTTGAGATAACAGCAGCAGCCTGTAGTGTAATCGGATACCTTTCCTTTGAGTCAGTGAACTCCAGCAAAGTTACGTTTTGAATTAATTAAAGGAAACCAGTGGGTTTCTCCACCTCTTTGATAAAAGTTATTATTTTCGAAAGCAATTGATTGAAATTGCCAGAATCTTAAGTTTTACTTACTTGAAATAATGTTGATCTCATTTTATTTGTGAATTAATAGAAACTTAAAGAAGATCACTGACACCATTTTAAAAAGTGTAAATCTGGAGATGACAGTTGACTTTGCTCCGGTATACATCACCTCCCTCATTGATAGCAGCCAACATTTTTGAGAATGTAAGAAAAACTTGTTAAAAGAAAAATTGTTAAGATAAAGAATTAATTAAGTTGTAAATGTTATACAAGTTTGTGTTATGCAAATCGTAAATTTAGTTCTGAGTTGAGATCAGAGCTAAGCTTGCAAGTTGCAGTAATTCAATTTGAATTTTCAAACATTTTAAGTTTTAAAAGAACACTGTTAGAACCTTTTCAATCGTTTTGCCAAGGAGCAAAAAAAAAATTGCCATTGGTTATAAATAAGCAAATAAAATAAAAATATATATAATTTAAAAAAAAGAAAGAGCCAAAGTATGAAAGCTAAAGAGTTAATTAGATTATGGAGACAATATTGTCAAGAGGAAAGAGATAGGATCATGTTATCCAGTTGGCAGGACAATGCCCTTAAAATGGGAATTCCAATTAGTGAACAGGGAAAAAAAAAACATTACAGGTCTTGAAAAAGGAATGTGCATTCAAAAAAAAAAACGCGCAAGTAAAGACAGGAAAGGCTCGGGTCAAACAAAAGATGGGCTACGTAGTTCAATGGCTGGCCTTGAATTGACAAGAAATGATCAATTCGATGATTTAAAAATGTCAGTAAAAGTTCTGACTGCACCTGTAGCATTGTCTGCACTAATTCCAGAACCACCAGAGTATAATAATTTATATCCAGTCACTGCTCCCCAGATTCCAATCATGCCAGTAACTCCAGCCCTTTTGGTTGATAGCGTGGGTCCCGATTTACCATCTTCACGATCAGTAGGGGAAGAGGAGTTCTGTTCCGCAAGCCCAGTTAGCTCTAGGACCCGATCTCGGACAGCGAGAGAAGGGCTTGATCCTAACCAGAAACAATTAAGCATACCACCTAAATCCCTTCAGACCAAGGGGAAACCGCAAATTTTGAGAACAAAGGGAGATGCCAGATTGAAAGAGAAAGAACTCCCTCTAGTGACAGGGAGGGACGTCGAAGTCTTGGAAGAACCAGAGGAAATAGCTAGAGTGCCCCCTGGTGAGACTCAGAGACAGTTGCCGATTAGAAAGATACCAATCACCTGAATTATGCTAGCCACGCCGCACTTCAGCAAGCCCATGCGTTAGACTACGATAGTTGGACACAAATCCTGAATGCGTTGAATAGCACATTTCAAAAGCCCATAAATATTTCTGCTATCTTAGACCTAAAACCTAAGAAGATTGAAGAGCCAGAGGAATTTCTGGAACGTTTTAATGAAATCTACCGTGGGCAGTCAGGCGACTTGCCATATCAAAATGGTCAGAATTCCCCTCAATATTGTGCTATGTTAATGCATTGCCTACCACCTTCCGTGGCTACTGCTGTGAAATGTAATAACATGAATTGGACAGAGAACAACCCTTCCCAGATGGCAAGGGCAGTCAGATTTTATTGGAAGGAGGGTGTAGGCCAGGAAGGAGGCTCAGTTACATAGAACATAGAACATAGAACGATACAGCGCAGTACAGGCCCTTCGGCCCACAATGTTGCACCGAAACAAAAGCCATCTAACCTACACTATGCCGTTATCATCCATATGTTTATCCAATAAACTTTTAAATGTGCTCAATGTTGGCGAGTTCACTATTGTGACAAAGATTAAGACTGAGTATGTAATGAAAAAGGATGATCTGCGACCCCAACAAGCGGCAGAAACGGTAGCTGACCAGCTGGAGCCCCAATATTGTGACTTTGGGTGATTGGATCAGCGAGGGGGAGGATATCAAACCCACCCAAAGGGACCCTCAGCTCCTTTTTATGGCCCACCATATGCACCAAGAGCTTTACAACCGCCGCCCCCTCTGAGGGGCCATTGGTCTACTGAGAGAAGAGGACGGGGCAGATATAGAGGGAGCAATGCATGTTTTAATTGCGGCCGTGCAGATCACTGGCAACTGGAATGCCCCTTTAAAAGACAGGCAGCAGAAGGAGGGGGTACCCACCAAGGGGAGGACAGACGAGATACACTGACTTCTCCTAGGCAAACCCTTTCCCAACACAGGATTGACTAGCTAATTTAGTCATAAGGACTCTCCAATCGGACAGGGAACCTATTATCTCTCCGCAGATAGGAGATGAACATCACCCATTTGACACTGGAGCAGCCATGTCTTCTCTGCAATCAGAACTTCGCCTACCACTATCTGACCACACCCAGCATTTGTCGGGGTTCCAAGGACAGGTGTGTGAGTATCCTATTTCTGAACCTGTGACAGTCACTTACGAGAATAAGTCTGCAGATCATCAGTTTGTAGTGACTACTGGATTGGACTGTAATTTGTTGGCCCGAGATTTACTGTGTATCTTCCAGCTACAACTAGAGTACGGAGACGAAGGGGTAACGGTCCAATCATGGAGGATGTGACAACAGTGCTATATTTCTATCACCCCCAGTGGTGGACGTTAGACATTGAACATTCACTGCATCACGTTACCCTGGCCTATGACAGAACCGGACAAAACAGGGAGTTGGAGGACAAATACCGGCCATTAATTGGGACCGAATGGCCAGTCAAGGTTACAGCCACAGTCACGGGAAAAGAAGGTACAGCCGATTTTGTTACAATACCACCACATTTATGGCCACAGTCAGCTTCGGTAAGCCTTCATATTACACGTCAGGTCCACGACCAGTACCATGCCAGGGATTTGGGGCCTATGGTAAGGAGGGCAGTGGATCATTCAGATCCAACAGAGTACGCACTTCAAGTCACGCCAGACGGCACTGCCATAAAATATTTTGAGGTCCCTGAAACGATTAACACTCGACTGCAGCCCCGTCTATGGACAAATTAATCCGAGAGCTGTTGAAACAGGGTATTTTGGTCCCTTGCCAATCAGAATGTAACACCCCCATACTTGCTGTGCCTAAACCAGCCAAGCCAGACCAGTACTGATTAGTACAGGATTTACGTTCAATCAATGCCATCGCATAGCCGTTACATGCTCTCACTTTCCAACAGGATATTACGGTGTATAGCTTCCACTCGGTCATCGCACTACTGAGGCAACTGCAGACTCAGCATCTTACCGCAGCTCGTCAGAATAGGTATGAGATATACCTTTTGAACAATCCACGTCTGACATTTAAACACTGTACCACTATAAATCCAGCCTGTTTTCTTAGTGGTCCCCCTGTCCATGAAGACGCACCTGGCCACGACTGTTTAGCCTTGATTCAGGAAACTATCACAATAAGGGACGATTTGAGTGATATTTTGTCAGAACAACCTGACATGATTATGTGTGGTCAAATATCCCACCGGGGTTTAGTTAATTACTTACTGCAGGCCCTCCTTATGCCCGCGCAGATTTTCGTCATTAAATGCGCTGCCCACACAAATTGTAAGACCCCAGTTGACGTTGGTAATGAACAAGCAGATTGTGCAGCACCGACAGCCGCGCAAATTCAGCAAGTGACGGTGCCTAAAATGTTAAGTCAGACTAAACGATCTACTATAAATATGTCTGCTTCTGACAAGTCAATGCCAACCATCCAAGATGTCATAAGGTTACAGGAGGACGCTCCTGAGAGTGATAAACAAATGTGGAAACGGTTAGGTTGTACATATGATTCTGTTTCCTCTTTATGGACCACGCCTGCACATCAGACTTGTATGTCTGATGTACTGGCTTTATGGGTCATCGAATGTGTACACTTTGCAACTCATTGTGGGGCTCGAGGGACTAGTGATTTGTTGCTGGACACTTGGTGGCACCCTAAAATGCAGGGGTTGGCCCAGAGTATCAGTAATCGGTGTTTGATTTGTCAGCAATATAACACCGGAAAAGGTATCCCTTGTGGGATGGGGCAAACCCCGTTGCCCAGTGGTCCCTTTGAGACGCTACAAATGGATTACATTGAGTTGGAAAGGTGTCAATGTTATAAATATGTTTTGGTCATCGTGGATGGGTTCAGCAGATGGGTTGAGGCGTATCCGACTACCGATAATAAAGCTGCTACTGTGGTTAAAGTTCTGATGCGGGAAATCATTCCCCGGTACAGTATACCAGCTCAGTTGAGTTCTGATAACGGGCCTCATTTTCTTGGACAGATTAACCTGCCTCCCTTCCCCAGTGCTATTTTACAGGTGTGGAGCATGATGGGGTGGCTACGCACCGTCTGTGTGATATTCGGCCTCACCTCGCTTGGAGTGTTATTGGCGACGGACATGGAAAAGGGAAATATTATCTACATTTGTAACCCCAACCAAGGTACAAGGACATTCCAGTTATGCAAAGGTGATGTTCTTCGCTGCCCCCATATATGAGGACATGGTATCGACTCATGGAAGGTCGTCAAAGTTAAGGAGAATGCAGGAGTCATGAAGCAATTGCACCGGTCCCGGTGATGGGAAGGGAACATTATATGGACATTGCCTTGTTTTTGGAGTACATGTAAATTTGATTTTGGATGTGTTAAGATTGGTGCGATAAAGGTAACATCAGACCGTCAGGAGAGCGTAGGAAGAGGCTGTGAGAGAGAGAGAGGGACTAGAGAGAGGACGGGGCATGTGAGAAGGGAAGTACAGCTAGAACGTAGGTTACCGGGAGATACACTTAATTTAGTTAAAGGCCAAACTGAGGAAAACCCGGGTAGTATGAATCACTTCTACCAGATTTACCACCGCTTGTATGGCCACGGACGGGTTGTCTGTACCCGAACCCCGCAGCGGTGTCTAGGTTATTTTCTGTTTCACCGCTTTGGGGCACTCCCCAAATGGTGGTTCATTGTCAGCCGCCGCCCGAGCAAGTCACTCTTCCTTACGATCCGGGTTCAGCACCACCGGTTATTTGCCTTCCCCTTCCTCGGGATAATCCCCACTCACAGTATGATAGGCAGCAACGGTGGAGGGCGTACATACCTAGCCACTTCGCTCCCAATAGGGATTCCCGGTCGTACGAGAATTGTTTCAGCAGTGAAGGATACGGCTGGTTGCTGGTAGAGGTGGAAACGAATATAACATGTCTGTTCCCCACCTGTACGGACAGGAGGTGTCATATCACTCAGGCGTCTGGCCAATGCGTTTGTTACAACACCACTGGCGTTCTATTGAACGCCGGCCTCCAGCTCCTTTGTGGCTGGGCGAATGTTTCTCATATCACTGTTGGGACTAGGGCTTTCCGCATTGCTAGGCGGCCCAAAGCTGGATAAACTGGGCTACTGGGGGATCCTTACGCAACCGATATACTGATTGTGATGCTAGCCTGCACACGGAGCAAGGATACTACTTTTTATTTAATGGCACAGCGACCAATGTTTTGTCACCCCCATTTCCCCGCCAAATTGCTATTGGGACTCTAGTCCCTACCACAGTCCCCTGCCCTTCGGCGTGGATGCTGCATAATCAGTTAGCATGCCGGGCAGTCTCAGCTGAATTCTGCGAGAACTGGAAAAAACCTCAGGTTCTCGCACCCAACCGGGGCCACTCAGCCCGGTGGGGAATTCGGAGCGTCTTGACACTGGGAGGTGTGGGGTGTTCCTTGGCTGTCAGTGATCGGAATTATTTTATTTGTGGCCTTACCATCTTGGGAAATGAAACCTTGGGAGCCCTCGGGGCAATAACCAAGGAATTGTCTCAGCTGCGGTTGTTTGCAATGCAGAACCGGTATGCTCTTGACTATCTTCTGGCCCGTGAGGGTGGGGTATGCGCCATAGTACAGGGCAAGTGTATCATGGGAGTTCAAGACTTAACCGCTAACATCACTAAATTTATGGATCACATACGGGATCACCTGGACGGAATGCAGGATCCTGGCTCTTGGGGTAACTGGGGATTTGGAGGTTGGAAGGACTGGTTGATAAATATGGCCATGTATTTAGCAGTGGCTATTGGCTGCATCTTTGTGGGCCCAGCCATCCTTAAATGTGTGATGGGTAGAATGCGGGGTACACTGGAACAGATCAACGCCCCTAAAATCTTAGCTGTCAAAATCCATGAGGGTGCAGCAGATGAAGGGGGGCTACGCCAGGAATTGGAAATGCAGTGACGGATCGTTTTAGATGAGGGACCGTAGCTATGGATTAGATAGTTCGGTTATCATGGAATGATAAAAGGAGGGAATGACGAATGTGATATAAAATAGTTACTTTAGAGATATTAGTTACTGTAATGTAGAGATAGGGCAGTCTCATTCTGGTGAGTTCACAGACAAAGGATTTCAGACCGCATGGCAAAGCAAGGAGGAGGTGTGTCCAGCAAAGGAGGAGAAAAGGATGCTGGGTAATAGGGGCCAGAGGAAGGGATTGGAAGTGAGCCAATGAGAATGTATGACCAGATCAGGAGGGGTATAGGATGACCTATGGGAATCGTGTATGTGAAACTTGATACCATTTGAATTGATTTGCAGAGATCCCTTTGTCTCTTTGTTCATTCGCTTTCCGGGGTGTAGGAGACTGGATGTGTCTTATGCCTCTGTGAAATGAATCAAGCTTGCAAGCCAAATAAAATAACTAATGCTGTACCTGCAAATCCATCTCGACTTTTATTGAGGCCAGACTGACAGGTAAAGAAATTTGTATTTTGTCACCGTGCCTGCGTGGGTTTCCTCCAGGTGCTCAGTTTTCCTCCCACAAATCCCGAAAGTGGGATTTGAACCTGGAAACCTGTGATTCAAGGTCAAGCGTGCTGATGATTTGGGTGTTCTGGATCACATACAGGTCACCAACACTATTTTATTAAAAGGTTAACTATTTAAAGATACTTGAACTGTGGGTAAATACGACACTAGCTTTAACTAAAGTCCTTTGCCTTGTCCTAACCAGTCGATGCACTCAGCACATGGTGAAAGTCTGTGTTGCAGGCTGTGAGCTCTGTGCTCCTAGCTAGCTGCTACTCGAATGAGCGGGAACTCTGATGTCCCCTGTCTTTATAGTGCGTGTGCTCTCACTGGTGATTGGCTGCGGTGTTGTGTGTGTTGATTGGTCCCACTGTGTGTCTATCAGTGTGTGCGTCTGCACCATGATATACTGGTATATATTATGACACGTGCTACCAAATGTACCAATGTTAACACAAGCAGGACTTGGCAGAGTGACCCTTGATGGTATTTTTGGGTACTAGAAGAATTGAACTTGAATGGGAAACTCAGAGTATTAGGGGAACGACTATTCATCGATCCTGGAAGAACGGTCCCTGGATGACGAAGTACCATTTTCGGAAATAAAAACAGCACATTTTGGAAATACTCATCTGTGCGGAGGGAAACGGAGCTAAAATGTCAAGGCCAATATGAGTTCTTCGGGACTGAAGGAAGTTAGAAATGGTTAGTAATAATAGTAACACCCTTTATTATTGTCACAAGTAGGCTACATTAACACTGCAATGAAGTTACTGTGAAAAGCCCCTAGTCGCCACATTGCGGCCCCTGTTCGGGTACACAGAGGGAGAATTCAGAATGTTCAATTCACCTAACAAGCACGTCTTTCGGGACTTGTGGGAGGAAACCGGAGCGCCCGGAGGAAACCCACGCAGACACGGGGGGAACGCGCAGACTCCTCACAGACAGTGACCCCAGCGGGAATCGAACCCGGGACCCTGGCACTGTAAAGCTAACCACTGTGCTACCGTGCCACCCACTCACAATGACATTGTGCATTCAATGTCACACAGCTCAGAAATCTCAATATTCGTGGGGGAGATATCAGCATTGAAAGTCTATTCACCAGCATTTCATCTATCATCCTGCACAAACACATCTTCAATCCTTACTGGCAGGGGCTCAGCACACACACAGGTGTGCTTCCCAACCACTGCTCCATTCCTTCTCGTCACATTTGTCCTCATGCAGGCTAAACTTGCTCACAAGCGGGAGAGATCCCAGACTGGAGGAGGGATGACTGACATCTTGGAGCACTCCAAATTCTTCGAGGGTGCTGTCAAGTAGGCAAGGGAGGACAGAGATTGCTTCTGTGGGGAAGGTGAGATCGGCCTCTCCCAGCAAGCTAGTACAGGTGAACCCTCCATGAGTTGATCACATCCTGATGCTCACAGTGAGTGACATATGTAATATTGCCGGCAACCTGTTCATGAACAAAATCTACATTCTCTCTGTTGCAGGCAACAGCAGGTCCAGGCAGACTGTTATGCCTAACCCACAGTGTGTCTTAACCCGTACATGGTGGACAAATGAATACAAGTCTGTTTCATACAATAATTCGATATTTAGTCACTATCACACAATTGTTACTATTAATCAATCACACACACATACAACATAAGTTAAACTACAAAGCTAGTACACACAAGACTTTAACTTAACTTCAAGTGACTGGCAAGTACCGGGCAGATAAGGCCTTTATCTGTGACTTGCAGTCTTGCAGTTCTCGATGGTTGGTTGTTGGTCTTCCTCGTCCTTGGCTCTAGTCTTCCTTCTTTAGCTTTCGTGGATGGTCTTCTTCTTCGGCCGGTGAAGTGTCACCGATGAACGGACATTGCGCGACAATCGCCAGGCAGGAATGTTCTCTTCCAGTCGGGGAACACTTCAGCAGTCAAGGACATTCAGCCTCTGATCTTTGGGTAAGCGTTCTCCAAGGCGGCCTTCAGGACGCGCAACAACACAGAATCGCCGAGCAGAAACTTATAGCCAAGTTCCGCACTCATGAGTACGGCCTCAACCAGGACCTGGGATTCATGTCGCATTACATTCACCCCCCCACCATCTGGCCTGGGCTTGCGAAATCCTACCAACTGTCCTGGCTTGAGACAATTCACACCTCTTTAACCTGTGATTATCCCTCTCTCCAGTTGCTCCGTCTGGACCTGTAAAGACTTAATTATCTACAAAGACTCGCATTCAAAGTATCGTCTTGCACCTTTGACTTTGTCCATATATATGTGTCTGGAACCCACCTCCTCATTCACCTGAGGAAGGAGCAGTGCTCCGAAAGCTAGTGATTTTAAACAAACCTGTTGGACTTTAACCTGGTAATGTAAGATTTCTGACTGTGCTCACCCCAGTCCAACGCTGACATCTTCACATCATGGTTCATTTAAAGCCAACTGTCCTGGTACCATCTTTTCTTACTCTTTCAGGGTGTGTTTGGTTACACTACTGAGCGTAACATGCGTTACTCAATCCAGTTGCTGGTGAGGTTTTCTGTATCTTGATGAAAAAGACTCAAAGTCGTCCTGAAGTAATGAAAGGTTTATTGAGTAACTAAATTAACAATTACGTGCATTCTTTACTTTAAGATCAAGACCAGTAGTAAGGTTACAGATCTAAATACAGCATCGATGTTTGACTACACTAATCACTCAGAGCTAAGTCTATGTGCTCCTGCTCTCGTCACAGTCCAAGCAAAAGAAGAGAGAGGAACAGCCGGCGTCTGGCTTTTATACCCATTAGTGCTGCCCTCTAGTGATCTTCGGATTACACATTAACCCCTTATGTACATGCACATACAAAGATCATTACAGATACTAAGCGAGACCTTGGTGGCCTCGTGCATCAGTCGCTGAAAGTAAGCACGCAGTTACAGCAGGCAGGAAAGAAGGCAAATGGTATGTTGGCCTTCATAGCGAGAGGATTTGAGTATAGGAATAGGGATATTTTACTGCAATTATATTGGACATTGGTGAGGTCACACCTGGAGTATTGTGTACAGTTTTGGTGTCCTTATCTGGGGAAGGATGTCCTTGCCATGGAGGGAGTGCAGTGAAGGTTTACCAGGCTGATTCCTGGGGTGGCGGGTCTGTCATAGGAGGAGAGACTAAATCGGTTAGGACTCTATTCATTGGAGTTTAGAAGAGTGAGAGGGAATCGCATAGAAACTTACAAAATTCTAACAGGATTAGACAGGGTAGATTCAGAAAGAATGTTCCCGAGGGTGGGGGGCCCAGAACTAGGGGTCATAGTTTGAGGATAAGGGGTAAACCTTTTCGGACTGAGGTGAGGATCCAGTTTATTCAAGCTTTAGCGAGGGCTATAGCTTGGGACAACAGAGAAGCTCATATTTAATGATAGTACAGGCAATTATACTTCAAGATTCGATTGCAAGAAATTTGCATATACCAATCATTTGTTACAAGTTATCAATGTCCAATCAAGATTATTGATTAGGATCCATCATGCATAGTATATGAGTATAATTAACCAATCACATTAAGAGTTTGCATACGTTTTCTTTTTTAAATTTAGAGTACCCAATTAATTATTTCCAATTAAGGGTCAAGTTAGCGTGGCCAATCCACCTGCCCGGCACATCTTTGGGTTGTGGGGGCGAAACCCATACAAACATGGGGAGAATGTGCAAACTCCACACGGACAGTGCCCCAGAGCCGGGATCGAACCTGGGATCTCGGCGCCGTGAGGCAACAGGGCTAACCCACTGCGCCATCCTGCTGCCCTAGGGTTTGCATACTTAATTAAACAATCTAATTATTACAAAGGCATTTATGTTGGTTTGCAATTAGTGGTATCTGTAGTCTGATATCTAGGGTGTAGCCGTCGATCAACACCCCCATGCCATTTTAATGGCTCATCTATGCCACCCATCTATCCTCCCGGCTATTATCAGCAGACAGATTGGTGCCACAGCAAATGATACAGTGTCCCACGTTGAACAACAAACCTTGAGGCCTAACACCTGCAAATTCCACCCCTGGAAACTGGCCTCTTCAGAGACAAATTGTGTCCTTGTACTATTACACTTAGCAGTTTGTTTTTAACTGTGTAGCTCTGTACCTTCTCCCAGTACAATGAAATTAAAGGTTTTAAACTGGCTTCAGTGTAATATCTATCATCTAATGCTGCCCAAATAGCCCTCTTCAGGGGCCTTCATGGATAACCTCAGGTGAGGGAATTGAACCCGCACTCTTGGCATCGCTCCACACCACGAACCAGCTGACCAGCAAACTGAGTCCCGTCCCCCCACCATTGATGTACTGCACCAGGGAGAGACCCAGTCAACCCTGCTTCTTGGGTGAAGTCAAGGATCCTGATTCTCCTTTTGGAATGCAGACATCTCAGTGAACGGTCACCTCACCAACGTCAACTTGGACATGGGAGCCAATGTTACGGTCCTCTCGGATAAGTAACCATGGCTGAGAGACCTTTGGCGACTAACAACAGGCACACCACTCCTTTGCCTGGAAGAATCAGACTTCCGGTCATGGCACAATCCTACAACAGCGATGATATGGTGACAAGCAGTTATTCGAAGTTATGTGAGTTACCCAAAGCCAATCTCTTTCTCTCTTGAGCAGGGATGCCTGCGCTGGCCTTAACCTTCTTGAAATGGCAGAAGGCATCAAGACAACCTCTGTTGTCAGCAGCACGACGCTACAACTTCTTGAGAGGCCCACGAGTAAAGAGACTCTTGACTGTGTCACGGGAGTGTCCCTTTAAGAAAGGTTTTTGTCTTATCGCATGGCTTCAGTGATGTCATTGTGTGGGTGGAGCTGGGCTGTGGCTGTGAGTTCTACTTTCGCTTTGAGTTTTTGGACTGGTTTTGAACTGCACCGGTTGAAAGAAGTGTTTTTCTCTATCTTCCTTTTAAAAGTTGTTTCCAGACTGCTTGGTAACTTAAAAGAGATAATTGCTTTCTGTAAGGAATTCAAATCTGCTGTTTGAAAAGGGGAACAGAGTATCAATACAAGTCTTATACAAGTGAGAATGCCGTGTGCGGTGCCACACCTTTGAAAAGGGGTTTCTGGTTTTACTTGGATTTTGTTATTGAATTGGAACAGTTAAGGGGGAATTCATTCAGGGTTATACATAAGTTACTGTAGCTGTGTGGGGTCTTTATGTTCATAATTGATAGAACTTCATGCTGTGTGTGTCTACACAAATGTTAACTAAATTCTAATACTAAAGCTTGTTTTTTTGATTAAAGGCGCCTAAGAAGAATGTTGAATAGCATCTGAAAGTGCTCTTGTGCTCATCCCAGCCAAATTCAATAAAAAGGTTAAAGGTCAGGGGAATCAAAATATATTTTGGAGTTTTCTAAACCCTAGCCCATAACAGCTGGGACTTCAGCTCTGAATTGGAATGGGTTCCGTTATTTGCAGGTGAGGGACTTTGCATGGAGGTGGGTTTTGACCTTTCCGCTTCGACCGCCCAAGGGGATACAGGACAAAGTAGTTTTGAAAACGGGAGTGAGGGAGGGGAGGGTCTCGGAAATTTATAAGGAGCTCATGGAGTGGGAGGGAACCCAGATAGGGGAGGTAAAGCACAAATGGGAGGAAGAGTTGGGCAAGGAACTGGAGGCGGGTTTGTGGGAGGATGCCCTGAGTTGAAGTCAATGCGTTTTTCGGCGGGAATTCAGCTGTTGGAGTGGGCGGAGCTACAGAGTCGAGCGGGAGCGGTGAGTATTGAGACTAGCTGCTTCGCGGATCCGAGTCTTTTCGGCGGGAATACAGCTGTTGGAGTGGGCGGAGCTACAGAGTCGAGCGGTGAGTATTGAAACGAGTTGCTTCGCGGATTCGAGTCTTTTCGGCGGGAATTCAGCTGTTGGAGTGGGCGGGGCTGCTTCGCTGCTTAAACAGCGGCCACAGGGTCTTTGGGGATACATTTGAAGAGTGACATCACAGCAAAGCAGTGACCTGATTGGCTGTTAAGGAAAGTGCTCCAATTAGCAGTAGCTGGGAGAAATGTAACTCTTCGTGTGTTGGTAAGTATTGTGATTGGTAAGTAAAATCTTTATTCCTTTCACTTATTCATTATTTGATATTATATTTGTAATCAGTTAAGGTAAAGTGTAAAAATGGCAGGAGATCCCAGACCCGTGTTATGCTCCTCGTGCTCAATGTGGGAGTTCAGGGACGCGGCCGATGCCCCTGACTCCTTCATGTGCGGGAAGTGTGTCCAGCTGCAGCTCCTGTTAGACCGCATGACAGCTCTGGAGCTGCGGATGGACTCACTTTGGAGCATCCGCGATGCTGAGGAGGTCGTGGATAGCACGTTCAGTGAGTTGGTCACACCGCAGATTAGGATTGGTGAGGGAGACAGGGACTGGGTGACCAAAAGGCAGAGAAAGAGCAGGAAGGTGTCCCCTGCGGTCATCTCCCTCCAAAACAGGTATACCGTTTTGGATACTGTTGGGGGAGTTGGCTCACCAGGGGAAGGCAGCAGGAGCCAGGCTCATGGGACCGTGGCTGGCTCTGTTGCACAGAAGGGCGGGAAAAAGACTGTCAGGGCTATAGTCATAGGGGATTCAATCGTAAGGGGAGTAGACAGGTATTTCTGTGGTCGAAAACGAGACTCCCGAATGGTATGTTGCCTCCCGGGTGCACGGGTCAGGGATGTCTCAGATCGGCTGCAGGACATATTGAAGGGTGAACAGCCAGTTGTCATGGTGCATATAGGCACCAACGATATAGGTAAAAAATGGGATGAGGTCCTACAATCAGAATTTAGGGAGTTAGGAGATAAGTTAAAAAGTAGGCCCTCAAAGGTAGTAATCTCAGGATTGCTACCAGTGCCACGAGACAGTCTGAGTAGAAATTCAAGAAGAGTCAGAATGAATACGTGGCTTGAGAGATGGTGCAGGAGGGAGGGGTTCAGATTTTCGGGACATTGGAACCGGTTCTGGGGGCAGTGGGACCATTACAAATCAGATGGTCTACACCTGGGCAGGACTGGAACCAATGTCCTAGGGGGTGCTTTTGCTAACACTGTTGGGGAGGTTTTAAACTAATGTGGCAGGGGGATGGGAACCAGATTAGGAAGTTAGAGGTCAGTAAAGAGGCAGCAACTAAAGCCAGTAAGGTACTAGATAATAAATTCATTGTGACTAAGGGGGAAGAGTAGACAGGGACGAGATGATGAACGCAAAGGGACAGGTGGTCTGAGGTGCATATGTTTTAATGTGAGAAGTGTAGCAGGTAAGGCAAATGAATTTAGGGCTTGGATTAGTACCTGGGAATATGATGTTATTGATATTACTGAGACTTGGTTGAGGGAAGGCAAGATTGGCAACTAAATATCCCAGGATTTAGATGCTTCAGGAGGGATAGAGAGGGAGGTAAAAGGGGTGGAAGAGTAGCATTACTGGTCAGAGATGATATCACAGCTATGATTAAGGAGGGCACTATGGAGGATTCGAGCACTGAGGCAATATGGGTAGAGCAAAGAAATAGGAAGGGTGCAGTAACATTGTTGGGACTTTACTACAGGCCTCTCAAAAGTGAGCGTGAAGTAGAGGTACAAATATGTAGACAGATTATAGAAAAATGTAGGGTGGTCGTGATGGGAGATTTTAACTTCCCCAACATTGAATGGGACTCATGTAGTGTTGGAGGCGTTGATGGAGCAGAATTTGTAAAGAGCATCCAGGAGAATTTTTTAGAGCAATATGTAAATAGTCCAATTCGGGAAGGGGACATACTGGACCTGGTATGGGGGAATGATCCCGGCCAGGTGGTTGACGTTTCAGTCGGTGATTACTTTGGGAATAGCGATCACAATTCCGTAAGTTTTAGAATACACATGGACAAAGACGAGAGTGGTCCTAAAGGAAGAGTGCTAAATTGGGGAAAGGCAAGTAAACCAAAATTCGGCAGGAACTAGGGAATGTCGACTGGGAGCAGCTGTTTAAGGGTAAATCCACATTTGAAATGTGGGAGTCTTTTAAGGAAAGGTTGATTAGAGTGCAGGACAGACATGTCCCTGTGAAAATGAGGGATAGAAATGGCAAGATTAGGGAACCATGGATGACGGGTGGAATTGTGAGACTTGCTAAGATGAAAAAGGAAGCATACATAAGATCTAGGCGACTTAAAACTGATGAAGCTTTGGGGAATATCGGGAAAGTAGGACAAATCTCAAACGCGCAATAAAGAGGGCTAAAAGGGGTGATGAAATATCTTTGGCTAACAGGGTTAAGGAAAATCCCAAAGCCTTTTATTTGTATATAAAGAGCAAGAGGGTAACTAGAGAAAGGATTGGCCCACTCAAAGACAAAAGAGGGAATTTATGCGTGGAGTCAGAGGAAATGGGTGAGATTCTTAATGAGTACTTTGCATCGGTATTCACCAAGGATGTTGAGGTTAGGGATGGATGTTTAAATACTCTAGGTCAAGTCGGCATAAGGAAGGGGGAAGTTTTGGGTATTCTAAAAGGTATTAAGGTGTACAAGTCCCCAGGTCCGGATGGGATCTATCCCAGGTTACTGAGGGAAGCGAGGGATGAAATAGCTGGGGCCTGAACAGATATCTTTGCAGCATCCTTGAGCACGGGTGATGTCCTGGAGGACTGGAGAACAGCTAATGTTGTCCCTTTGTTTAAGAAGGGTAGCAGGGATAATCCAGGGAATTATAGACTTGTGAGCTTGACATCAGTGGTTGGCAAACTGTTGGAGAAGATACTGAGGGATAGGATCTATTCGCATTTGGAAGAAAATAGACTTATCAGTGATAGGCAGTATGGTTTTGTGCAGGAAAGGTCATGTCTTACAAACCTAATAGAATTCTTTGAGGAAGTGACAAAGTTAATTGATGAGGGAAGGGCTGTAGATGTCATATACATGGACTTCAGTAAGGCGTTTGGTAAAGTTTCCCATGGCAGGTTGATGGAAAAAGTGAAGTTGTATGGGGTTCAGGATGTACTAGCTAGATGGATAAAGAACTGGCTGGGCAACAGGAGACAGAGAGTAGTGGTGGAAGGGAGTGTCTCAAAATGGAGAAAGGTGACTAGTGGTGTTCCACAGGGATCTGTGCTCGGACCACTGTTGTTAGTGATATACATAAATGATCTGGACGAAGGTATAGGTGGTCTGATTAGCAAGTTTGCAGATGATACAAAGATTGGTGGAGTTGCAGATAGCGAGGGGGACTGTCAGAGAATACAACAAAATATAGATAGATTGGAGAGTTGGGCAGAGAAATGGCAGATGGAGTTCAATCCAGGCAAATGTGAGGTGATGCATTTTGGAAGATCTAATTCAAAAGCGGACTATACGGTCAATGGAAGAGTCCTGGGGAAAATTGATGTACAGAGAGATCTGGGAGTTCAGGTCCATTGTACCCTGAAGGTGGCAACGCAGGTCGATAGAGTGGTCAAGAAGGCATACAGCATGCTTGCCTTTATCGGACGGAGTATTGAGTACAAGAGTTGGCAGGTCATGTTACAGTTGTATAGGACTTTGGTTAGATCACATTTGGAATACTGCATGCAGTTCTTGTCGCCACATTACCAGAAGGATGTGGATGCTTTAGAGAGGGTGCAGAGGAGGTTCACCAGGATGTTGCCTGGTATGGAGGGTGCTAGCTATGAAGAAAGGTTGAGTAGATTAGGATTGTTTTTGTTGGAAAGACGGAGGTTGAGGGGGGACCTGATTGAGGTCTACAAAATTATATGAGAGGTATAGACAGGGTGGATAGCAACAAGCTTTTTCCAAGAGTGGGCGTGTCAATTACAAGGGGTCACGATTTCAAGGTGAGTGGGGGAAAGTTTAAGGGAGATGTGCGTGGAAAGTTTTTCACGCAGAGGGTGGTGGGTGCCTGGAACGCTTTTCCAGCGGAGGTGGTAGAGGCGGGCACGATAGCATAGTTTAAGATGCATCGAGATAGATATATGAACGGGCGGGGAACAGAGGGAAGTAGACCCTTGGAAAATAGGCGACAGGTTTAGATCAAGGATCTGGATCGGCGCATGCTGGGAGGGCCGAAGGGCCTGTTCCTGTGCTGTAATTTTCTTTGTTCTTTGATCTTTGTTCGTCCTGTGCCATATTCAGCCTGATACAATTTATGGTGGTCCACTGGGCACATATGGCTGTGGCCCGTATGAGCAGGTTCTTTGAAGGGGTGGAGGATAGGTGAGGGTCCGCAAATCATGTCCACATGTTCTGGGCATGCCCAAAGCTTAGGGGATTCTGGCAAGGGTTTGCCGATGTCATGTCCACGGTGTTAAAAACAAGGGTGGCACCGAGTCCAGAGGTGACGATTTTTGGAGTGTTTGAAGACCCGGGAGTCCAGGGGGCGAGAGAGGCTGACGTTGTGGCCTTTGCCCCCTTGGTAGCCCGGAGACGGATCTTATTGGCGTGGAGGGACCCGGAGCCCCCGAAATCGGGGCTATGGGTCAGTGACATGGCCTGATTTCTCAGGCTTGAGAACATTAAGTTCGCCCTGAGAGGATCGCTGTTAGGGTTCGCCCGGAGGTGGCAGCCGTTTATCGACTTCTTTGGAGAAAATTAAGCTGTCCGCAGATACGATAGGGGGGGGGGGAGGGTTAGGGAGGTGGGGAGGGTAGGGGGGAGATAGTTTAGGTGGGAGCTGCGAGTGGAGGAGGGGGGAACTGGGTAACTGGGTGTGTAAGCCATGTTGGCTGGGTATGATTGTAGGTTGGGGGGGTTATTTACTGTGTTATGTTCGCTTTTGAAATTGTTGCTAAAGATTACAAATGCCTTAATAAAATGTTTTTTTACAAAATAGAAGACACCCAAGTGCCAGAAACACAGACTACAACTCAAACTACAAATCAACAAAGGTCTCCCCAATCAGCAGATCCACCACTCCACCAAATATGACGAGAAGAAGATCTGGAAGAATTGCCAAACCTCCAGACTGTCTGAATTGATGAAGTCAGAGACTTGAGGTGGGGAGAAGAGGTAGTGCGGTTGTAATGTAAATACATCGGGTAAGGTCCTGGGGGGAGGTGCAGTATAAGGGTATCTGGCAAAGCAAGGATTAATGAGAGACTGGGAGATGGTACGTCCCACAGTGTGATATAAACAAACACACGACCTGAGACTAGAGTCAGTTATGGACTGGACAGAGAGATCTGTGTAGAAGCAAGCAGGGGGTTAGCTCATAGCTTGGGCTATACCCTGAACACATATAAATGGTCCAATGTTATCAATACACACTTAATGTTCAACTATTTAACACTCCTAACCATCTTGTGAGATCTACTGAATAAAGATACATAGAATCATAGAATCCCTACAGTGCAGAAGGAGGCCATTCGGCCCATCGAGTCTGCACCAACTCTCTGAAAGAGCACCCCACCCAGGCCCACTCCACTGTTATGGGCCAGGGTTTAGAGAACCCCGAAGTGTATCATGGAGTTCACTTGACCCACAACTTTTAATAGATTGTGGTATGGGGAGCACACGGCCCACTCTACAGGTGCGGCACAGCAGAAATGGAAAAGTATTTTTTACAGCAAAACAATGTTTATTCTATGAACTCAAGTTAACCTTTTTAAAACATACAGTGGACATCTTAGCAACCATTACTTCAATTACAACCCCCAAAGACTACAACACTAAGTAATCCTTTAAACTTTCCTCTTAACATCCATAAGACTTAAAACCAGAACTTAAGACTTAACAGAAGCACATCAGGTTAAAGTCACTACTGAGAACATTTATAATTCTGAATTCACCAAATGATCAAGAGATAGTCTTTTCATGGCAGAGAGATCAACAGTACACCTGCTCTGTCTGGCTTCAGCTCCAACACTGAAAACGAAACCAAAAAAGCACAGACACACCCAAGCTTTTCTCAAAGTGAAACTTAAAAGCAGAGCCCGAGCTCAGCTCCACCCACACTCTGACATCACTGCAGTAACATGAGCAGCCAAACATTTCTTAAAGTGACATTCTCATGACATGCGTGATTCCGCGCAGGTGCGGCACGGCCAGCGTGATTCCACGCATGCGCGGCACGGCCGGCGTGATTCCACGCATGCGCAGCACGGCCAGCGTGATTCCACGCATGCGCGGCACGGCCGGCGTGATTCCACGCATGCGCGGCACGGCCGGCGTGATTCCAGGCATGCGCGGCATGGCCGGCAAGATTCCACGCATGCGCGGCACGGCCGGCGTGATTCCACGCATGCGCGACATGGCCAGCGTGATTCCACGCATGCGCGGAGGGCCGGCGTGATTCCGCGCATGCGCGGAGGGCCGGCGTGATTCCACGCATGCGCGGCACGGCCAGCGTGATTCCAGGCATGCGCGGCATGGCCGGCAAGATTCCACGCATGCGCGGCACGGCCGGCGTGATTCCACGCATGCGCGGCATGGCCAGCGTGATTCCACGCATGCGCAGTACGGCCGGCGTGATTCCACGCATGCACGGCACGGCCGGCGTGATCCCACGCATGCGCAGTACGGCCGGCGTGATTCCACGCATGCACGGCACGGCCGGCGTGATTCCACGCATGCGCAGAGGGTCGGCGTGATTCCACGCATGCGCGGTACGGCCGGCGTGATTCCACGCATGCGCGGAGGGTCGGCGTGATTCCACGCATGCGCGGCACGGCCGGCGTGATTCCACGCATGCGCGGCACGGCCAGCGTGATTCCAGGCATGCGCGACACGGCCGGCGTGATTCCGCGCATGCGCGGAGGGTCGGCGTGATTCCACGCATGCGCGGCATGGCCGGCGTGATTCCGCGCATGCGCGGAGGGTCGGCGTGATTCCACGCATGCGCGGCACGGCCGGCGTGATTCCACGCATGCGCGGCACGGCCAGCGTGATTCCAGGCATGCGCGACACGGCCGGCGTGATTCCACGCATGCGCGGCACGGCCGGCGTGATTCCAGGCATGCGCGGCATGGCCGGCAAGATTCCACGCATGCGCGGCACGGCCAGCGTGATTCCACGCATGCGCGGCATGGCCGGCAAGATTCCACGCATGCGCGACATGGCCAGCGTGATTCCACGCATGCGCGGAGGGCCGGCGTGATTCCGCGCATGCGCGGAGGGCCGGCGTGATTCCACGCATGCGCGGCACGGCCAGCGTGATTCCAGGCATGCGCGGCATGGCCGGCAAGATTCCACGCATGCGCGGCACGGCCGGCGTGATTCCACGCATGCGCGGAGGGCCGGCGTGATTCCGCGCATGCGCGGCATGGCCAGCGTGATTCCACGCATGCGCAGTACGGCCGGCGTGATTCCACGCATGCGCGGAGGGCCGGCGTGATTCCACGCATGCGCAGTACGGCCGGCGTGATTCCACGCATGCGCGGAGGGTCGGCGTGATTCCACGCATGCGCGGTACGGCCGGCGTGATTCCGCGCATGCGCGGCACGGCCAGCGTGATTCCACGCATGCACGGCACGGCCGGCGTGATTCCGCGCATGCGCGGCATGGCCAGCGTGATTCCACGCATGCACGGCACGGCCGGCGTGATTCCACGCATGCGCGGAGGGTCGGCGTGATTCCACGCATGCGCGGTACGGCCGGCGTGATTCCGCGCATGCGCGGAGGGTCGGCGTGATTCCACGCATGCGCGGCACGGCCGGCGTGATTCCACGCATGCGCGGCACGGCCGGCGTGATTCCGCGCATGCGCGGAGGGTCGGCGTGATTCCACGCATGCGCGGCACGGCCGGCGTGATTCCACGCATGCGCGGCACGGCCAGCGTGATTCCAGGCATGCACGACACGGCCGGCGTGATTCCACGCACGCGCGGTACGGCCGGCGTGATTCCGCGCATGCGCGGCATGGCCGGCAAGATTCCACGCATGCGCGGCACGGCCGGCGTGATTCCACGCATGCGCGGCATGGCCAGCGTGATTCCACGCATGCGCAGTACGGCCGGCGTGATTCCACGCATGCACGGCACGGCCGGCGTGATTCCACGCATGCGCGGAGGGTCGGCGTGATTCCACGCATGCGCGGTACGGCCGGCGTGATTCCACGCATGCGCGGCATGGCCGGCGTGATTCCGCGCATGCGCGGAGGGTCGGCGTGATTCCACGCATGCGCGGCACGGCCGGCGTGATTCCACGCATGCGCGGCACGGCCAGCGTGATTCCAGGCATGCGCGACACGGCCGGCGTGATTCCACGCATGCGCGGCACGGCCGGCGTGATTCCAGGCATGCGCGGCATGGCCGGCAAGATTCCACGCATGCGCGGCACGGCCAGCGTGATTCCACGCATGCGCGGCATGGCCGGCAAGATTCCACGCATGCGCGACATGGCCAGCGTGATTCCACGCATGCGCGGAGGGCCGGCGTGATTCCGCGCATGCGCGGAGGGCCGGCGTGATTCCACGCATGCGCGGCACGGCCAGCGTGATTCCAGGCATGCGCGGCATGGCCGGCAAGATTCCACGCATGCGCGGCACGGCTGGCGTGATTCCACGCATGCGCGGCATGGCCAGCGTGATTCCACGCATGCGCAGTACGGCCGGCGTGATTCCACGCATGCGCGGAGGGCCGGCGTGATTCCGCGCATGCGCGGCATGGCCAGCGTGATTCCACGCATGCGCAGTACGGCCGGCGTGATTCCACGCATGCACGGCACGGCCGGCGTGATTCCACGCATGCGCGGAGGGTCGGCGTGATTCCACGCATGCGCGGTACGGCCGGCGTGATTCCGCGCATGCGCGGAGGGTCGGCGTGATTCCACGCATGCGCGGCACGGCCGGCGTGATTCCACGCATGCGCGGCACGGCCGGCGTGATTCCGCGCATGCGCGGAGGGCCGGCGTGATTCCGCGCATGCGCGGCATGGCCAGCGTGATTCCACGCATGCGCAGTACGGCCGGCGTGATTCCACGCATGCACGGCACGGCCGGCGTGATTCCACGCATGCGCGGAGGGTCGGCGTGATTCCACGCATGCGCGGTACGGCCGGCGTGATTCCGCGCATGCGCGGAGGGTCGGCGTGATTCCACGCATGCGCGGCACGGCCGGCGTGATTCCACGCATGCGCGGCACGGCCGGCGTGATTCCACGCATGCGCGACACGGCCGGCGTGATTCCACGCACGCGCGGTACGGCCGGCGTGATTCCGCGCATGCACGACACGGCCAGCGTGATTCCACGCATGCGCGGCACGGCCGGCGTGATTCCGCGCATGCGCGGAGGGTCGGCGTGATTCCACGCATGCACGACACGGCCAGCGTGATTCCACGCATGCGCGGCACGGCCAGCGTGATTCCAGGCATGCGCGACACGGCCGGCGTGATTCCAGGCATGCGCGACACGGCCGGCGTGATTCCACGCATGCGCGGTACGGCCGGCGTGATTCCGCGCATGCACGACACGGCCAGCGTGATTCCGCGCATGCACGACACGGCCAGCGTGATTCCAGGCATGCGCGACACGGCCGGCGTGATTCCGCGCATGCACGACACGGCCAGCGTGATTCCAGGCATGCGCAACACGGCCAGCGTGATTCCATGCATGCGTGCGAGTTCCCATCTCCGCGCTGGCCCCCGGGCAATATGGTGGAGCCCTACAGGGGCCCGACATGGAGGAACATAAGCCCCCACAGAACCAGCACGCCGATCGGCAGGCCCCGATCGCAGGCCGGGCCACCGTGGAGGCCCCCCCCCTGGGGTTGGATCCCCTTGCCCCCCCCCCCCTTCCAGGACGCCCCTGCAGGCACACCTTCCAGGTTCCGCCGTGTGGGACCTGAGTAACCCTCGCCGGCGGGACTCGGCCGAACTTGGCGGGCACTCGGCCCGTCGAGGCCCGGAGAATCGCCGGGGGGGGTCCCGGTCGGAGACTCCCGGCCGGGGTGTGTCTGCGTGGGTTTCCTCCGGCTGCTCCGGTTTCCTCCCACAGTCCAAAGATGTGCGGGTTAGGTGGATTGGCCATGATAAATTGCCCTTAGTGTCCAAAAGTTGGGTGAGGTTGCTGGGTTATGCGGATGGAGTGGAGGTGTGGGCTGAAGTGGGGTGCTCTTTCAGGGGCTGGTGTAGACTTGATGGGCCGAATAGCCTCCTTCTGCACTGTAAATTCTGTGATTCTAAGGTTTCCGCACAGGTGGAAACATTTTCTCCATGAACGCCTCACCCACCTCTTCATAATTTTAATGATCTCTGTCTTTTGGAGAGAACAGCAGCAAACCTGTTCAATTTTCCTAATCGGTACAAACTTGCAGATTTGTTCAAATCAATTTCTGCATTTCAAACCAGTGGAGTCCTGGGCGACCCTATTTCCAATGACACTTTGTTTTGGTGCCAAGCCCACTGTCCGCTGCGGTAATAAAACTGCCCAGACGGCAAATCCTCAGCTGAAACTAAAAGAATGGGTTTTTTTCCCCTGGATTTGGTGAGCTTTTCGCAGTTTCCATCCTAATTTCCCACACTCCCCTCAAAACAAAATTGGGCAGAAACTTTCGGATGGAAAAAGTATCCGTGAAACGTAGGATTTATTCCCTAAGTGGTTTCTCGCTTTGTTATTTTTTTTTTGCTTGAGCAGCAGGGTCAAGTCACGGGCAGGCGGGGCATGTTATACAAGAGAGGAAACAGCAGGCAGAAAGCCTGACTGAAGATATTCACCCACACACATACTGCATGGTCAGATCTGAGCGGACCGACTGAATTGGAACCCTCCACGTGTAAGTAGAACAGCCTTCGGGCCTCTCTTAGCGATCCGGCGACCCCGGTATTGAGCCGGCTCCAGCAGAACTGTCAGTTTTATCTCCTTTCTTTATCCCCCCAACCCCACTCTCGCTCGATCCCCGCCACCCTTCACTCCCCGAGCAGCCTCGGTTCAACAGAAGATTAATGCGAGCTCCGGGTCGGTTCCTGTGACTGCAAGACCCTCTTCCCCCCCCCACCACCCCCTCGGGGCTAAACGACAATGAAACAAAAGCCTTTCAATAGAGAAACGCAAATAAAGGAGAAAAGAAAAACAAATCAGTATTTTATTCACAAAGTTCCAAAGAGACAGGGGTCCCACTCTGGGCACAGCGGGGCATGGAAACTGCTTCCTAAGTGCGCTTAAAATCGCAGCGGTTAGACAGGCTGCAAACTCATTTGCTTAATCACAAAATGTAAAATCTTCCACCCAACCCAGCAGAATCTGACAGCCATAATCCCATCCACTTTTTAAAAATCTCGATTATTAAGTATTTCTAGCTGGAAGTGCACTTACCCCAGCAAAAAAAAAACCAATAACAGGAGTGACCAGCCTGCCCTCTATCACTAAATTGCTAAAAATGACTTGAACAAACCAGACTGAAGCATTCACTTGTTTAATTGTTGTTCTCACATCGGGCTCTTGGTGAATCAAATGTTTTTTTTGTTGCTGTAAATAAACCTTCAGAACTTGCTGAGGAATAAAGTACAATCCGTAGAGCCTTCCCAAATGACCACAAGCGGTAGGATCTCGTCCCGTCAACCCGGCGGAGTGTGGCCAATGTTGCGCAGCGAGACCTGAATCCAGTCAATTCAACCTTAAACCAGACTAAAGTACCGCCAGAAACATGAACATAACTGGTCGAGGGCTTCACACTCTTACTGGTTAAAGGGACCCCATCTTTCTCCTGCACGGGTTTGACCAGTAACGTGTGGGGCTGGAGTCTCCGATTCTGGGGCTATGCCCCCATGCCGGTGTGGGAATGGTGGCGTTTTACGCCAGAAGAAATGATGTCAAACGGCCACCGATTTCCCCGTTTTGCTGGGGCCTAGCATGCCGACGGCGTAGAACACCCGGCTCGAGCTGCCGATAGGGCCCAGAGAATTGCCGGGTCCTTGGCCGCGCGTGCGCACGGCGGCGGTCTGCAGCTGCCATGCCGAGTTCCCGAAGGATGAGGCCACACGCGACCGACGCCGTCGGGAACTCGGCCGGTCGGGGACGGAGCACGGTGGGGGCGGACCTCAGGCAATGTCCTGAGGCCGTCGATACATGGCACGGTGTACTCTCCGAGTACGCCGCTTTGGACGGGGCGGTGCATCGCGAAAGCGGTGCCGACCCCTAATTTGGTCAGGAACTTTGATTCTACGGCTGATCGGCGAACATGATTTCGGCGTCCGGAGTATCCAGCCCCACTGGTTTTTACTTTTAAAATCTTTCCTGAATCATGTTCCTGTGCTTTTTGCAAGAAAGACCATTGCATAGTCGGGGGCCCCTCTCATTGGCCCGCATTTGCGACCTGGCTTAAGTCAGGGAATCGCTCACTGGAGCTGGACTTGGTTTCATGTAGTAAGGCATGAGGGGATAGTGCCAGCTCTGGCTGCTCTCCACTCTGTCACGGTCTGGCTGTGCCAATGTCGCTTCTGAGCACTGTTGACGAGCCCTTCCATCACGTCATTGATGATCGGGAGTAGACTGATGGAGCAAGAACTGTCTAGGTTGGATTTGTCCTGCTTTCTGTGGACAGGTCAAACCTGGGCAATTTCACACATTGCTGGGTAAATGACAGTGTTGTAGCTGTACTGGAACAACGTGGCTCGGGGTGTGGCCACGTCTGGAGCTCAAGTCTTCAGTACTGTTGCTAGGAGGCTGTCAGGTAATCTTTGCAGTATCCAGTGCCTTCAGCCATTTCTTGATATCACGTGGAGTGAATGGTATTGGCTGAAGACTGGCACCTGTGATGCCGGTGACCTCCGGGGAGATCGAGATCCATTTGCCACTTCTGGCTGAAGATGGTAGCAAGTGCTTCAATCTTGTCTTTTGCACTGATGTGGTGTGCTCCCCCATCATTGAGGATGGGGTTATCTTTGGGACCTTCTCCTCTGGCTAGTTGCTTGAATGTCCACCATCATTCACAACTGGATGTGGCAGGACTGCAGACAGCTTCCACAGACATAATGACCAGATAATCTATCTCTTTCAATGGTTTTAATTGACTCAGGACATCAGGTTCAATATTGCATCCATAAGGCAGTGACAGTGCAGCACTCCCTCGGTACTGCACTGGGAGTGTCGGCCCAGAATTCGTGCTCAGTGACCCTGTTGCAACCAGCGCATATCCGGGCGCAGCAGGTGAATTATGTGCGAGCCCCAAATTGGCTCCGCGCTGGTCGCCAGGCCGATTGTGAGTCACCTGACTTGTCCTGCTTGACACGATCTGGATCGCACCCTTGCAGGGAGAGATCCAGATCTGAATATTTAAATGAGCCTTATGGCTCAAATAAATACCCAGACGCTGGATTGACCCGCCGTCCGGGACTCGAGGCTGTGCCTAGGAGACCTCGCGAGAGCACTGTTTAGAACTAGTCCACACAAAAGTGGAACGATTGTCATGGCACCTTGGGAGGGGAGGGGGGGGGGTTTCCCAGGCCATTGGAGACCCTGGCTGGAATGGCTCGGTCAGGACACCAGGGCACTGCCAAGGTGCCAGGCTGGCCGTGCCAGGGTGCCCAGGTGCCGGGTTGGACCTTGCCAGGAAATGGTGGGGGTTTCTTGGCGGCCGCCTCAAGGCTTGGGGGTGAGGGGTGGGGGGTCAAAAGAACGGGGGCGGGGGAGCGGTCTGAAAGCACGGGTGGGAAGATTTGGGCTGCCGGACGAAATGGAACCTCGACAGGGGCATAGACAGAGTGGATAATCAGAGGCTTTTTCCCAGGGTAGAGGGGTCAATTACTAGGGGCATAGGTTTAAGGTGCGAGGGGCAAGGTTTAGAGTAGATGTAAGAGGCAAGTTTTTTTACACAGAGGGTAGTGGGTACCTGGAACTCGCTACCGGAGGAGGTGGTGGAAGCAGGGACGATAGTGACGTTTAAGGGGCATCTTGACAAATACATGAATAGGATGGGAATAGGGGATACGGACCCAGGAAGTGCAGAAGATTTTAGTTTAGACGGGTAGAGGGGCGGCACAGACTTGGAGGGCCGAAGGGCCTGTTCCTGTGCTGTACTTTGTTCTTTGACAGCAGGAAATCACTCAAAGTGCGGCCTCGGTGGAGAGAATCTCCCCGAGGCCGAAACAAAATGGCAAAGTGGCGTGGATAGCGGGGTGCTTCTCGGCACTGCAGCCGCCCAGAAACAGCCCGCTAATCACGCCTTTCAACAGACTTTAACTTGAGTCCCCTGAATCGCCCCCTAGGTCTTTGGAGTGGGATCTGAACCCATGACCTGTTGACTCAGAGGTGAGAGTACAAGCCACTGAGCTTTACAATTCAGAGTATATTATTTTTTGAAAATTATATGAATCAATAGTACCATAAACCTGGCACCACTGAATGTTATCAATCCTGGTTAATGTAGATCACAAAAGGTGCATTGATTATTGGCGTGTTTCTGACTATTTGGGGTCTTTGCATGCTGAGACCTCCTTTCCATTTTGAGGAGCGATGTTTTCGATGGGCCGAGTGGCCTAATTCTGCTCCTATGTCTTATGTTTTCAGTTCTTTGTCAGTTCATCACAAAGTTCGAGAACTTCAAAAGGACAGGGACAAGTTGGTGGAGGGGGCAAATAGGTGGCAGATGAAGTTTAATGTGGAGAAGTGCGAGGCGACGCATTTTGGTGGGAAGAGCATGGAGAGACAATATAAAATAAGGGGTAAAATTACTAAAGGGGCGGAGGAGCAGAGGGACCCGGATGTCTGTGTGCCGAGATCATTGGAGGTGGAGAGAGCAGTTAGTAAAGCAGAGAGTAAAGCATCAGGACAGGTGGAGAGAGCAGTTAGTAAAGCAGAGAGTATTCTGGGCTTTATCATTAGGGGCACAGGGTACAAGAGCAAGGAGGTTATACTGAACTTATTCAAGACACAAGTTAGACCTCAGCTGGAATACTGTGCACAGTTCTGGGTGTCACACTATAGGAAGGATGTGAACACATTGCAGAAAGTGCAGAAGAGGTTTACAACAATATTTCTAGGGATGAGAAATTTCAGTTATGAGGATAGATTGGAGAGGATGGGGCTGTTCTCCTTGGGGAGAAGAAGGCGAAGAGGAGATTTGACTGAGATGTTCAAAATCATGAGGGGGCTGGACAGAGGAGATCGGGAGAAACTGTTCCCGTTGGTAAAAGGATCAAGAACGAGAGGGCACAGATTAAAAGTGATTTATAGCAGAAAGCGAATGTGATGTGAGAAAAAACTTTTTCACACAGCCAGTGGTTTGGGGACTGGAATATTCCGCCTGGACATGTGGTGGAGGCAGGTTCAATCGAGGCACACAAAAGATTATTAGATGATTATTTGAATAAAAACAATGTGCAAGGGGATGGGGAAAAGGCAGGGGAGCGGCACTAGGTCATAAAGCTCATTTGGAGAACTGGTGCTTATACGATGGGCCAAATGGCCTCCTTCTGCATCATAACAATTCTGTGATTTAGGACAAATCTATGCTTTCTCTTCCCCAATTTACTTCCCTTAATCCCACACAAGACGCTGAGACTTGCCGGGGCCACAGATTTCAAACAGTCCTTCATGCTTGATCCCTAGACATTTGTGTGATGATGAACTATTCAACTGCATCAGGCACCACTGCTCTATCCAATCACATCTTCACCCAAGGCCCTGTCGTGTTAATCACCCTGGGGTAACACGGACTGCAACTGGATGCAGTTGTACTGGAAAGTAGACTCCAAACTTTGATGTTCGTTCAATACGGTTTATTGAACTTGTTAAGCAGTGCACACAGTTCGCTGTGGGTTTGACACTCTACTAATCTAAGCGTGCTTACTATAACTAACTAGACCAGACGAGCTCTGAGCCACGCGTAGAAGGTGCTAACTGAGATATACACCCTGACTGTCACTACAGTTGTCACCAGTGGAACGAGGCAGAGTTTTGATGCCTTGTGTGTTTTATAGTGCGAGACCACCTTCTAGTGTTCAGCCTGGTGATTGGTTGTGTTCTGTCCTGTGTGTTGATTGGCTGTACTGGGTGTCTGTCACTATCTCATTATGTGTATGAGTGCATATCATGACAGGCCCCTCACCCAATGTCTACACAGGCAGTGGCGTAATGGTGCTGTCACTAGACTAGTAATCCAGACACCTGGGTTACTGCTCTAGGGCCCCTGGTTTGAATCCCACCGCAACAGATGGTGAAATTTGAATTCAATAAAAATCTAGAATTAAAAGTCTAATGATGACCATGAAACCATTGCCAATTGTCGTAAAAATCCACTTGGTTTATTAATGCCCTTCAGGGAAGGGAATCTGTTGTCTTTACCCAGTCTGGCCTACATGTGACTCCAGGGAGACATTTGGTTGAATATTAACTGCCCCACTATTAAATGGCTGAGCAAACTACTCAGTTCGAGGGCAATTAGGGATGGGCAACACTTGCTGGCCCGGCCAGCGACGCCCAGATCATAAGAATTAATTTTTAAAAACAGATACAATGTGTTCCCTCAGGGTCAAAGCAGGTATCGTCTTAAATTTGTTTTATTGTCACGTGTAACGAACAACGGTGAAAAGTACCGTGGGCAGCACGGTAGCATAGTGGCTAGCACTGTGGCTTTGCAGCGCCAGGGTCCCAGGTCCGATTCCGGGCTTGGGTCACTGTCTGTGCGGAGTCTGCGCGTTCTCCCCGTGCCTGAGTGGTTTTCCTCCGGGGGCTCCGGTTTCCTCCCACAGTCCAAAGACGTGCAGGTTAGGTGGATTGGCCGTGCTAAATTGCCCTCAGTGTCCAAAAGGGTTAGAAGGGGTTATTGGGTTACGGGGATAATGTGGAAGTGGGTCGGTGCAGACTCGATGGACCGAATGGCCTCCTTCTGCTGTGTTCTATATTCTGTTGTTCTGCGTACAGTCCAGACAGATCATTTCATACATGAAGAATAACATGGAACATGCATAAATACACAGTGTAAATACATAGACACCAGCATCAGGTGAAACATACGGAGTGCAGTACTACTCAGTAGAGAAGATGTGTGGAGAGATCAGTTCAGCCCATAAGAGGGTCATTCAGGAGTCTGGTAACAGCGGGGAAGGGGCTGTTTTTGAACCTGTTAGTGCGTGTTCTCAGACTTTTGTATCTCCTGCCTGATGGAAGAAGTTGGAAGAGTGGATAACCCGGGTGGGAGGGGTCTTTGATTATGCTGCCCGCTTTCCCAAGGCAGCGGGAAGTGTAGACAAAGTCAATGGATGGGCCAAAGCATTCATTGCTACATGAGGCAAGGCCACTTTGGCCTGTATGAAGGTGGTGCAAAGCACTTTAAATAGATTGCATTGTTCTGAATTCGATTTGCAATGAAGCTCATCTTGTTAGGGAGCAAGCTAGCGATAATCTACATTTTTGAGCTAAGTGGCCATGATAAGGCAGAGCTCGTGAGACATCACGATGCACTTATTCCTAACCATATTACTACTAATGCATGCTTAAAGAAAGAGAGAGCAAATCCTCTGGGTAATGTGTAGCAGGAAATTTAAAAATCTCTAGCCCTCAAGGGTGCAAAGAGTTTTTCTGTCCAGTGATGAAGGACCTGCATTGAAATCATGCTCTACTGTCAGTGAAGGACTTTGGGGTACTGCTCAAAAAAGAGATATGCTGTCGAAGCTTTCCATCTTGCACTTATCAGGACAGATTTACAAGAATACCAAATCTCGACGGGAACAACAATTTAGATTGCATGGGAAGAGAATGCTGATTAGTTGGCAAGTGGTCTCTGATTGGTAGAGGCATTGGCATGGAGAATGTACCAGGGAGCAGTGAACTGCTAAGCTTTTGTTTAAATTAAACAATTTAAATTTAAACAAATTGTATTTAAACAAGAGTTTGGTAGTTAAATGTTCCCTGGTGCATTCTCCTTGGTGACGGCGCTACCAATCAGAGTCCACTTACCAACCACAGTAAGAAGTCTTACAACACCAGGTTAAAGTCCAACAGGTTTGTTTCGATGTCACTAGCTTTCGGAGCACTGCTCCTTCTTCAGGGCTAAGGACACCTGAGGAAGGAGCAGTGCTCCGAAAGCTAGTGACATCGAAACAAACCTGTTGCACTTTAACCTGGTGCTGTAAGACTTCTTACTGTGCTCACCCCAGTCCAACGCCGGCATCTCCACATCATGACTTACCAACCAATCAGCACCCTCTTTTCTTGCAGTATAAATTGTTGTTCCCATTGAGATTAGATGTTCTTGTGAATCTGTCCTGATGAGTGCAAGATGAAAAGCTTCAACAGCATGTCTCTTTTGTCAGCAAGATTCACGTTCTGTACTGACAAGCGACTATTTCTGAAATGTAGAGCACTGTCATAATTTTGGAAACCCACAAACATGTGGTCAGACTCCAGATGAGCCTCAAGGTGCTGATGACCAGATCGTTGGATTTAGTACATTCTGCTGATGGGCAAACATTGGCCCCAGGACACAGTGGTGAAGTCTCCAGCTCCTCTTCAAAATGGTGGCTGTGGGATGTTTCATGTCGACCTGAGCGAGCAGATGGGGTATCAGTGTAAGGTCTCTTCCAAAAGACAGTTCCAGCACTGCCTCATTTCCACTTTGCGAGTGTCAACCTGCACTTAGTGTTCAAGTCTCTGGAGTAGTGGCAGCACGGTGGCACAGTGGTTAGCACTGCTGCCTCACGGCGCCGAGGACCCGGGTCGGATCCTTGCCCCGTGTCGCTGTCTGTGTGGAGTTTGCACATTCTCCTCGTGTCTGCGTGGGTCTCGCCCCCACAACCCAAAGATGTGCAGGATAGGTGGATTGGCCACGCCTAATTGCCCCTTAATTGGAAAAAGGAAAGAACTGGGTGCTCTAAGTTTAAAGACATGTTTAAAAAAAAGTCCCTGGAGTGGGATTTTAAAATGCGCATCCTCCCGACTCGAGAGGTGTGAGTTACCACTGACTTGCGCCTTTGCTTTTACAAAGGGACCACACAGACTCTTGCGATTGCACAATAGACATGCAAACCAGAAAGCTAGCATTTTAAGCGGTATTTATGATTCAATTCCCTTTACAAGATAAGAAGGGATAAACAGTAAATAGTCTTTGTGGGCAACACTTTGAATCACGTAACAGCAGCATGAATCTTGCTGCTCGAAGTTAATGTTCTGGGGTCGATTTTAAGTATTGAATACCCCCACCCTGTTGGTGAGGTTTCCGGCCTTTAGTGAGTTGGTTCCCAAGCACCGGGGCAGACTGCCCAACTTTGCTTCAAATAATGGCCATATTTTCGTTTGCTTCTATTTTAATCCTCAGGTCTTGAACGAGTACTTTTCTTCTGTATTTACAAATGAGAGGGGCGATATTGTTGGAGAGGACAGTGTGAAACAGATTGGTAAGCTCGAGGAAATACTTGTTAGGAAGGAAGATGTGTTGGGCATTTTGAAAAACTTGAGGATAGACAAGTCCCCCGGGCCTGACGGGATATATCCAAGGATTCTATGGGAAGCAAGAGATGAAATTGCAGAGCTTTTGGCAATGATCTTTTCGTCCTCACTGTCAACAGGGGTGGTACCAGGGGATTGGAGAGTGGCGAATGTCGTGCCCCTGTTCAAAAAAGGGACTAGGGATAACCCTGGGAATTACAGGCCAGTTAGTCTTACTTCAGTGGTAGGCAAAGTAATGGAAAGGGTACTGAAGGATAGGATTTCTGAGCATCTGGAAAGACACTGCTGGATTAGGGATAGTCAGCACGGATTTGTGAGGGGTAGGTCTTGCCTTACAAATCTTATTGAATTCTTTGAGGAGGTGACCAAGCATGTGGATGAAGGTAAAGCAGTGGATGTAGTGTACATGGATTTTAGTAAGGCATTTGATAAAGTTCCCCATGGTAGGCTTATGCAGAAAGTAAGGAGGCATGGGATAGTGGGAAATTTGGCCAGTTGGATAACAAACTGGCTAACCGATAGAAGTCAGAGAGTGGTGGCGGATGGCAAATATTCAGCCTGGATCCCAGTTACCAGTGGCGTACCGCAGGGATCAGTTCTGGGTCCTCTGCTGTTTGTGATTTTCATTAATGACTTGGATGAGGGAGTTGAAGGGTGGGTCAGTAAATTTGCAGACGATACGAAGATTGGTGGAGTTGTGGATAGTAAGGAGGGCTGTTGTCGGCTGCAAAGAGACATAGATAGGATGCAGATCTGGGCTGAGAAGTGGCAGATGGAGTTTAACCCTGAAAAGTGTGAGGTTGTCCATTTTGGAAGGACAAATATGAATGCGGAATACAGGGTTAACGGTAGAGTTCTTGGCAATGTGGAGGAGCAGAGAGATCTTGGGGTCTATGTTCATACATCTTTGAAAGTTGCCACTCAAGTGGATAGAGCTGTGAAGAAGGCCTATGGTGTGCTCGCGTTCATTAACAGAGGGATTGAATTTAAGAGCCGTGAGGTGATGATGCAGCTGTACAAAACTTTGGGAAGGCCACATTTGGAGTACTGTGTACAGTTCTGGTCGCCTCATTTTAGGAAGGATGTGGAAGCTTTGGAAAAGGTGCAAAGAAGATTTACCAGGATGTTGCCTGGAATGGAGAGTAGGTCTTACGAGGAAAGGTTGAGGGTGTTAGGCCTTTTCTCATTAGAACGGAGAAGGATGAGGGGCGACTTGATAGAGGTTTATAAGATGATCAGGGGAATAGATAGAGTAGACAGTCAGAGACTTTTTCCCCGGGTGGAACAAACCATTACAAGGGGACATAAATTGGATAAAAACTTGGAGAAGAAAAAGATTACTTGGTTAGGGGTAAAGTGTAGAGGAGTGTGTTCAGTTGGTGAGCTTTTTCAAAGGCCACATGGTAAATCAAGTGGTGTCACATCCTGTGGGCTGGATTTTATGACTCCCCAATGGAAGGGGTGGGGCTGGGAAATACGGTGAGCCATTCAAAACTCCATTGACTTCGATGGGAGCGAAAATCCCACCGGTGGAAAATTCCATTCTAAGATAAATCTCTTCTGCATCCTGCCCAATGCTGTATTGTCAAATTGATTATGTGGAGACAGATGTATTGGGAGGCTGGTGTGATAGCCACCATTTTATTCTTTCAGACAAGATCGAAGTGTTGGACCACCATGTCTAAATTTGTGCTTCCTCTTTCTGTTTAAAAATATTGTGTGGGGGGGGGGGGGGGCACGGCGGCACAGTGGTTAGCACTGCTGCCTCACAGCGCCGAGGACCCTGGTTCGACCCCGGCCCCGGGTCACTGTCTGTGTGGAGTTTGCACATTCTCCCCGTGTCTGCGTGGGTCTCACCCCCACAACCCAAAGATGTGCTGGGTAGGCGGATTGGCTGCGCAAAGTTGCCCCTTAATTGGAAAAATTTATAAAAAAACATTGGAAGGGATTTCCTACTTCCTCCGTGGTGTCTTTTGTGGCGACAGAGACAACGTCCAATTAGCCAGCGGCGCGATCTCCCGGTCCTGCCATTGTCAGCGGGGGTTCCCGTTGTTTGCACCCTCTGCCGTTGGGGAACCCGCGGCAGGTCATTGCTGTTGGGCTGGATTTCCCACGCAACCTGCCGCATGTTTTGCGGTGTCCCACCGTTTGTCAATGGGGTTTCCCGTTGAATGCACCTTCGGCAAGACTGGAAGATCCCTCTGGTGCGAACAGCCGGAAAATTCCGGACATTGTGTTTTGAGATACGGAGTTTACAATTAGCAGGGAAGATCAAGGGGAGCCAGTAGATTGACTATACTAGGTTTCCAAAAGACATTCGATAAGCTGCCAGACTAAAGGTGTTGGGGTAATATATCAGCGTGGATGGTGGATTGATTACTGGTCAGGAGGGATAAATGGGTCATTATTAGTTTGGCAAACTACTAGTTACTGTTATTAGTGGAGTGTCACAAGGATCAGTGTTGGGATCTCAGATATTTACAATCTATACTCATGACTGGGATAAAGACACTGAACATAATATATTCAGGTTTGCGATGATGCAAAGTTAAGTGTGTAAGTGAGGTGTGAGGGGGACATAAGGGGCTGGACTTTCGATTACCAGCGAGGTCGACATTGTGTGCAGGAACAATTTAAAAATCATGTTCCCGTAAGTCCTCTTTGGATCCCAACTGGGATGCACCCCAATTTTCAAATGGAAGTCAATTGGGGGGAAGGGGCAACCCTTTCACCTGTAATCAATGGCCCACTGAGCTCACTGAGGCTCCAGTGATGGGCAACAAATGATGACCATGCTAGCAATGCCCATATCCCATGAATGAATAAAGAGAAAAAGGATTGGACAAAGCTATGAGAGAATCCCTACAGTGCAGAAGGAGACCATTCGGCCCATCAAGACTGCACCGACCCTCGAAAGAGCACTGTACTTAAGTCCATTTCCCAGCAACCCCACCTCACCTTTGGACACAAAGGTGTAATTTTTCATGGCCAATCGATTTAACCCTGCACATCTTTGGACTGTGGGAGGAAACCAGAGCATAAGAACATAAGAACTAGGAGCAGGAGTAGGCCATCTGGCCCCTCGAGCTTGCTCCGCCATTCAATGAGATTATGGCTGATCTTTTGTGGACTCAGCTCCACTTTCCGGCCCGAACACCATAACCCTTAATCCCTTTATTCTTCAAAAAACTATCTATCTTTATCTTAAAAACATTTAATGAAGGAGCCTCTACTGCTTCACTGGGCAAGGAATTCCATAGATTCACAACCCTTTGGGTGAAGAAGTTCCTCCTAAACTCAGTCCTAAATCTACTTCCCCTTATTTTGAGGCTATGCCCCCTAGTTCTGCTTTCACCCGCCTGTGGAAACAACCTGCCCGCATCTATCCTATCTATTCCCTTCATAATCTTATATGTTTCTATAAGATCCCCCCTCATCCTTCTAAATTCCAACGAGTACAGTCCCAGTCTACTCAACCTCTCCTCGTAATCCAACCCCTTCAGCTCTGGGATTAACCTAGTGAATCTCCTCTGCACACCCTCCAGTGCCAGTACGTCCTTTCTCAAGTAAGGAGACCAAAACTGAACACAATACTCCAGGTGTGGCCTCACTAACACCTTATACAATTGCAGCAGAACCTCCCTAGTCTTAAACTCCATCCCTCTAGCAATGAAGGACAAAATTCCATTTGCCTTTTTAATCACCTGTTGCACCTGAAAACCAACTTTCTGTGACTCATGCACTAGCACACCCAGATCCCTCTGCACAGCAGCATGTTTTAATTTTTTATCATTTAAATAATAATCCGTTTTGCCGTTATTCTTACCAAAATGGATAACCTCACATTTGTCAACATTTTATTCCATCTGCCAGACCCTAGCCCATTCACTTAGCCTGTCCAAATCCCTCTGCAGACTTCCAGTATCCTCTGCACTTTTTGCTTTACCACTTATCTTAGTGTCGTCTGCAAACTTGGACACATTGCCCTTGGTCCCCAACTCCAAATCATCTATGTAAATTGTGAACAGTTGTGGGCCCAACACTGATCCCTGAGGGACACCACTAGCTACTGATTGCCAACCAGAGAAACACCCATTAATCCCCACTCTTTGCTTTCTATTAATTAACCAATCCTCTATCCATGCTCCTACTTTCCCCTTAATGCCATGCATCTTTATCTTATGCAACAACCTTTTGTGTGGCACCTTGTCAAAGGCTTTCTGGAAATCCAGATATACCACATCCATTGGCTCCCCGTTATCTACCGCACTGTTAATGTCCTCAAAAAAGTCCACTAAATTAGTTAGGCACGACCTGCCCTTTATGAACCCATGCTGCGTCTGTCCAATGGGACAATTTCCATCCAGATGCCTCGCTATTTCTTCCTTGATGATAGATTCCAGCATCTTCCCCACTACCGAAGCACCCGGAGGAAACCCACGCACACATGGGGAGAACGTGCAGACTCCGCACAGACAGTGACCCAAGGCTGGAATCGAACCCGGGTCCCTGGTGCCGTGAGGCAGCAGTGCTAACCACTGTGCCACCTCTTTGGTGAGACCACACCCAGGGCACGGTGTACAGCTCTGGTCGGCATACCCGAGGCCAAGACACCCTGTTTTAGATGTTGTACAAAGAGGCTTCACTGGGTTAATTCCTGGGATCTGAGGGTTTACCTCCACCCGGAGATTGGGCCTCTACTGTCTGCAGTTTAGAAAAATGAAGGACGATCACATTCAAATGTAGAAGAGGGGGTTTGACACTGGTTTGATGAGATTATTCCCTGACTGTAGCCTCTCGAGGTCAATCACAGGACAAGGTAGGGTCGGTCACTTTCCAGAGACGAGGAGAAATGTCTTCCCTCAGAAAGTTGTCAATCTTTGGACATCTCCACCCCAGAAGCCCATTCGGTGAGGATATTCACACCCGCGATCGATCGAATTTTGGGGACAAAGGGAGTTGGGATGCTGAGGTCTGGCAGGCCAGTGGATTTGAGGTCAAAGTTCAGCTATGATCTTCCTGAATGGCAGAGCAGGCTCAAGTGGCCACCCGGCCTACTCCTGCTCCCGTGTCCTTATGTCCTTTTGTTTTAAAGCTTCACACAGACAGCAAGCAAATCGACCACAAGAACCCTGCAGTTTATCAGGTGACAGATTTTACACAATGCATGCAGGTAGGGCAGCACGGTAGCACAGTGGATAGCACAATTGCTTCACAGCTCCAGGGTCCCAGGTTCGATTCCCGGCTTGGGTCACTGCCTGTGCGGAGTCTGCACGTCCTCCCCGTGTGTGCGTGGGTTTCCTCCGGGTGCTCCGGTTTCCTCCCACAGTCCAAAGATGTGCAGGTTAGGTGGATTGGCCGTGATAAATTGCCCTTTGTGTCCAAAATTTGCCCTTGGTGTTGGGTGGGGTTACTGGGTTATGGGGATAGGGTGGAAGTGTGGACCTTGGGTAGGATGCTCTTTCCAAGAGCCGGTGCAGACTCGATGGGCCGAATGGCCTCCTTCTGCACTGTAAATTCTATGTCTATGACTCCACGCTCCCAACTGAGAGAACAGGGGAAGCTGATATTTACAAAAATAAATAACTTGGCACAAAAGAAACTGAAAGTCAACACGAAAAATGTTCTACTTTAAGACAGTTTTGACTTGAGAAAAAGACTGACACTTATTTAAAAAAAAAAACATTTGTCATGACCTCAGAACATCCAAAAGTTCTTCATAAGACTTTTAATTCTAGATTTTTATTGAATTCAAATTTCACCATCTGCTCCGGTGGGATTCGAACCGGGGACCCGAGAGCAGTAACCCGGGTGTCTGGATTGCTAGTCCAGTGACACTACGCCACTGCCTGTGTCGGTATTGGGTGAGGGGCCTTGGGTGAAGACGGGATTGGATAGAGCAGTGGTGCCTGATGCAGTTGAATAGTGGGGGAAGAATTTATGAATTTGATCATGTTACAATGTAAGAAATGCGGCAGATAAGTAATAGAGGAGAGATAATTGTTACTGTGCATCAATTGTATTGTTAAGATCAAAGATAAAGAGGTGGAGAGTATTTCTTGATTAAATGACGCAATCACATGTGAAGAAAGGTTTTGATAATTTGTTAACTTGTCACCTTTATTTGCTCATTTGACTTCTCCAAAGGAATATAAGGAGGACCTGGGCCAGGGTGGCCAACAGAAGGCAACGGGTGTTCAAGGGGGTAGACTGACATGACTGTCTCTACCGCAGCCAGATTAGGGTTAGGGAAAGGAAGTACACTGTGTCCACCAGTATGCTCCAGGCCTTCTGTGCCCCATGGGCACCATAGGGGCTGGGATACATCATCACCCCCGGGATTAATAGTTTGGTTTTGTTAGTTAAGTTTCCTTTGAAACGTTTAATTTTTTTTGGTACAATATCCCATCAGGGATGTCACTCCTTCTCCTTAATTTATTTTATTAATTTTTTGTTTATTAAAAGGGTATACAGAGGGGCATTTGGGAAACTGGGATAGTTAGTCGATAGGAGGCAGGCATATGTAATGCTGCATTCTATCAAGAAACAAACTATCAAGAGAAAGGTTTGTGTCTGGGTTTCATACTTCGCCATCCAGCTTGGGATCTAGTTATCAATAATCACTTTTTAGTTAAGTTGATTGACTGATAAATGTTGACCAGGAGAATTTCCCCTACTTTGTTCAAGGGACTTTGAACATTCACCTGAGAGGGCAGACTGGGCCTCAATTTAACCTTTCATTCACGTGTTCATTCACCTCCTCTTGACATTCAATGACATTGCCCCCGCCCTCAACGTTCTGGAGGTCAACTCAACGGGATCAGCCAGTTGCATGCCACGGATATGAGAGGTCAGAGACTGGGAATTCTGCGGTGAGTAACTCACCTCCTGACTCCCCAGAGCCTGTCCACTACTAACAAGGCACGAGCCAAGAGTGTGATGGAATACTCTCCACTTTCCCGAATGGATGCAAACAATCACAGTCAAGAAGCTCAACGCCATCCAGGACTGTTCCCTGTGATTCCCATTAACCAGATTTACTAGGGATCCTTGATATCCAATGCTGCCTTGATAAAGTAGTCACTCTCACCTCACCTCTGGAATTCACATACATAGAACCATACAGAGAAAATAGAAGCCGGAGGAGGCCATTCGGCCCTTTGGCCTCATGTTTGGACCAAGGTTGTAATGAGCTTTCCACCTGAGTGGTCACATCATAGATTATCATAGAATTTACAGTGCAGAAGGAGGCCATTCGGCCCATCGTGTCTGCACCGGCTCTTGGAAAGAGCACCCTACCCAAGGTCAACACCTCCATCCTATCCCCATAACCCAGTAACCCCACCCAACACTAAGGGCAATTTTGGACACTAAGGGCAATTGATCATGGCCAATCCACCTAACCTGCACATCTTTGGACTGTGGGAGGAAACCGGAGCACCCGGAGGAAACCCACGCACACACGGGGAGGATGTGCAGACTCCGCACAGACAGTGACCCAAGCTGGAATCGAACCTGGGACCCTGGAGCTGTGAAGCAATTGTGCTATCCACAAGGCTACCGTGCTGCCCCACATCCTCACTCATAACCCCTCACTCGTATCCCCTCACTCATATCCCCTCACTCATATTCCCTCACTCACACCCCCTCACTCACACCCCCTCACTCATGCCCCTCATTCTGACCTCCTCATGCTTACCCCTCTTTGCACACCTCTCACACCCACCCCTCACGCGCATTCTTTACTACCCCAGAGGGTGGTGGATGCGCAGTTGTTCAGTGTATTCGAGGCTGAGGTTGATACATTTTTGGCCACTAAGGGATTTAAGGATATAGGGTAAGGCGAACAAGAGGGGTTTATGTCGAAGTTCAGCCTTATTCACTGTCAGCCAAGGCTTGAGGGGTCAAATGCCTATGCCTGTTTTAATTTTGTTATGTTTTTATGATCTGTCTTAATGCGATGATTGTGAGGGAGAGTTTACCTCTGAATGTCAATGTGCCTGTGCTGTTACATTGAAATGAAGTTTGCTGGTGAATCATTATTTCACTGTCTGGATACCCATATGTGGTGTTTGGACTGGTTTTGTAAACAAAGATTAAGAATTAATTTTGGCTGTTTTGCTGCCTATTGATGTCCTCCTTCTGGGGGTATCTTGGTTGATTAAAGAAAGATTTATTTCAAAAGTTCTGGAGGCACGAGTCTGGGGAGAGTTGCGTGATCAAGAATATCTTTGGCCATAAACCTGGCTCATCTCCAAATCCCAGAGAGAGGACGATTGCTGCACAGGATGTTTATTGTCAGTCTCTCAGCCCGGGGCCGGGCTGGAGAATCCCCGCGACCGGGCCACGCCGCCAGCAGGCGATTCTCCGCATTGCTGCTGGTGTGTTTGGCGCGGCGCCGGTCGTGGGCTGCTTTACGCGGCCCGCCCGCCGATTCCCAGCCCGGAATGGGCCGAGCGGCCATCGTGGAAATGCTGAGTCCTGCTGGCGCCGTCCACACCTGCTCTCAGCCGGCGGGAATTCAGCGCGGCAAGGTTGGGTGGCGGCGGGGAGGGGGGCGCCGACCCCGGGGGGAGCCTCCGGTGCGGCCTGGCCCGCGATCAGGGCCCGCCGCCTCTCTGGCTGAGGGACTCACTTCCTACGCGCCGGCCCCTGTAGCCCTGCGCCATGTGGCGTCGGGGCCAACGCGTTGAAGGAGGCCACTGCGCAAGCGCGGATCCCACGGCGCCCAGTTCGCGCGGGATCGACAGCCGGAGCGGCGTGAACCAATCCAGGGCCGTGCTGGCCCCCTGTTGGGGCCAGAATTAGTCCTGGCAGCGGCCCGTTCACGCCATCGTAAAATGCGACGGCGTTTACAATGGCGTGGAAACTCTGACGCGGGATGGGAGAATCCCGTCCCGGAAATCCTCAAAGGAAATGTTGAGTCCCTCTTGAGCATCTGGAAATCCACCAAATATTGGAATGTCACTGAGGGATATCCATGAGGAATTTCACAGTGAATGAGGGTTGCGAGTAAGGCTTGAAAGTCTTGGCCGTGAGCATGAGCTGTGAGTACAGGGTGCGAGTGTGGTGTGCATGTGTGTGTTATGAGTTCAGGTTGAGAATCGGTTTTTAATCGAAAAACCTTTTAATTTTGAATGCGTGAGCGTTGATGACTGTCCATGTCAGCGTATCATCCATGTCTATAATGGTCTGTTTCTGTGCCTGCGTACGTGACTGACAACACCCACCGGTCCCAGCTGGAGTGAGTGCAGAATGAGGAAGGGAAAGAGGAATGTTGAGTCAATCGACAGTGGAAACTATATCACACAGAATATACAGCTTAGAAACAGGCCGTTCTGCCCATCCATCCTGGCCTGTCATTTTATTTCTCCACCTTAGTCCCACTCTGACCTCGCTCTCCTCAGCCTCCTTTTGACTTCCAATGACGCTCAATGTAAATAAGGAGATCCCTCCTAGAGATTCCCTGAGTAAGGAGACCGCCCCAGAGAGCCCCGAATAAAGAGATCCGCCCCCCCCTACCCCCCCAGAGACCTCCTAAATATGGAGACCCCCCCCCACAGGCCCTTCCCTGTCAGGATGCTAGAGAGCAGTCCAGACAGAGGCAGTGAAAAAAAGCATTGTTGTAACACTCACCTGGGCAATACACCTGCTGGCTTAGACACAGGAAACACCACCTGTCAATTACTGGAACGAGGAACCAGTCAGCTGTGTTTAAACCCCTCAGATTCTTGAGCTGCAAGCCATTCATTCATTTCCCTTATGTGGTGAACCACTGTATGAGGAGATGTAAGGTAGGACCTGCGCTACAGGTTCGCCGGTAGCTCCTGCCGGCTGGCTCCGCCCACGGAGAACTGTATAAATATGCATGACCTCCAGTGCCCTGCCATTTCGCCAGCTGCAGCAGGAGGCCACGCACCTGACTGTAATAAAGCCACAGTTGTACCCAACTTTAGTCTTTGTGCAATTGATCGTGCATCACCTTACTAGGCTGTGATTGACAGCTTCCACACACACACACACACAGCTGACAGTTTCTCCATGTGGCTGATGAAGGCCATTGTTCAAAATGATTCTGAGCTTGATTCTCAAGCCTCACAGCACCCGGGTTCATCCTTTGCGGTGGGGATGTTGCAGGTCCCGGTGGGGAAACTGACCAATTTCCTGTATCCCCTCCGCTCCCAGACGGAGGAAAGTGCCTCCTTGATCTTTGAAGCAACTCATTCGATGCAGTTTGTGGGATCTTGCTCTGCACAAGATGGCACTTCCCTCTCCAGCAAGTGTGTATTCTGAGCTTCAGAGTTACCCGTCGAATGTGGAGTGCTTTGACATATTTCTGAGCGAGGTAATAACGGCCGTTACAATCAACAATCTTCTGCTGATGCCCTTGTGTGAATTTTCAGGTTTCACGTGTGCCTGGTGTCACCCAGGGAACTACAGACAGATCGCAGCCCATTAAACTCTAACCTTTTCCTGTGTGCGCGTGGGAATCTGCTGGGTTTCAGATTGAGTTTATTTCAGTATCAGGCATCGGGGTCAGATTTTCGTGCCCTCGCATGTTTCATCTGCAATGTATTTATACATTTTCTTTTTATTTTCATGTACTTAATGATCTGTTTGAGCTGCTGGCAGAAAAATACTTTTCCCTGTACCTCGGTACACGTGACAATAAACAAATCCAATCCAATCCAATGCATAGGGCATCCTGGATATTTTTATTTTGCTCGTTAAATAAACCTATCGGATCCTGTTGGATCTTATACCCCTCACCCCGAATATTAATCCGCATTGTAATTCACGCCGAATGATCCTTTTAAAATTACAAACACAGAATGGGATCCAGAATTCAAATCGTTAACTTTCTGAGTTGGAGAAATGGATTAGTATTTACATGGACAATTAGCCTCTCGTTAAAAGGGTTTTAATTTCCAGCCCAAACATTCTGCGGTGAGTTTAATGAGCAATCAATGAGGCAAGCCCAAGAAGTTCTTTAAAATGACAGGCAGGTTGAGGGTGGGATGCTATTTTTGTTAAGTGAGTGAGCAAATCTATCAGTGGATTCTGGAGATATGCAAATAACGTCATAACCCTTCAACGCCTAAACCCGCCAGCCAATTTGCACTTTAATAAGGGCGTGTGTCATTATCACAACACTCTTCATCCAGCAAGATTCAGTTCATTGACTCCACACAGGAATTGTGACTGATCCTCTCTCTCCCTCTCCCAGCTGGACTGAGTCATGATTCAACTGGATGTAGGTGGGTGAGTGCTGTTCATGGGGTTGCCTTCGAGCCCAGCGCTCTACTGGGAGCACAGGAGCTGTGATCCTACCTCATTCAGAAGCCTTACAACAGCAGATTAAAGTCCAACAGGTTTGTTTCGAATCACTAGCTTTCAGAGCACTACTCCTTCCTCACCTGAGGAAGGAGCTGCGCTCCGAAAGCTAGTGACTCGAAACAAACCTGTTAGACTTTAACCTGGTAAGACTTCTTACTGTGCTCGCCCCAGTCCAACGCCGGCATCTCCACATCATCTTGCCTCATGGCATTGATGGCCCTTTTGCTAACCCATTTAACTGGAGATTCTGTGGCAAGTATTTCAACCTCCTCACTCTCCCCGAAGCCTGCCCACTATCGACAAGGTTCAAGTCAGGAGTGTGATGGAATACTCTCCACTTGCCTGGGTGAGTGCAGCTCCAACAACACTCAAGAAGCTCAACGCCATCCAGGACAAAGCAGCCCCGCTTGATTGCTCCCCCTTCCACAAACATAAAACCCTCTATCACCGACGCACAGTGGCAGCCGTGTGTAATAATAATAATCACTTATTTTCACAAGTAGGCTTCAATGAAGTTACTGTGAAAAGCCCCTAGTCGCCACATTCCGGCACCTGTTCGGGGAGGCCGGTACGGGAATAGAACCAACGCTGCTGGCATTGTTCTGCATTACAAGCCAGCTGTTTAGTCCACTGTGCTAAACCAACCCCTACCATCTACAAGATGCATTGGAGGAACTTTCAAGTTCCTTAGGCAGAATCTTCCAAACCCACAACCACTACCATCTAGATGGCCAAAGGCAGCAGATACCTGGGAACCCCACCACCTGGAGGTCCCCCTCCAAGTCACTCACCACCCCGACTTGGAAATATATCGCCGTTCCTTCACTGTCGCTGGGGCAAAATCCTGAAACTCCCTCCCTAACAGCACAGTGGGTGCACCTACATCTGGGGCCTGCAGCGGTTCAAGAAGGCAGCTCACCACCACCTTCCCAAGGGCAATTAGGGATGGGCAATGAAAGTTGGCCTTGTCACTGATGCTCACCTCCGTGATGGAAGAGATGTCAGTGTGCTGATAAACTGGAACGAAGGTGCAGACTCTGTTGCATCCAAACCCATTAATAATTGATATCTGTACAATTGCCTGGCGAACATCAGGAGAATGAAGTCTGGCTGATTAACATATCCTCACTGGATTGTACACCAGTTTCCTGGCTCAGGGTAGGTTCAGTGGTCGAATCTGCGATATTCCCAGTTTACTTCACTTACACACTTGATAAACCCCTTGAGTGAGTGCGATCGTGGAACAAGAGAAAGTGCTGGAAAAACTCAGCAGGTCTGGCAGCGAGACCGAGAGAGAGAGAGAGTGACAGGAAGGGAATTTTAGAGCTTGGCGCTCAGTTTACTGAAGCCAAACCCAAGAATGGCAGTGTATTCCCATCCATTGGCTTAAATGTAGGGAGGATTGGAGTGGTGGGAATTGGGGGGGGGGGGATGCGCTGAGGCTGAAGGCTCTCAGAAACAGGAACTCCTGCCTCAGACAGCTGCCAGTCACTCAGAAGCCATCGGTTTTCCAGTGCTCGGAGACAGTGGCATGTGGTGCAGGAGCCAGGATTTGGGTAAGTGTTTGAGGGTATCATCTGTCGTCGGGTGCCAAGCGGGCAGGCCGGGGTACCCATTACGGAGGGAACATTCGCCCGCCGTCAGCTCATACAGGGGGACCCGCCAGTATATCTGCTTCACCTGGGTCTTTTTCTCACTGCTGGACCTTTGATGACCAAGCTAATAGCGACACTAACAAATAATGTAAGGCAATGAGTCGATCTCATAATGTGCTCATTTAGAGTTGGTAGATGCAATATATATACACAGAGACGTGTTCTCTGAAAACAACAGCAATGGCTTCAAGCTTTGTGCTTTTTGAGTTACCCGGAAGCTTGGGGAGCCCATAGTTTCCCATTGCTTTCCCCATGGCAACACCTCGGCCAATCAGAGAAGATTTACCCACCAATCAGCATCCCCTTTACCCTGTCGGGTTTTATTTTCCCATATTGTTTCAGCGTCAAGCCCTGGCCGAAAGGCAGCGTGCAGCTCTAAAGCCACACCGCCGAGTTTTTAGTCCACATTCTGAGTCACTGTGGAACTATTAATTCAGGGGCGTGGTTTACGCCGTCACTGTGGCGGGGCGGGGCCTGATGGAGCTGGCAAGGCCGACTCCACAGAGATCGGGGCAGACCTTTAAAACAGGTGCCCCAATCAGCACAGAAAATAAATCCACCCCAGAACCCCCTCCCCCGTCCCACCACAAGCATTATTAACGTCGGGGTTCCTTCCCCCCCACCAACATACGTTGATGTGTTATGTACTCTAGGATAACACAGGCTGCAACTGGATGCAGCTTTGACCAAAAGATACTCCAGACCTTGAAGTTAGTTTAATCTGATTTATTGAACCAGTAGCACAGTTAGCACAGTTCTCCATGAGTTCGACTCTCTGCTAACCTAAGTGTGGTTACTCTGTCTGACTGAACCAGACTAGCTCTTAGCCACGTGGTGGAGGTGTGATACTGTACATACACCCTGACTCACTCTGTAGATGTTCATCAGTGGAAAGAGGCGGAGTTTGAATGCCTCGTGCCTTTTATAGTGAGATAGAATCATAGAATCATAGAAGTTTACAGCATGGAAACAGGCCCTTCGGCCCAACCAGTCCATGCCGCCCAGTTTTTACCATTAAGCTAGTCCCAGTTGCCCGCACTTGGCCCATAACCCTCTATACCCATCTTATCAATGTAACTATCTAAATGCTTTTTAAAAGACACAATTGTACCCACCTCTACTACTACCTCTGGCAGCCCATTCCAGACACTCACTACCCTCTGAGTGAAGAAATTGCCCCTCTGGGCCCTTCTGAATCTCTCCCCTCTCACCTTAAACCTATGCCCTCTAGTTTTAGACTCCCCTACCTTTGGAAAAAGATGTTGAATATCTACCTTATCTATGCCCCTCATTATTTTATAGACCTCTATAAGATCACCCCTAAGCCTCCTACGCTCCAGGGAAAAAAGTCCCAGTCTATCCAGCCTCTCCTTGTAACTCAAACCATCAAGTCCCGGCAACATCCTAGTAAATCTTTTCTGCACTCTTTCTAGTTTAATAATATCCTTTCTATAATAGGGTGACCAGAACTGCACACAGTATTCCAAGTGTGGCCGTACCAATGTCTTGTACAACTTCAACAAGACGTCCCAACTCCTGTATTCAATGTTCTGACCAATGAAACCAAGCATGCCGAATGCCTTCTTCACCACCCTGTCCACCTGCGACTCCACCTTCAAGGAGCTATGAACCTGTACTCCTAGATCTCTTTGTTCTATAACTCTCCCCAACGCCATACCATTAACTGAGTAGGTCCTGGCCTGATTCGATCTGCCAAAATGCATCACCTCACATTTATCTAAATTAAACTCCATCTGCCATTCGTCGGCCCACTGGCCTAATTGATCAAGATCCCGTTGCAATCTTAGATAACCTTCTTCACTATACACTGTGCCACCAATCTTGGTGTCATCTGCAAACTTACTAACCATGCCTCCTAAATTCTCATCCAAATCATTAATATAAATCACAAATAACAGTGGACCCAGCACCGATCCCTGAGGCACACCACTGGTCACAGGCCTCCAGTTTGAGAAACAACCCTCTAAAACCACCCTCTGCCTTCTGTCGTCCAGCCAATTTTGAATCCAATTGGCAACCTCACCCTGGATCCCGTGAGCTTTAACCTTCTGCAACAACCTACCATGCGGTACCTTGTCAAAGGCTTTGCTAAAGTCCATGTAGACAACGTCTACTGCACTGCCCTCATCTACCTTCTTGGTCACCCCCTCAAAAAACTCAATCAAATTTGTGAGACATGATTTTCCAAGCACAAAGCCATGCTGACTGCCCCGAATCAGTCCTTGCCTCTCTAAATGCTTGTAGATCCTGTCTCTCAGAATACCTTCTAGCAACGTACCTACTACAGACGTTAGGCTCACCGGTCTGTAGTTTCCAGGCTTTTCCCTGCTGCCCTTCTTAAACAAGGGCACAACATTCGCCACTCTCCAATCTTCAGGCACCTCACCTGTGGCTGCCGATGATTCAAATATCTCTGTTAGGGGACCCGCAATTTCCTCCCTAGCCTCCCACAACATCCTGGGATACATTTCATCAGGTCCCGGGGATTTATCTACCTTGATGCGTTTTAAGACTTCCAGCACCTCCTCCTCTGTAATATGCACACTTCTCAAGACATCACTATTTATTTCCCTTAGTTTCCTAACATCCATGCCTTTCTCCACCGTGAATACCGATGAGAAATATTCATTCAGGATCTCACCCAACTCTTGTGGCTCTGCACATAGATGTCCTTGTTGATCCTTAAGAGGCCCTACTCTGTCCCTAGTTACTCTTTTCCCCTTTATGTATCTGTAGAATCTCTTTGGATTCTCCCTTGCATTATTTGCCAAAGCAATTTCATGTCCCATTTTTGCCCTCCTGATTTCCCTCTTAACTCTATTTCGACAATCTCTATACTCTTCAAGGGATCCACTTGATCCCAGTTGCTTATGTACGTCATATGCCTCCTTCTTCTTTTTGACCAGAGATACCACCCCAAGTGTCCTGCCTGCTCATTGGTCATGTCCTGTTCTCTGTGTTCATTAGCTGCCTGTCTGTATATCATTATCGGCATGTTTGCATATCATGACATACGTAACGTGAACCCCGCCCCCAACAGGGATTCCCCAGAGGGAGCACTGATCCCTGGCACTGGTTGGTAGTGCTAGATTGGCACTGTCAACCTGTGCCTGGGGGCAGTATGCTGGCACTGCCTCGGCCTGTCCCCCTCCCCCAGGGGCTATACTTACCTTTGCACCCCCAGAGAATCCCCTCGGCTGATTTCCATTTTCCAAACCTGTTGAACATTCGGCGGATCATGTGGCTGGGGGGGGGGGTAGGAGTTCGGTAATGAGATTAAAATGGATGTAAATCTATTAAAATGACGATCTCGCTCTTTGTGGATGTCCATTGTCGACGGGGGGGGGGGAAAGGAATATCGGGAAACAAATTCTCGCGAGGATTTCGCCCGTGCCGCTGTTCTCGCTGACAGTGGGCAGGGCTGCAGAATCGCCCCCGTGGTATAAATTGTTGTGATCATTTGACATTCTTGCATTTGTTCTGATTTCTGATGAGTGCAAAATGAAAAGTTTCGACAGTGTGTCTCTTTTTTCGGTAATACTTACGTTTCGTATTCACCGGCGGCTGTTAATTGCCCACTTTAGGGCCTCAATTGCACCACCAGCAGGTCGAATGCCCAATGCCATCCACGGCGCTGGTATAACTGCGTTGGGGGGGGGCAGGGGTGGGGGAGTAGATGACGGACAGGCTGCCCGCTGGATATAATGAATTCCCCCTGGCTTCAGACCCGCTGGCAGGGGAGCATGAAATCCAGTGCAAGGAGAGCGGCCGCTGTGGGAGTTAAAACAAGGATCAGAATTTTACATTTGAGCTGTTGCTGGATCGGAGGCCACTGTCGGTCAGTAAGCACAGACACCGTACAGAGTCAAAATTGGCACCGCTGACCCACATTGCAGGGAGGGTATGGTAATAAAAGATTTAAAATCAATAACATTTACATCCCTGTTATATTTACATTGCAGATAAGAGGGTATTTGTTCAGCTAATCATACTAAGCAGCCAGTTGTTGCAAAGGTTTCACTCGCCATCTGTTAAATGATGTCCTCAAGCTTCATTACAATTCATATCTTAGCAGAACTCACTCACATTGGGTTTTTTTTTTGAGGGCGGGAGAGAAGAATCCAGAATTCACCAAAACAAAAGCACAACCATCTAGCATCACCATCAAGACTAGTACAAGATACCGAGTAAATCTCCCTCTACACTGTCCCCATTGTAGCGCACAAAGACTCCGTGAGACGAATAGAGTGAAGTCGATGAGGCTTTATTATGCGTGTCTGTTCCCCCGCAGCTCGATATTAAACTGGCCTGCGGGGGAAGACTCCGGCTTCTTATACTCCGCCTTCAGGGCGGAGCTTGAGGTCAACGGCCAACCAGGACCCTGGATCTGTCAGCCAATGACATTAGGGCTTCCAGTCCCACATGACCCCCAATACATACTACCACACCCATCAAACACTCCCAGGACAGGTACAGCACAGGGTTAGATACAGAGTAAAGCTCCCTCTACACTGTCCCCATCAAACACTCCCAGGACAGGTACTGCACGAGGTTCGATACAGAGTAAAGCTCCCACTACACTGTCCCCATCAAACACTCCCAGGGCAGGTACAGCACGGGGTTAGATACAGAGTAAAGCTCCCTCTCCACTGTCCCCATCAAACACTCCCAGGACAGGTACAGCACGGGGTTAGATACAGAGTAAAGCTCCCTCTACACTGTCCCCATCAAACACTCCCAGGACAGGTACAGCACGGGGTTAGATACAGAGTAAAGCTCCCTCTACACTGTCCCCATTAAACACTCCCAGGACAGGTACAGCACGGGGTTAGATACAGAGTAAATCTCCCTCTACACTGTCCCCATCAAACACTCCCAGGACAGGTACGGCACGGGGTTAGATACAGAGTAAAGCTCCCTCTACACTGTCCCCATCAAACACTCCCAGGACAGGTACAGCACGGGGTTAGATACAGAGTAAAGCTCCCTCTCCACTGTCCCCATCAAACACTCCCAGGACAGGTACAGCATGGGGTTAGATACAGAGTAAAGCTCCCTCTACACTGTCCCCATCAAACACTCCCAGGACAGGTACAGCACGGGGTTAGATACAGAGTAAAGCTCCCTCTACATTGTCCCCATCAAACACTCCCAGGACAGGTACAGCGCAGGGTTAGATACAGAGTAAAGCTCCCTCTCCACTGTCCGCATCAAACACTCCCAGGACAGGTACAGCACGGGGTTAGGTACAGAGTAAAGCTCCCTCGACACTGTCCCCATCAAACACTCCCAGGACAGGGACAGCACGGGGTTAGATACAGTGTAAAGCTCCCTCTACACTGTCCCCATCCAACACTCCCAGGACAGGTACAGCACGGGGTTAGATACAGAGTAAAGCTCCCTCTACACTGTCGCCATCAAACTCTCCCAGGACAGGTACAGCACGGGGTTAGATACAGAGTAAAGCTCCCTCTACACTGTCGCCATCAAACACTCCCAGGACAGGTACAGCACGGGGTTAGATACAGAGTAAAGCTCCCTCTACACTGTCCCCATCAAACACTCCCAGGACAGGTACAGCACGGGGTTAGATACAGAGTAAAGCTGCCTCTACACTGTCCCCATCAAACACTCCCAGGCCAGGTACGGCACGGGATCAAATACAGAGTGAATTATTTTAAAATGCTTTAATCTAACTGTTTGAATCTTTTTGCTGGAGCTGAGTGTTGTGAATGTTGTGCTGAGTTTGTGCGCAGTATTTGATTGCTGGATTGTTCACAAAGATTGGCTGTTTAACCAGAAATGAATCTTTGAAACATGAGGCTGTAAGTGCAATGATGACTCACATATTAATTGCTCATAGTATTGTACAGAAACATCATTACACCCTGCACTGGGCCTCTCAGACACTCATGTGATTGTCTGCGAGCAAGACAAGATTAAACCTCAGATGGTATGTGGTGGAAATTAGCATCACTTCTGGATATCGAAAAGACACCTTGTGATTGGTGAATATCAATCAGCCTGTGATCTCATTCACAGATCTGTGGAAATGAATGGAACTAGAACAGGCCATTCAGCCCATCATCACAGCAATTTGGTTCAGATTATACTGAGCCTTGTCTTGCCCGAATGGTTTGAGAGTTCTGACCCTCCTGTTAAACCCTTCGAACAAGATTTTGTTCTCTAACAGAATGAAGGACATGTTAGAGGGAGCGCAACAGAGATTCACCAGATTGATTCCAGGGAGGGGATTGTCCTGTCAGGAGAGGATGAGAAGTAGGTTTATGTTCCCTAGGATTTGGGCGAATGCAAGATGAACTCCTTGGGGGGGAAAAAAACACATTTGTAAAGGGTTTGACAAGGGAGATGCTGGGAGGAGGTTCCCCCTGGCTGGAGGGAATCTAGAATGAGGGGCTGCAGTCTCATGGCAAGGAGTTAGCCATTGAGGACTGAGATGAGAAAGTTCTTCACTCAGAGGATCGTGAACCTTCACAATTAGAACATAGAACATAGAACATTACAGCGCAGTACAGGCCCTTCGGCCCTCGATGTTGTGCCGACCTGTGAAACCACTCTAAAGCCCATCTACACTATTCCCTTATCGTCCATATGTCTATCCAATGACCATTTGAATGCCTTAGTGTTGGCGAGTCCACTACTGTTGCAGGCAGGGCATTCCACGCCCTTACTACCCTCTGAGTAACAAATCTACCTCTTGACATCTGTCCTATATCTATCTCCCCTCAATTTAAAGGTATGTCCCCTCATGCTAGACATCACATCCGAGGAAAAAGACTCTCACTGTCCACCCTATCCAATCCTCTGATCATCTTGTATGCCTCAATGAAGTCACCTCTTAACCTTCTTCTCTCTAACGAAAACAGCCTCAAGTCCCTCAGCCTTTCCTCATAAGATCTTCCCTCCATACCAGGCAACATTCTGGTAAATCTCCTCTGCACCCTTTCCAAAGCTTCCACATCCTTCCTATAATGCGGCGACCAGAATTGCACGCAATACTCCAAATGCGACCGCAACAGAGTTTTGTACAGCTGCAACATGACCTCATGGCTCCGAAACTCAATCCCTCTACCAATAAAAGCTAACACACCGTACGCCTTCTTAACAACCCTCTCAACCTGGGTGGCAACTTTCAGGGATCTATGTACGTGGACACCGAGATCTCTCTGCTCATCCACACGGCCAAGAATCTTACCATTAGCCCAGTACTCTGTCTTCCTGTTATTCCTTCCAAAATGAATTTTCCACCCCAGAGATCTATAATAGGGCTCAGCTTTTGACAGATTCAAGTCAGAGATTCATAGCATGATGTAACGAGCGGTGTTCCAGAGGGATCAGTGCTGGGACCTTAAATGTTTACAATTTATATAAATGACTTGGATGAAGGAAGTTTGTCAAATTTGTTGATGACAGAAAGATAGGTTGTGAAGAGGACATAAGGAGGCTACAAGAAGATATAGATAGGCTAAGCGAGCGGGTAAAGGTCTGGCAAATGGGGCGAGATACACCACAATCGGCGAATTGGCCCGAAGCCGGCGCCAGGAACGGCGCGAACCACTCTGCCGTGGGGCCAACCGGAAGTAGCGAAATTCTCCGCACTTCCGGCGCCCGAAGGGTTGGCTCCGCGCCAGCCGACACCGAAGGGACTGCGCGAGTTAGCGCTTGGCAGAACCGCCGGCGTATTCTGGTGCATGCGCAGTGGGGGGGGTCTTCTCCGCGCCGGCCATGAGGGAGCCCTACAGGGGCCGGCGCAGAAGGAAGGAGTGCCCCCACAGCACAGGCCCGCCCACAGATCGTTGGGCCCCGATCGCAGGCCAGGCCACCGTGGCCCCCCCCCCCCCCCCCCCGGGGTCAGATCTCCCCCGCCCCCCCCCCCCCCCCCTCCCCCAAGGACTGCACCAGCGAACATAACTGCCAGGTCCCACCGTGTGGGGCTATGTCCAATCCACGCCAGCGGGACTGGCCAGAAACCGACTGCCGCTTGGCCCATCGGGACCCGGAGAATTGCCGGGGGGGCCGCTGCCAACGGCCCCTGACCGGCGGGGTGTCGGAGAATCCCGCCCATGGAGTATAATGTGGGAAATGCAAAATTGTCCATTTTCGCAAAAAGAATAAAAGAGAAGCCTATTATCTACCTGGTGAGAGAGGCAGAGCTCGAAAGTGCAGAGGGATCTGGGTGACCTAGTGCATGAAACACAAAAGGCTAGTAAACAGGTACGGCAAGTAATTAGGAAAGCAAATTGAATGTTATCACGTATTTTTATAATAATCTTTATTGTTAAAAGTAGGCTTACATTAACACTGCAATGAAGTTACTGTGAAAAGCCCCTAGTCGTGATGGGAATTTGAATACAAAGGGAGTTTATGCTTCAGTGATACAGAGCACGAGTGAGAGCACATCAGGAATACTGTGTACAGTACTGGTCACCTTATTTAAGGAATGAAGTAAATGCATTAGAAACAGTTCAGAGAAGGCTTTCCAGACTAATGTCTGGAATATCCCTTTAAGGGTAACACAGCAGTGTATGGGTCACATGGCCTGGTTGACCAATCGGGACTCAGGGTATGGAAGCACCCCATGGTGTGAGAAACTCCTAGGCAGAGACAATTTGGGAGTTGGCTACAGCCATGAGGCTCTGTTCAATTCTTATCAATAAATACCTTTTGTGTTCGCTAATGAAGTCTGTGAAAGTGCATCTCTACATCTGCCGATGAGGATAAATGATCCTGACCCCGCCTTTGGCCTGACACTGTGAGTATCCTGTATTAATCGAAGTCTGAAAAAGAAAAGTACTCACCAGAATGCCTCTCTTAGGGTGAATAGACCCATTTGATTCCCCTACGGAGGACTGGACACAATGCGTCGAGTGCCTTGGGTATTATTCCGAAGCAAACAAGATAGGGACGGATGTGAAACACAAAGCAATTCTCCTAACTGTGGAATTCAGACCTATAACCTAATTTGCCATCTTAGCCACAAGCGCGCCAGACTCTGAATCATTTAGTGAGTTTGTGGATTTAATGAAGGCTGAATTGCAACCTTAACCATCAGTCATACTCCAGAGATTCAAATTTAGTTCGAGAGTGTGAGACCCAGGTGAATCAATCGCTACTTACATTGCTAAACTGACGCGGTTATCAGAGTATTGTGATTTTGGAGCCACCCTAAACGACATGTTACGGGATAGTTTAGTCTGTGGCGTGAACAACAATGCTATTCAATGCAGGTTGCTTGGAGAGGACGACATAAATTTTAAATGAGCAATGGGGAGAGCTCTAGCCATGGAAAGCGCTGAAGAAGGTGCACAAGAGCTGCAAAGCACACAATATGGTGGCTGTTGTGTTTTGGAGGTGTGATGTCAGAGAACACGGAGGTTTAAAAAACGGAGCTTTATTTACAGTGTGTTATCTCTTACACAGCTGTTCTTCTCCAACGCTAGGACTTCATACGTCACTTCCAGCGAATACATTAATACAACAGAGAGTCACTAGTGCTAATGAGAATTGATAAAAATACATCACATTTTCTCCCCCCCCCCCCGAACTTGAACGACCCAAAAAGCTCAAAACAGGTTCAACAAGAACAATAGTCAATAGGTCAGACGGTCGGGACGTCAACGGTCTCAGAATGGTTGACAATAAACATTTGGCATCTTTTTCTTCGCACTGGTGGTAACACCTGGCCTTTCCACCTTTGCACTAACATCAACGATGTTTGGTTTAACAGCGTTGTTGGAGGAAGTGGAGGTTGTCCCCGTGTCTGATCAGAAGATGAGGTGTTGCTTTCCTCAACACTGTCTGTCAGTGACGGGGTCGTAGGAAAGGTCAACTCATCATATTGTAGGTTTGAACTTGGATTTTCCACAGGCCCCGATTCCGTTCTTCCAGCCCGCAACTGGTCTGCGTGTCTCCTCCAGATAACGTTATCTCTGGTCTGGACAGTACAAGAGACAGGTCCAGTCTGTGCAAGGACTGTGGCGGGAACCTATTCCTCCCCTGTGGAGTAATTCCTCGCCAAAACTCCTTGTCCTTGGTGGAAAGCTCTGTGCTTTGCCTTGCTTTCCCACCATTCCATTTGGACTTGCTGTTGTACAATCTCTTCAGCTTTCGGAGGTTTCAACAGATCAAACACGGAATGTAGTTATTGTTTCAGCATTAGTAATGCAGGGAAGGTCTTTGTCGAGGAATGTGCAGTATTCTTATACACCAGTAGGAACTTGTTAAGAAGTTTGACCAGTGAGCGTTGCTCCCGAGGTATATTTCATAGTTGTTGAAGAGTTCAACAGCCTAGTTGAAGACTTATATGGGAGGATAAATAGAAATGAAAGGCTCCACAATGGACACTGTAAGCTACAGACAACAATCTACCCAGCGCCCAGTGATAACAGTGACAGGCGAAGGGCCAAGTCTTCCTGGCCACGATTGGCTTAAAGAAATAAAGCTGAATTGGGCCGAGATTTTTCAAGGGCGGGAAGGGGGACATTTTCTGCGATGAATTAGGCAAAATTAAAGGGCTCCAAGATAAGGTTTAAGATCCACCTAACCTTTGGACCGGGGGAGGAAACCAGAGTACCCGGAGGAAACCCACGCAGACACGGGGAGAACGTGCAGACTCCGCACAGACAGTGACCCAAGCTGGGAATCGAACCCGGGACCCTGGCGGTGTGAGGCAGCAGTGCTAACCATCGTGCCACCATACTGCCCAAGCTTTGTTGACTTGAAACAGAGGATAAAGAATGAATACCTGGTCCTTACTATTGCAAATACACAGCGGTAAATGTGACAATGACCACAAAAAAAGATAACTTAAACAGCAAGTCTGAGTTGACGCTGGGTTAACTTGATGCGGTCTCACATTCCTGTCATCACATAGGAACTGTTCTGAGATCATTGTTTCTATTTAAAAGCCATCCAAAGTTCTCATACAATGTTCTCACACAATAATCTCATTTAGTTTTCCATGCAATCTGTTCCAAAAACATTCCAGCAAAGTCCCATCTCACCCTCCCACTCAAAATTTACCCAGTGACGAGAGAGAGAAAAAACAGATTTGTATACTTAAACAGCCCTTCTCGAGCTTGAAGCTTCTCAGTGTGTGTTGTCTCTGTGTGCTCCGCCAGTCCCCAACCTGCACAGCCCCGAATTTGGCCTCTTGCACAGCGCCAATTTCGATCATTCCACCATTTAGTTGGGTCGAAATGCTGGACCTCCCTCCCTAACAGCACTGTGGGTGCACCTACACCTCAGGAGCCGCAGCGGGTTCAAGTAGGCGGCTCACCACCACCTTCGCAAGGGGCAATTAGGGCTGGGCAATAATTGCGGGGCTAGCCAGCGACGTCCATATCCCACTGTTTTGGTTAGGTCTGTCGGGTGGGAACCGGGTTGCTGCTGGTATGGTCAAGGGGGAGCTGGAGCGAGCAGAGGGGGTTGGGACAGGGGTCTGCCGCCGTGGGGAACGGGCCGGGCGTGAGGTGCGGGCACGTGGCTGGCCGAGGAGGGGTTATGGCTAATCGGCGGAGGAGGGGTTATGGCTAGTCGGCGGGGGAGGGGGGGGGTGGGTAGCCCCCTGATCCGGCTGATAACCTGGAACGTAAAGGGACTGAACTGGCCATTTAAGCGGGCCCGCGTGTTCACGCACCTGAAGGGGCTGAAGGCGGATGTGGTCATGCTCCAGGGGACACACCTGAAGGTGGCAGACCAGGTAAGATTGAGGAAGGGGTGGGCAGGTCAGGTGTTTCATTTGCGGCTGGATGCCAAAAATTGGGGGGGTGGCGATCTTGGTGGGAAAGAGGGTGTCGTTCGAGGCAGAAGATGAGGTGTTGCTTTCCTCAACACTGTCTGTCAGTGACGGGGTCGTAGGAAAGGTCAACTCATCATATTGTAGGTTTGAACTTGGATTTTCCACAGGCCCCGATTCCGTTCTTCCAGCCCGCAACTGGTCTGCGTGTCTCCTCCAGATAACGTTATCTCTGGTCTGGACAGTACAAGAGACAGGTCCAGTCTGTGCAAGGACTGTGGCGGGAACCTATTCCTCCCCTGTGGAGTAATTCCTCGCCAAAACTCCTTGTCCTTGGTGGAAAGCTCTGTGCTTTGCCTTGCTTTCCCACCATTCCATTTGGACTTGCTGTTGTACAATCTCTTCAGCTTTCGGAGGTTTCAACAGATCAAACACGGAATGTAGTTATTGTTTCAGCATTAGTAATGCAGGAAAGGTCTTTGTCGAGGAATGTGCGGTATTCTTATACACCAGTAGGAACTTGTTAAGAAGTTTGACCAGTGAGCGTTGCTCCCGAGGTATATTTCATAGTTGTTGAAGAGTTCAACAGCCTAGTTGAAGACTTATATGGGAGGATAAATAGAAATGAAAGGCTCCACAATGGACACTGTAAGCTACAGACAACAATCTACCCAGCGCCCAGTGATAACAGTGACAGGCGAAGGGCCAAGTCTTCCTGGCCACGATTGGCTTAAAGAAATAAAGCTGAATTGGGCCGAGATTTTTCAAGGGCGGGAAGGGGGACATTTTCTGCGATGAATTAGGCAAAATCAAAGGGCTCCAAGATAAGGTTTAAGATCCACCTAACCTTTGGACCGGGGGAGGAAACCGGAGCACCCGGAGGAAACCCACGCAGACACGGGGAGAACGTGCAGACTCCGCACAGACAGTCACCCAAGCTGGGAATCGAACCCGGGACCCTGGCGGTGTGAGGCAGCAGTGCTAACCATCGTGCCACCATACTGCCCAAGCTTTGTTGACTTGAAACAGAGGATAAAGAATGAATACCTGGTCCTTACTATTGCAAATACACAGCGGTAAATGTGACAATGACCACAAAAAAAGATAACTTAAACAGCAAGTCTGAGTTGACGCTGGGTTAACTTGATGCGGTCTCACATTCCTGTCATCACATAGGAACTGTTCTGAGATCATTGTTTCTATTTAAAAGCCATCCAAAGTTCTCATACAATGTTCTCACACAATAATCTCATTTAGTTTTCCATGCAATCTGTTCCAAAAACATTCCAGCAAAGTCCCATCTCACCCTCCCACTCAAAATTTACCCAGTGACGAGAGAGAGAAAAAACAGATTTGTATACTTAAACAGCCCTTCTCGAGCTTGAAGCTTCTCAGTGTGTGTTGTCTCTGTGTGCTCCGCCAGTCCCCAACCTGCACAGCCCCGATTCTGGCCTCTTGCACAGCGCCAATTTCGATCATTCCACCATTTAGCTGGGTCGAAATGCTGGACCTCCCTCCCTAACAGCACTGTGGGTGCACCTACACCTCAGGAGCCGCAGCGGGTTCAAGAAGGCGGCTCACCACCACCTTCGCAAGGGGCAATTAGGGCTGGGCAATAATTGCCGGCCTAGCCAGCGACGTCCACATCCCACTGTTTTGGTTAGGTCTGTCGGCTGGGAACCGGGTTGCTGCTGGTATGGTCAAGGGGGAGCTGGAGCGAGTAGAGGGGGTTGGGACAGGGGTCTGCCGCCGTGGGGAACGGGCCGGGCGTGAGGTGCGGGCACGTGGCTGGCCGAGGAGGGGTTATGGCTAGTCGGCGGGGAGGGGGGGTGGGTAGCCCCCTGATCCGGCTGATAACCTGGAACGTAAAGGGACTGAATGGGCCGGTTAAGCGGGCCCGCGTGTTCACGCACCTGAAGGGGCTCAAGGCGGATGTGGTTATGCTCCAGGAGACACACCTGAAGGTGGCAGACCAGGTAAGATTGAGGAAGGGGTGGGCAGGTCAGCTGTTTCATTTGCGGCTGGATGCCAAAAATTGGGGGGTGGCAATCTTGGTGGGAAAGAGGGTGTCGTTCGAGGCGTCGAGCTCTGTGACAGACAATGGTGGCAGGTACGTAATGGTAAGTGGTAAGCTGCAAGGGGAGAGGATGGTGCTGATCAATGTGAATGCCCCGAACTGGAACGATGCGGGTTTTATGCGGCGCATGTCGGGTTGGATCCCGGACTTGGAAGTGGGGGGCCTGATAATGGGGGGGCGGGACTTTAACACGGTGTTGGATCCGGCACTGGACCGCTTCAGGTCTAGGGCGGGTAGGAGGCCGGCGGCGGCTAAAGTGCTGAGGTGGTTTATGGACCAGGTGGGAGGGATGGGCCCTTGGAGATTTGCAAGGCCGGGGGCTGGGGAATTTTCATTCTTCTCGCACGTTCATAAGGCCTATTCCCGGATCGACTTTTTTGTTATGAGCTGATTGCGAGAGTAGAGGATACCGAATTCTCGGCGATAGCTATTTCGGATCACGCCCCGCATTGGGTGGACCTAGAGCTGGGGGAGGAGAGGGACCAGCGCCCGTTGTGGCGCTTGGAGGTGGGGCTGTTGGCGGACGAGGAGGTGAGCGAGCGGGTCCGAGGAAGCATAGAGAGATAACTGGAGGCCAACGATAACGGGGAGGTCCGAGTGGGGATGGTTTGGGAGGCGCTGAAGGCAGTGGTTAGGGGCGAGCTGGTCTCCATTAGGGCCCACAAGGAGAGGAGAGAGCAGAGGGAGAGGGAGAGGCTGGTGGGGGAGATGATGAGGGTAGACAGGAGGTACGCGGAGGTGCCGGAGGAGGGATTGTTGAAGGAGAGGCGTAGCCTCCAGGCCGAATTCGACCTGTTGACCACCAGGACGGCGGAGGCGCAGTGGAGGAAGGCCCAGGGGGCGGTTTATGAATATGGGGAAAAGGCAAGTCGGATGCTGGTGCATCAGCTTCGGAAGTGGGACGCAGCTAGGGAGATCGGGGGAGTTAAGGACAGGGGAGGGAGCGTGGTGCGGAGTGGGGTTAGCATCAATGGGGTCTTCAGGGACTTTTATGAGGAACTGTATTGGTCCGAACCCCCACTGGAGGAGGGAGGGATGGGCCGCTTTCTGTACCAACTGAGGTTCCCGAAGGTGGAGGAGGGACTGGTGGCAGGATTGGGGGCCCCGATTAGGCTGGAGGAGCTGACCAAAGGAATAGGGAGCATGCAGATGAGGAAGGCACCGGGGCCGGACGGTTTCCCGGTCGAATTCTACAATAAATATGTGGACCTGTTGGGCCCGTTGCTGGATAGGACCTTCAATGAGGCAAGGGAGGGGGGGGGGGGGGGGGGGCTTTGCCCCCGACGATATCCGGGCACTGATCTCCTTGATCCTGAAGCGGGACAAGGATCCCCTGCAGTGTGGGTCTTACAGGCCGATTTTGTTGTTAAATGTAGATGCCAAGGTGCTGGCGAAGGTCTTAGCCACGAGGATTGAGGATTGGGTGCCGTAGGTTATCCACGAAGACCAGACGGGGTTCGTGAAGGGGAGGCAGTTGAACGCGAATGTGTGGAGGCTCCTGAACGTTATTATGGTGCCGGCGAGGGTGGGGGAGGCGGAGATAGTGGTGGCGATGGACGCTGAGCAGGCCTTTGATAGGGTAGAGTGTTTGTTCTTGTGGGAGGTGCTGAAGAGGTTCGGGTTTGGGGAGGGGTTCGTCAGGTGGGTTAGGCTGTTGTACGAGGTCCCAATGGCGAGTGTGGCCACGAACAAGAGGAGGTCTGAGTACTTTCGGTTGCATCGAGGGACGAGGCAGGGGTGTCTCCTGTCCCCCCTGCTCTTCGCACTGGTGATTGAACCCCTGGCTATGGCACTGAGGGAGTCGAGGAACTGGAGGGGGGTTGGTGCGGGGTGGGGAGGAGCATAGGGTGTCGCTCTATGCGGACGACTTGCTGCGACATGTGGCGGACCCGGTGGGAGGAATGCCAGAGGTAATGAGGATCCTCAGGGAGTTCGGGGATTTCCCAGGGTACAAGCTCAACATGGGGAAGAGCGAGTTGTTCGTGGTTCACCCAGGGGACCAGGAGAGGGGGATTGGCGAGCTCCCACTAAAAAGGGCGGAGAGGAGCTGCATGTATTTGGGGGTCCAGGTGGCCAGGAGCTGGGGGGCCCTGCATAGACTTAATTTCACGAGGCTGGTGGAGCAAATGGAGGAGGAGTTTAAGAGGTGGGACGTGTTGCCGCTATCCCTGGCGGGTAGGGTGCAGTCAGTCAAGGTGACGGTGCTCCCAAGGTTTTTGTTCCTGTTCCAGTGCCTCCCCATTCTTATACCGAAGGCCTTCTTTAGGCGGGTCAACAGGAGCATAATGGGGTTTGTGTGGGCGCGAGGGACTCCGAGGGTGAGAAGGGTGTTCCTGGAGCGGAGTAGGGATGGGGGGTCTGGCGCTACCCAACCTCTGTGGGTACTACTGGGCCGCCAATGCGGCGATGGTGCGCAAGTGGGTGATGGAGGGGGAGGGGGCTGCATGGAGGGGGTGGTGGCGGCTACCCTCAAAATGTTGGGGCAATGGAGGTGGCACGGGGGGGGAAGTGGGGGCCTCGGTGTGGACCCCGATACGGGGGAACCACCGGTTTGTCCCAGGGAGAATAGATGGAGGGTTTTCGGGGTGGCACAGGGCAGGGATAAGAAGGTTGGGGGACCTGTTTGTGGACGGGAAGTTCGCGAGCCTGGGTGAGCTGGAGGAGAAGAACGAGCTCCCCCCGGGAAACACCTTTACGTATCTACAGGTAAGGGCGTTTGCCAGGCGGCAAGTGGTGGAATTCCCGCTGCTGCTGCCACGCACGGTACAGGACAGGGTGCTCTCGGGGGGGTGGGTTGGAGAGGGGAAGATCTCGGCAACATACCAGGTGATGCATGAGGAGGAGGAGGCCTCAGTGGAGGAGCTGAAAGGTAAGTGGGAGGAGGAGTTGGGGGAGGAGATCGAGGAGGGGACGTGGGCAGATGCCCTTGGGAGGGTGAACTCTTCCTCTTCGTGCGCGAGGCTCAGCCGCATACAGTTTAAGGTGCTGCACAGGGCACACATGACCGGGACAAGGATGAGCCAGTTTTTTGGGGGTGAAGACAGGTGTGTTAGGTGCTCAGGGAGCCCAGCAAACCACACCCATATGTTCTGGGCATGCCCAGCGCTGGAGGAATTTTGGAAGGGCGTAGCGAGGACGGTGTCGAGGGTGGTAGGATCCAGGGTCAAACCGGGTTGGGGGCTCGCAATATTTGAGGTGGCAGAGGAGCCGGGAGTGCAGGAGGCGAAAGAGGCCGGTATTCTGGCCTTTGTGTCCCTGGTAGCCCGGCAAAGGATTCTTCTTCAGTGGAAGGATGCGAGGCCCCCAAGCGTGGAATCCTGGATCAGCGATATGGCAGGGTTCATTAAATTGGAGAGGGTGAAATTTGCCTTAAGGGGATCGGTGCAAGGGTTTTTCAGGCGGTTGCAACTGCTCTTGGACTTCCTGGCAGAACGGTAGACAACGGTCAGTAGCAGCAGCAACTAATGGGGGTGGGGGGGGGGTTGTATTTTATTTTTAGTTTGTCTACACTGGGGGATCTGAGGGGGGGTGTATATTGGCTATGTTTGCTATGTATTTCGGGGTGTTAATTTATTATTTATGTACAGGGGGGAGGGGGGCACGGGGTTGTTTTGTTTTGTATTTAATTCTATTGGGTTCCTTTCACATTTTGTTGTTGATATTTTGTGGAAACTTTAATAAAAATTATTTAAAAAAATAAATAAATAAATAAAAATAAAGCTCGATACTCTGGGGTAGATTATAACTTTTGAAAACCTGAACCTGTGAGTAGGAGTCCTGGTGTGCAGGGCTTCCCAACTCCAGTGACACGTACTCCTGGAGTTTTCAATCACATGACCTCCAACCTCTTCGACCCCTTGATTTTCATTCCATTTCATCTTCACTGTCTTTTACCTTTTCTTTCTTGTCTTTCTTTATCTATATCCCCCCCCCCCCCCACGCTTTCCCCCGATCTTATCCCCCCCTTTCCTTACCTTTTCTCCTCTTTGCTTCCCCTTTCCCCTCTTTTTCTCATTTGACCTCTCTCCCACCCATGTCCCCCCTTCCCCCCACATCTACATCTGTCACAGTTTACCCTCTGATTTTAGTTTCTCTGCTGTTTGGCCTTTCACACCTTTTATTCTCTCTGGGGACTGCCATTAGCACTCTGTTCCCATGGTTTCTGTGGCTCTGACTCGTCTTTCATTCCCTCATCCTACAGTATAAATATCTCCCACTTTCTATGTCTTTTAGCTTTGGCAAAGGGTCACCTGGACTCGAAACGTTCGCTCTTTTCTCTCTTTACAGATGCTGCCAGACCTGCTGAGATTTTCCAGCATTTTCTCTTTTGACCTCCAACCTCTGATGGCTCCACCCTCTCCAATATTGCGGCTATTTTCACCCATGTCCAAACTCACGGTGTCCTGTCTTCCCACAGTCAAATAGAAAATAAAATGCACGATTCATTACCCGACTGGATAGTCCTTAACTCTTTGTCAAACATTAGCAGAGGGATTGAATTTAAGAGCCGTGAGGTGATGATGCAGCTGTACAAAACCTTGGTAAGGCCACATTTGGAGTAGTGTGTGCAGTTCTGGTCGCCTCATTTTAGGAAGGATGTGGAAGCTTTGGAAAAGGTGCAAAGGAGATTTACCAGGATGTTGCCTGGAATGGAGAGTAGGTCTTACGAGGAAAGGTTGAGGGTGCTAGGCCTTTTCTCATTAGAACGGAGAAGGATGAGGAGCGACTTGATAGAGGTTTATAAGATGATCAGGGAAATAGATAGAGTAGACAGTCAGAGACTTTTTCCCCGGGTGGAACAAACCATTACAAGGGGACATAAATTTAAGGTGAATGGTGGAGGATATAGGGGGGATGTCAGAGGTAGGTTCTTTACCCAGAGAGTAGTGGGGGCATGGAATGCACTGCCTGTGGAAGTCATTGAGTCGGGAACATTAGGGACCTTCAAGCAGCTATTGGATAGGTACATGGATTACGGTAGAATGATGGGGTGTAGATTAATTTGTTCTTAATCTAGGACAAAAGTTCAGCACAACATCGTGGGCCGAAGGGCCTGTTCTGTGCTGTACTTTTCTATGTTCTATGTCCTTAAGACTTGTTTTTCCCCATCGCCAATATTGTGGGTGACCTATAAACAGAAGCGTTTATCGAAAAATGGAACCCAATTTTTAAAAATGTTGTGATGTTTCCCATTGCAGCTTTCTGCTCCCAACAGTGTCCGGGAGAGTAACCAGCAACTCCTGGAGTCTCCGTGGCCAATCCAAGGTGTTGGCAAATTAGGTTGTGTGGGAATATCGGTGCAGGTGATGGTGGGCATGTTGGGGTTGAGCTAAACGTGGTGAGATGGGGAAGAAATAACCTTTCGTGTTTGCTTTTGCCCTCTCCTTCTTCTACAGGAGGCTCCAGCGGAGGGGATTATTTCAGCTGGGTTGCATGAGAGAGTGAACGATGACCCAGATGGTGACCTCGCTGCCGGCCATTGGAGTATCGGCACACGTGCTAGAAATCTGGGCAATCGTGCTGGTGATATTGGCCACAGTCATCCTGATGAGCACCCTCATGTTTGGCCCTGCCTTATCCATCGTGATCTACCGGATCTGGAGGTACCCACCAGTGACATCAGAGGCAGCATGACCTGTGACCCTACTTGGCCCAGTCAGGGTGGACATCCTTAAGAAAGCATGAACTCTTCACACAACATTTCTGAGAATGTGTTTCTGCCAATGAATTATATCAAGCTGCAATACTATGTTTTGTTGGGAAATGGATAAACATTGCAACCTAGGGAAAATAATATTCCAAATTAGTACCTATAAGTATATATATATATATATATATATATATCAAGGCTGATCACTCCTCTACTCATGGACAACTTTGTTCTTTAGTTGGAGCAAAGCAGAGGCTTGTTAATGCCTGATCACTCAGCCCTGGGGCCAGCATTAAATTCCTTCTACTCATTCAGCTGCATCTACGTCTCCTACTAGTGATGAGTATGGACAGTTTTAGATGTGTTTCCAACGGCCTTTTCACCATTTGTCCCAGTTTCTCACCAGTTAGCATTTAATCCTCACTTTCAGGTATTCACGGTGATCAAAATTGAATGGAAAATTGCCACAGTGCTACAGGAGGAGGCACTCAATGAAGGTTGAGTATTGGACAATGTGGAGGGAGTTTTACTCTGTATCTAACCCCGTGCTGTACCTGGTCCTGGGAGTGTTTGATGGGGGACAGTGTAGAGGGAGCTTTACCCTGTATCTGACCCCGTGCTGTAACTGTCCTGGGAGTGTTTGATGGGGACAGTGTAGAGGGAGCTTTACTCTGAATCTAACCCCGTGCTGTACCTGTCCTGGGAGTGTTTGATGGGGACAGTGTAGAGGGAGCTTTACTCTGAATCTAACCCCGTGCTGTACCTGTCCCGGGAGTGTTTGATGGGGACAGTGGAGAGGGAGCTTTACTCTGAATCTAACCCCGTGCTGTACCTGTCCTGGGAGTGTTTGATGGGGACAGTGTAGAGGGAGCTTTACTCTGTATCTAACCACATACTGTACATGCCCTGGAAGTATTTAATATGTGCAGTGTAGAGGGAGCTTTACTCTGTATCTAACCCCATACTGTACCTGTCCTGCGAGTGTTTAATAAGGACAGTGTAGAGGGAGCTTTACCCTGTATCTAACCCCGTGCTGTACCTGTCCTGGGAGTGTTTGATGGGAACAGTGTAGAGGGAGCATTACTCTGTATCTAACCCCGTGCTGTACCTGGCCTGGGAGTGTTTGATGGGGACAGTGTAGAAGGAACTTTACTCTGTATCTAACCCCATGCTATACCCGCCCTGGAATTATTTAATGGGGACAGTGTAGATGGAGTTTTACTTTGTATCTAACCCCATGCTGTACCTGTCCTGAGAGTGTTTGATGTGGTCAGTGCAGAGGAAGCTTTACTCTGTATCTAACCCCGTGCTGTACCTGTCCTGGGAGTGTTTGATGGGGACCGTGTAGAGGGAGCTTTACTCTGTATCTAACGCCCTGCTGTACCAGTCCTGGGAGTGTTTGATGAGGACAATGTAGAGGGAGCTTTACTCTGTATCTAACCCCGTGCTGTACCTGTCCTGGGAGTGTTTGATGGGGACAGTGTAGAGGGAGCTTTACTCTGTATCTAACCCCGTGCTGTACCTGTCCTGGGAGTGTTTGATGTGGACAGTGTAGAGGGAGCTTTACTCTGTATCTAACCCCGTGCTGTACCTGTCCTGGGAGTGTTTGATGGAGACAGTGTAGAGGGAGTTTTATTCTGTATCTAACCCCGTGCTGTACCTGTTCTGGGAGTGTTTAATAAGGACAGTGTAGAGGGAGCTTTACTCTGTATCTTACCCCGTGCTCTACCTGTCCTGGGAGTGTTTGGTGGGGACAGTGTAGAGGGAGCCTTACTCTGTATCTAACCCCATGCTGTACCTGCCCTGGAATTATTTAATGGGGACTGTGTAGAGGGAGCTTTACTCTGTATCTAACCCCGTGCCTTACCTGTCCTGGGGGAGTTTGATGGGGACAGTGTAGAGGGAGCCTTACTCTGTATCTTACCCCGTGCTGTACCTGTCCTGGGAGTGTTTTATGTGGTCAGTGTGGAGGAAGCTTTACTCTGTATCTAACCCCGTGCTGTACCTCTCCTGGGAGTGTTTGGTGGGGACAGTGTAGAGGGAGCCTTACTCTGTATCTAACCCCATGCTGTACCTGCCCTGGAATTATTTAATGGGGACTGTGTAGAGGGAGCTTTACTCTGTATCTAACCCCGTGCCTTACCTGTCCTGGGGGAGTTTGATGGGGACAGTGTAGAGGGAGCCTTACTCTGTATCTTACCCCGTGCTGTACCTGTCCTGGGAGTGTTTTATGTGGTCAGTGTGGAGGAAGCTTTACTCTGTATCTAACCCCGTGCTGTACCTGTCCTGGGAGTGTTTGGTGGGGACAGTGTAGAGGGAGCCTTACTCTGTATCTAACCCCATGCTGTACCTGCCCTGGAATTATTTAATGAGGACTGTGTAGAGGGAGCTTTACTCTGTATCTAACCCCGTGCTGTACCTGTCCTGGGAGTGTTTGATGGGGACAGTGTAGAGGGAGCCTTACTCTGTATCTAACCCCATGCTGTACCTGTCCTGGAATTATTTAATGAGGACTGTCTAGAGGGAGCTTTACTCTGTATCTAACCCCGTGCTGTACCTGTCCTGGGAGTGTTTGATGGGGACAGTGTAGAGGGAGCTTTACTCTGTGTCTAACCCCGTGCTGTACCTGTCCTGGGAGTGTTTGATGGGGACAGTGTAGAGGGAGCTTTACTCTGTGTCTAACCCCGTGCTGTACCTGTCCTGGGAGTGTTTGATGGGGACAGTGTAGAAGGAGCTTTACCCTGTATCTAACCCCGTGCTGTACCTGTCCTGGGCGTGTTTGACGGGGACAGTGTAGAGGGAGCTTTACTCTGTATCTAACCCCGTGCTGTACCTGCCCTGGAATTATTTAATGGGGACTGTGTAGAGGGAGTTTTACTCTGTATCTAACTCTGTGCTGTACCTGTCCTGGGAGTGTTTGATGCTCATATCAGGCCACATTGAAGGATCAACGACCCTCACTTGAATCAGGAAATGTTACATTCAATAAATACAATATTCAGCAATTTAGCATTGGATACATTTCTTCTATGCTGTGACAAACGTGACACATTGACTTAACTATTCCCGCCCCGTCTTCACTGTATTCAGGATCCCAATCATTTCTGGGATGAGTTTAAATTTTCAGATTATTAGAGATGATTCTCTCCCTGTTACAAGGGAAACTCTCGGTGAAGGGTAAGGGAGGGAGAGGTCCCCTTGAAGGAGAACTGGAGCAAAGAATAAATTCTAATTCGATGTATATAATTGAGGTTTTTGGGTTAAAATATTTCAGTATTGTAGTTTTCCCTTTTTTTTGTTAATCAGTTCTTCCTCCCCATCAATCCCACCATCTCTCTCTCTGTTTGAGGTGTGCTCAGGTGACCTTTGTCTTATCCAGTCTCACCAGCCAATTGTCTTACAGTCTGGGGCAATGGTGATCAGGGGAAACACTCTTGACCTACCTTCCTGCCTGTCCTGCTGAGGTATCTTTGAAGGCCAGACCAGGGGAAAGGTAGGCCGGGAAGGGTAGGGTTGCCAACGAGGATCAAATGTATTCCTGGATGTCTCATCACATGACTTTTCCCCAAGCTCCAGCCACTGGTCGGCCAACACATCCATTTTTGTGACGCGTGGCCTTCCTCTGCCAATATGGCTGCACGGTAGCACAGTGGTTAGCACTGTTGCTTCACAGCGCCAGGGTCCCAGGTTCGATTCCCGGCTTGGGTCACTGTCTGTGCGGAGTCTGCACGTTCTCCCCGTGTCTGCGTGGGTTTCCTCCGGGTGCTCCGGTTTCCTCCCACAAGTCCCGAAAGACGTGCTTGTTAGGTGAATTGGACATTCTGAATTCTCCCTCTGTGTACCCGAACAGGCGCCGGAGTGTGGCGACTAGGGGCTTTTCACAGTAACTTCATTGCAGTATTAATGTAAGCCTACTTGTGACAATAAAGATTATTAAATTAGAAATCAAACAGACTCATTATCCAATTGGATGATGTTTGACCATCAGCCAAACAACCTTTTTCACCCCCCCCCATTTTCAATATTTTTATATTTGCTGAAGAGAAATGTTGAAAGAAAATGACAAGAGAAACCCCGGGTGCGATTCTCCAAATTGGAGACAGTGTTCGCACTGTTGTGAACGCCGTCACGTTTCACGACGGCGCGTAACGGCGCGGGCAGTAGCGATTCTGTCCCCCACGGGGGGCCAGCACGGCGCTGGAGCAGTTCACGCCGCTCCAGCCTCCCTTCCCGGCGCCAAATGGGCGCCACGCCAACCCGCGAATGCGCGGCGGACTTCCTCAGTGCGCCGGCCCCGACGCAACTTGGCGTCGGTGTTCAGGGGCCGGTCGCGTAATAAAATAGGGCCGGGGCTGGAGAGGCCGGCCCGCCGATCGGTGGGCCCCGGTCGCGGGCCAGACCCCATCGGAGGCCCCGCCCGGTGAAGGGCTGCTTTTTCCAGCCCCACAGGCCGCCCCCCGACCCTACGCGCAGAGTTCCCGCCGGCAGCGAGCAGGGGTGAACGGCGCTGGCGGGACTCTGCCGTTTCCGCGCGGCCGCTCGGCCCATAGGCCGGAGATTCAGCGGTCCGGCATCGTACAGCGGCCCGCGTCCGGCGCCGCGCAGCATGGGAGAATCGCGCCCCCCCACCTTTTTTAATGCCCTGATGATCTTCAGTTTGCACACAGCTGTGTCCTGGAGATTGATCTTCAATTCCTGGAGAATCCAGGAGCGTTGGCGATCCTCGCGGTGTCCGGTGAGTGGGCCGATGTGTCCCTGCCTCCAGCTGATCTCGCTGGAGACAGGGTTGAAAGTGGCAGTGGCTCTCTGCCCGGCAGTGGAGGGTGGCCAATCTAAAATGTCACAAGGCCCCACCTAGGGACCGACTGGGGATCGTGAGGCAGGGTCTTCTCACTGAGGCCAGAAGCAAGGAGGTGCGTGGAAGAAGCTGGCCAAGCGGTGATTGAGGCCTCTTCCAGTTTACCATCGCCCTCCCCTCCTAATGCCATTGGAGCCATGGGGATCAGTTAAGACGCAGCCGCTTTGTCCCCTTTCCTCGGGCTGGGCCTGGGAGCTGCGGTCACAGCTTATTTTTAAAAGGCAGGAACCTCTTCAGAGGGCACCTAACGATAGTCACATTTTCGCTCTTCACCCTCCTCGCTGTCCATCCTCAATTGGCTGGCAAACACGGAGGCTGCCAATTAGCAGGCTGCGTTGCACATTTTAAAATTCTTTCACGGGACAGGGCTAGGCCAGTATGTGGTGCCCATTCCTCGTAGCCGTCGGGAAAGTGGCGGTGAACCACCGTTTTGAACCGCTGCAGTCCGTGTGGTTTAGGCTTGATCACATCGGCATGTGAGCCAACAAACAAGTGTGGGCTGGGACCAGGGAATGGTTCCGCCCTGAGATTATTGTAAAACGGGATAAGATCCCATCCACCGAGACGCACTCCACCTCGCAAAGCATGAGGTCTCCTGGGAGCCAGATCCTTCTGCACTGGGGGATGGGGTTCGGAGCTGCAAGTCTTTCGGCCTCTAGGACAGAGGGTCTATTGGCAACACTGCGCCAACCAATGGGTTGGAAGGAGGTCGAGCCTTACAGCAGACAGCTCAATTTACAGCAGAACACGTCCATTTATAAAGAGTCTTGACGAACTACAGCAATCTGAGCTCATGGAGGAAAGCACAGCAACCTCTCTGAGTAAAGGCAGGGTGATTTCACCAGTGAAAAGCAGTAAGTGGAAGATGGTCGAATGATACAAATTATATAAAACTGATTCCAGTCACTTCAACCAGTGTGGTGTCCAGGTGTGATTGACAGGTAAATTAGCCAATCACCAGTGTCGAATCCACCAAGCGAGGAACACTCATAGTCAGAGGCTTTTCCCCAGGGTAGAGGGGTCAATTACTAGGGGGCATAGGTTTAAGGTGAGAGGGGCAAGGTTTAGAGGAGATGTACGAGGCAAGTTTTTTTACACAGAGGGTAGTGGGTGCCTGGAACTCGCTACCGGAGGAGGTGGTGGAAGCAGGGACGATAGTGACGTTTAAGGGGCATCTTGACAAATACATGAATAGGATGGGAATAGAGGGATACGGACCCCGGAAGTGTAGAAGATTGTAGTTTAGCCCGGCAGCATGGTCGGCACGGGCTTGGAGGGCCGAAGGGCCTGTTCCTGTGCTGTACATTTCTTTGTTCTTTGACGCACGGTATGATACAAAGAAAGAGGTTTTAACTCCCACACCCAGAAGGGTCACCCTCCCCGACCTGCACCCAGACTGGGGCTTTTATACTGTGGAGCCTTCCCTGTAAAAGGGGAAGCTCTGCCCCCAACTAACGCGGAAATTCATATTCGTTATGAGTTAATGCACATGCCCCACTTCCCAAGGAGTCAGAACAACTCCATTCTGACTATGATGAGTGGTATACCAGGGGCTGGTTTAGCACAGTGGGCTAAACAGCTGGCTTGTAATGCAGAACAAGGCCAGCAGCACGGGTTCCATTCCCGCACCGGCCTCCCCAAACAGGCGCCAGAATGTGGCGACTAGGGGCTTTTCACAACAACTTCATTTGAAGCCTACTTGTGGCAATAAGCGATTATTATGTATGACCTTTTCAAAAGTGACATCTGGCTGATTCGAGGATTAACTGATTGATTTATTGTCACATGTACCGAAGTACAGCGAAAAGTATTTTTCTGCGACAAGGGAATGTACACAGTACGTACATAGTAGACGGGAGAATAATCGACAGAGTACATTGACAAATAGCGATTGGTTACAGTGCGGAACAAGGGGCCAAACAAAGCAAATACATGAGCAAGAGCAGCATAGGGCGTCGTGAATAGTGTTCTTACAGGGAACAGAGAAGTCCGAGGGGGAGTCGTTGAGAAGTCTAGTAGCTGTGATGAAGAAGCAGGTTGAGGGTCTGGCAACTAGACAGGGAAGAATTGGGCTCAATGAGTGAACTTCCAAGTAGCTGAAATTAAGGGGTTTGGAGCTCTTGAGGAGGTTAATTCCCACCTCTTAGCTTCTGCCCTCTGCTCCTGCATTAATGTAAACTCCCACATGTCACATTCACAAAGCATCTGTCATGTCACACGTAAATTGTCTGTCACCAGTCACATATGTAAAGTGCATGTCAGATTGCCACATTTGTAAACTTCATTTCTTTCACAGGATGTGGGAGTCGCTGGCTTGGCCAGCGTTTATTGCCCCTCCCTAATTGCCCCTTGAGAAGGTGGTGGTGAGCCGCTGCAGGCCTTGTGGTACACGTACACCCACCTTGCTGTTAGGGAGGGAATTCCAGGATTTTGACCCAGGGAAAGGACAGCGATACGTTTCCAAGTCAGGATAGTGAGTGACTTGGAGAGGAACCTCCAGTTGGTGGTGTTCCCATATGGCAGCTGCCCTCGTCCCTCTGGGTGATACTGGGCATTGGTTTGTGACACATTTTACTGTTTTGGGATTCCCCTGACCGCTGCACTCTCTGAACATTCATATAATCGTTTATTAAAATCTCCTCACCCTGCTTCCAAATTCACACCCCTGCACAAGCGCCTTGTGATGTTTCTCCAATTTAACAGTGCTATATAAATGCAAGTTGTTGTTGTACCACGCTTACTGCTCTGATGAATCAAGTTGTTGTTGATAATCGCCGCTGGAGGTGGGTCAGCTCACTTGGCTGGATGGAGTTCTGTGGTGCAGGACGATGGGTACAATCCCTGTGCCAGTGACGCTTCATGGGGTCCCTGCCTCCTCACCTCCGTGGGGAGTGGGACCCCTCAAGCTACTGCAGTGCTTCAAGTGGGCAGCTCACCACCACCACCACCTTCTCAAGGGCAGTTACAAGGCTGGGCCACCAATGCTGGCCTCGCCAATGATGCCCACCTCCCAAGGACAAACATTGTAAAAGAATTGTGTGTCTCTCTCTCTCTGGGAGAATGACTTGCCAATGGTCCTTTATGGACTAATTACCTTACAACCTCCGGCCTAGCACTAGACTTGCAACCGCTAATTCTGTTAACATTATCAGTCTGACATATCTGCATCGTTTCCTTCACTGAGTATTTCCACAACCACAATGATATTATTCCAGCACATGGGCTTGTAGCTGTTACATGTCAAACCGGACCCTCGCAATCCAATCCTTCACACAATCCCAGGCTAATCGGTCTACTGGATTAAACATAGATTCCTGTCGGGCCACAAGACTCTCTTTGAATGGAGAGTGAAGAGGGACCTGCATTTCTATAGCTTCTTCCGTACCTCAGGATGTTCCTAAGGCACTTTGCGGCCAGTGAAGCCACTGAGGAGTGTGGTCACTGCGACAGTGCAGGAAACAGCAGTGCACAGTATGATCCAACATACAGCATTGAGGTAAATCACCAGATAACGTGAAGGCGGTTGAGGAATAAATATTGTTTTTTCTGGGCCTTTGATCTTCTTCGAAACAGTGCCCAAGAGACTTTTTTTTTTAAATTGAGAGTACCCAATTCATTTTTTCTAATTAAGGGGCAATTTAGCGTGGCCAAGCCACCTACTCTGCACATCTTTGGGTTGTGGGGACGAAACCCACGCAGACACGGGGAGAATGTGCAAACTCCACACGGACAGTGACCCAGAGCCGGGATCAAACCTGGGACCTCAGCGCCGTGAGGCTGCAGTGCTAACCCACTGCGCCACCGTGCTGCCGCCCAAGATCTTTAACGTCCACCACATGGGTGGGTTTAATGTCTCGTCCGTTGTTGCCTGTGGAATCTCATGTGCATAATTTATTTGCAGAGTTACTTGCAACAGCAATTACACTTCACAAAACTATATGATTGGCTGTGGAGCATTCTGGGACATCTTGAGGTTGCGATTGGCTTTACAGAAATGCAATTTCTACGTCTTTGCAAACGTTTCCCTCAGTCTTTTCTGCCACGTTCACAGGTTGCTGATACAACATGGTTACCAATTTTCTCGCTCTTTGAGACTCACCAATCAGAGTCTGATTTAGACCATAAGACATAGGAGCAGAATTAGGCCACTCGGCCCATCGAGTCTGCTCAGCCATTCAATGGCTGACATTTTTCTCATTGCCATTCTCCTGCCTTCTCCCCATAACCCCTGATCCCCTTATTAATCAAGAACCTATCTATCTCTGTCTTAAAGACGCTCACTGATTTGGCCTCCACAGCCTTCTGCGGCAAAGAGTTCCACAGATTCACCCTCTGGCTGAAGATATTCCTCCTCATCTCTGTTTTAAAGGATCATCCCTTTAGTCTGAGATTGTGTCCTCTGGTTCTAGTTTTTCCTACAAGTGGAAACATCCTCTCCACGTCCACTCTATCCAGGCCTCGCAGTATCCTGTAAGTTTCAATAAGATCCCGCCTCATCCTTCTAAACTCCAACGAGTACAGTCCCAGAGTCCTCAAACATTCCTTATATGACAAGTTCTTCATTCCAGGGATCATTCTTGTGAACCTCCTCTGGATCCTATCCAAGGCCAGCACATCCTTCCTTAGATACGGGGCCCAAAACTGCTCACAATACTCCAAATGGGGTCTGACCAGAGCCTTATACAGCCTCAGAAGTACATCCCTGGTCTTGTATTCTAGCCCTCTTGACAGGAATTCTAACATTGCATTTGCCTTCTTAACTGCCGACTGAACCTGCACATTAACCTTAAGAGAATCGTGAACAAGGACTCCCAAGTCCCTTTGTGCTTCTGATTTCCGAAGCATTCCCCCATTTAGAAAATAGTCTATGCCTAAATTCCTCCTTCCAAAGTGCATAACCTCACACTTTTCCACATTTCGCACTGCAGTTCCTGATAGCTGAGCCTATCAACAAATGTAGAGTAATCAACCTCCTATTGGATGCCCAGTATCCCGGCCCCGCATGCCCCCCCCCCCCCCCCACCCACAATTTGTCAGGGCAATGTGCCACGGCATGGTGTGTTTCATTGTAGATCCGCCTGTACAAATGAGCTTTATTGGAAAAGTGTTTATTTTACAGGCTGTTAGGATAGACTACTCGTTTTCCTGTGCAACTGGACAATGGCGGCATCAATATATCACATGATCGGACTCAGCTGGGAACAGACAGAAGGGAGTTACAGGTTTTTTGACCCAGAGGTTGAGGGGGGGGGGGTCAGAGAGGAATTTTCCACATTTTCTCATTCTGCACCTGGCAAAGCAATTCGCAGTCAGTGAAGTATTCACTTTGAAGTGTAGCATTGTTGTGAAGGATGAAAACGTGCACAGCAAGATCCCACAAACAGCAACGGGGATCAACGACCGGATGATCTGGGACAAAAACAGAAAGTGCCGGAAAAGCTCAGCAGGCCTGGGAAATGGAGTCAATGCTTTGAGTAGAGTGTGACACCTCCTCAGAACCATCGGCGACCTGTCGTTTGTTAATGGTGTTGATTTTAAGGTGCTGCACAGGGCACACATGACCGGGACAAGGATGAGCCGGTTCTTTGGGGGTGAGGACAGGTGTGTTCGGTGCTCAGGGAGCCCAGCAAATCACACCCATATGTTCTGGGAATGCCCAGCGCTGGGGGAATTTTGGAAGGGCGTAGCGAGGACGGTGTCGAGGGTGGTAGGATCCAGGGTCAAGCCGGGCTGGGGGCTCACAATATTTGGGGTGGCAGAGGAGCCGGGAGAGCAGGAGGCGAAAGAGGCCGGAATTCTGGCCTTTGCGTCCCTGGTAGCCCGGCGAAGGATTCTCCTTCAGTGGAAAGATACGAGGCCCCCAAGCGTGGAATCCTGGATCAGCGATATGGCAGGGTTCATTGAATTGGAGAGGGTGAAATTCGCCTTGAGAGGGTCGGTACAAGGGTTCTTTAGGCGGTGGCAACCGTTCTTAGACTTTCTGGCAGAACGATAGACATTGGTCAATGGCAGCAGCAGCTCGGGGGGGGTTATTTTATTTTTGTTTATGTTATTTACACTGGAGAGTCTGAGGGGGTGTATACACCTGTGTTAAGTCGGGGTGTTAATGTTAATTTATTATTTATGTACAGGGGGGGAGGGGTTTGGGGGTTGCTTTTTTAGATTGTGTTTTGTACTTAACCCTGTTGGGTTCTTTTTTCTTTCTCATTTTGTTATTGACATTTTATGAAAACCTTAATAAAAATTATTTTTTAAAAAAAGTTAATGGTGTTGATTATGGGATAAATATTAACCAAAACTCCAGTACAAACTCTCCTGCTAGTCTTCAAAATAGTAATCAACAGGTCTTTTACTTTCACCTGAAGAGGGAATGTCTCCCATTAAAGACTGTACCTTCGGCAGTATAGTCCTCCCTCAGTACTGCACTGGGCGTGTCCGTCATGATCAATTGTTCAAAACACTGGAGTGGGATTTGAACCCTTTGACTGCGAGGTGAAAGTGAGGGAACGACCCAGTGAGTCACAGCCCATTCACGTTTGCTTGCATCGTTGCACGAGGTTACGAGCGACGTTAGACTGAGAGCATAGGTAACCCTGCTGTTTCGATTCGAAAGACTGTGTTGTGTGAATCAGCAGGCAGGTTCAGACATGAGAAAGAGTCAGAAAGTGTCTGAAAATTGAGGAGAAAATATCATTCACAGGTAAGGGAGACTCACCATACAGATCGCTCTCCCAACCCCCAGCTCAGACAGACAGTTGCAGCCTCCCCCCCACCCACCATGTTGGGGTTTGGACCATGGCATCTCTCCCTTTGGGTGGCGGGGGTGGGGGGTGGGGGGCTGGTAGTGATCAGCCAATGGGAATATTGGCTGATAACTCCATCAGTCTCAGCACTGTTTGACCCTGAGCCTTTATTTCGCCCAATGTCCACATTAACCCTTACCAACTTTTACAGATGCACCATAGAAAGCATCCTATCGGGCTGCATCGCAGCCTGGTATGGCAACTGCTCGGCCCAAGACCGTAAGAAACTTCAGAGAGTCGTGAACACCACCCAATCCATCACACGAACCTGCCTCCCATCCATCGACTCCATCTACACCTCCCGCTGCCTGGGGAAAGCGGGCAGCATAATCAAAGACCCCTCCCACCCGGCTTACTCACTCTTCCAACTTCTTCCATCAGGCAGGAGATACAGAAGTCTGAGAACACGCACGAACAGAATCAAAAACAGCTTCTTCCCTACTGTTACCAGACTCCTAAATGACCCTCTTATGGACTGACCTCATTAACACTACACCCTGTATGCTTCATCCGATGCCGGTGCGTATGTAGTTACATTGTGTACCTTGTGTTACCCTATTATGTATTTTCTTTTATTTCCTTTTCTTTTCATGTACTTAATGATCTGTTGAGCTTCTCGCAGAAAAATACTTTTCACTGTACCTCGGTACACGTGACAATAAACAAAATCCAATTCAATGTAAACCCTTCCAATGAAATTCTATGAAACAAGCCCGTCATTCCACTCTGAAACTGCGTCATTCAAATTTATTGTCCTCATTTCCCCTCCTTCCCCCTTCCCCCTGTGCTCCGAGGCATCCCTAACACCCCCTTCTGCTGCTCTTTCATTGCTCGTTGAGTGTGACGTTAGTCGAAGCCTCAAGCAGTGAGTTACCAGACACCCTCACTGCTTGCCAGCTCTGACTTGCTGGAATACCGCAGCTGGAGTATTGTTGGGAAAGGAGGTATATTTTGCTGAAGCTTTTCACCATGCACTCATCAGCACATTCGCAACAATAGAATGTAAGGGAATGGAGAGGTCACCATCAACCGGTGCATTCTCCATGGCAACGTCTCTACCAATCACAGTCCTCAAGCCAACCAATCAGCACTGCCTTCTCATGCAGTATAAACTTGCTGATGTCCCGTACAGCGGCCTTCCTGACAGGGACCTTCCTGATAGGGGGGGATTCCTGACAGGGGTCACACTCCTGGGGGGGCTTCCTGACAGAGGTCACACTCCTGGGGGGGGGGGGCTTCCTGACAGGGGTCACACTCCTGGGGGGAGGGGGTTCCTGACAGGGGTCACACTCCTGGGGGGGGCTTCCTGACAGAGGTCACACTCCTGGGGGGGGCTTCCTGACAGGGGTCACACTCCTGGGGGGAGGGGGTTCCTGACAGGGGTCACACTCCCGGCGGGGGGGGAGGACGTCCTGACAGGGGTTACACTCCTGGGGGGGGGGTCTCTCTTTATTTAGGTGGTCCCTGTGGGGCAGTCTTTATTTAGAGGCCTGAATTGCACTGCAGGGTCGGGGGTGGGGGGGGGGGGGGGGTGGGGGTAGGGGGGGCCGCGCTAAATTGTGTTACGGGAGGAGAGGGGGAGGGGGGCTAGCCACAGGCCATCTCTATTGGGCTACCCACTTCAAAAGGTGGCCCGATAGCAGGAAATCCCTCAGAAGTCCCTTGTGTCTTTGTTCTGCAGTTGAAGAGCGAGTGTGTTGAGTGTAGCTTTGGGTGTCTCAGGAAGCAATATCAGTGGGTGGAAAGCATCAAGTAAATGCTCAGCAGTTCATCAGAAGAAAGCCATTTGCAATCACGTCAGCCAAGACAAGAAGCCCTGGTGCCAAGATCGTGGTAAATCTTCACTGGGTTTTGTGTCTGTGGGGATATTGCTGGGTAAAGAAATATTGAGAACTGCAATCATCTCCTTGTGATTGTATTGAGATTTTTCCAACCTTTTTGTCTGGTGGAAGATGGTTCATGTTTCCTGTTTAATAAATATTTTATTCTTTGTGTTAAACCTTCATCGGGAGTCACCTGTGAATTTGTTCAGTAACTTTCCTCCACAGTTCCTGAAAACAGTTAGGATCTATCAAGCCAGGTTTCGCCCTGGGGTCTGACTTGTCCAGCTGGGACGGCAACACAGGACCTGGCTACCGCTCCTTTATAAGATGCTTCACACTCATTTCCTTTCGGTGAGTGATATCATGATCACATAGCTCCTTATGCAAATGTTCAGTGGCGATAATGAGAGCTAACCCTTTACGCTACAATTCACTCATTCACACAGTCACTCATTCATGCAGTCCGTCATATACATGTTATATTCCTTGCCTTTTCCTCCAAGGTAGCCCGATATGTAGGGCGGGATTCTCTCAGCCCATGCCGGGTCGGAGAATCGCCGGACCGGGTGCGATCGGCGTGGCGCCGGTTGAGCAGCTTCCCCCCCCCCCCCACCAAAAAAGTCCGAGTCCCGCCGGCGCCGTTCACATCTGGCCATAACCGGCGGGACCTCGGCATCCATCCCGTCTAGGGGAGCCTGGTGGGGACAGGAGGGGGGGTCCGACCCCGGTGGGGGCCTCCACCGTGGCCAGGCCCACAATCGGGGCGTACTGATCGGTGGGACGGCCGCTCGTGGTGGGGACCTCTTTTGCTCCGTACCGGCCCCTGTAGCCCTACGCCATGTTGTGTCGGGGCCGGCCTGGAGAAGGGAGCCACCGCGCATTCGCGCCGGTCGCAGCGCGCATGCGCAGGACTGCGGCACCCATGTGACACTGGCATCGGCAGCTGGACTGGCGTGGGTCGCTCCAGCGCCGTGCTGGCCTCCTGCAGGGCAGAGGATCGCTACACATAACGATCCGATGACGCTGTCGTTAAACTCTCCAGTTTTTACGACGGCCTCAACACTCTGCCTTCAGATGGGAGAATCCCGCCCACAGTGTTGACAAAGAATATATAAATAAAAGTTGAATCCAAACAAATTTATTTTACACTACTGAACTTGATTAGGTTGGCACACTTTACTGAGTAACAGATACTAAACTAATAATACTGAATCTAAAGTACAGTAATCAATATTCTATCTAACTATTAAATTGTACTATGGCTTGACCTCGTGTTATGTCTCGACAATCACTTCTCACCCTGCTCTCATCAGGGGCGTCATTCTCCGACCCTCCACCGGGTTGGAGAATCGCCGGGAGCTGCCGTGAATCCCGCCCCCACCGGTTGCCGAAGTCTCCGGTACCGGATATTCGGCAGAGGCGGGAATCAGGCCGCGCCGGTTGGCGGGCCCCCCCGCTGGATTCTCCGGCCCGAATTGGGCCGAAGTCCCGCCGATAAATTTCCTGTCCAGCCGGCGTGGATTAAACCACCTTTTGAACGGCGGGACAAGGCGGCGTGGGCGGGCTCCGGGGTCCTGGGGGGGGCGCGGGGTGATCTGGCCCCGGGGGGGTGCCCCCACGGTGGCCTGGCCCGCGATCGGGGCCCACCGATCCGCGGGCGGGCCTGTGCCGTGGGGGCACTCTTTCCCTTCTGCCTCCGCCACGGTCTCCACCATGATGGAGGCGGAAGAGACTCCCTCCACTGCGCATGCGCGGGAAACTGTCAGCGGCCGCTGACGCTCCTGCGCATGCGCCGCCCCGATATGTCATTTCCGCGCCAGCTGGCGGGGCAACAAAGGCCGTTTCCGGCAGCTGGCGGGGAGGAAATCCCTCCGGCGTCGGCCTAGCCCCTCAATGTTGGGGCTCGGCTGTTCACTCACATCCACTCACACACTCAAACTCATTCACTCTGACACGCACAAACACTCTTGCGCATACCTACTCACTCATTCCCACACTTAGTCACTTCCACTCACTCACGCACACAGGAACACAATCACACCTCCTGGGGGCGTCACTGAGATCAAGTGAGAACATTGTCTGAATTCCTTTACTCTTCTCAGCACCCAGAAAGTTCTTGAACTGTCCCCCCTTCTCGTTTAATAAGCACCAGCTAACCCATCTGCTAACATGCACTGAGCAATGACTGTGAGGGCAGCAACGTTCACTTCAGGTAAACATTGCAAGAGGCTGTTTTGACTCCAAGTGGTAAGGGTACAGTTCGTGCTTGTTTTGAAACAAATTGTGACCTCACTTCACAAGAATAGTTTGCTGCACCCCCAGCTCCCTCACTTCCCTGAGAATCAATAAAAAGCACATTTCCATTGGGGTTTAAATGTTCAAAATGATTTTCTGTTTCATATTGAGTCGTAGTAAAATTAAACATTTCCTGACTCACTCATTTGCTTTCGGAATGAACTGATTAACCCTTTCACTGCATACTTAAATGAAGATGAATAATGTGGTGTTGGGTGCTCTGGTGCACAGATGAGCCAACACAGTTGTATGTGGTACAACTCTATTTTATTATAACTCTTATAATACAGTTCGTTCTGGATACTCTGCACGTGCTGTCTCCCTGAGTGTGTTTGGCAATAGATGTGTCCTGGTTCTCCTCTGCAGCTAATACTGACCACCAGGGGTCGTGTCTGTGCTTTTATATCTTTCTGTCATTGGTTGTGGTGTTGTGTGTTCTGATTTGTCTGTTGGTGTGTCTATCATGATGTGTGTGTTTGAATATCATGACATCCCCCCTTTTTACAAAGACAAGTGCCTACGCGGTTATAAATATAATTGTGTCGTGAGTGCATCTAAGAGTGTGCGTTTGTGTTGTGTACAGCGTGTGTTTATGACGTAACTATTTACATGGGGCGATGTCGGGTGCGTCACACTAACAAGGTTGTACCATAACAAAACTTGGATGCGAGAGAAAAAAAAACTTGAACATTGGTCCGGTCAGACGATATCTGGAACAATAAACAACAACAGGTTATAATACAGAAGTGTTTGACTTTTTGAACGTATGAACAGCGTTATAAGTCCAGTCTAATGGGTGACCGCCTCAAGAATGGGCTGGTCCTCAAGCCGGTTCAGCTGTGGAGATTTGGGGTCACACTGGTTCACCTTGGACTGTTGGAGGTGATGCTGTTGCCGAAGTCTCTACTTTACCATTTGTTGTACTTCGTGCAGTGCTTGGTTTTTTCATTCGTGCAAATATAACATTCAACATCTTTGTTAGTGGTGCCCTGGCTGTGGTTTGGTTCTGGTGGCGATGGAAGGGGCATGATCCGTGGCATCTCCACGAAGTCATCCTTGGGAACCAGTGGAGGATCCGGCGTGTGCGTACGGTGCAGTTGCGAGCGTGGAAGGCAGCACAGAGCCCGCTGATTGCGCCTACGCACCAATCCATCCGCCCTGCATGCCAGGAACAAGGTGGAGTCTGTTTTCTTTTTATGTTTGTAGTGGACGGCATCTTGTAGCCGATGGGTCGTTGCCAGCGAAGTAGCACCATCACTAATATCATGCAAGGCGATGACTGTGCCAGATGTGGAAGTTGGCCGAGACCGTGTACGCTGGTTCCGGCCACCTGCTGTGCCGGAAGGGCGACTCCGCAGAGAAACGTCGAAGCATGTCGCCTTGGAGAGAGAATTGTTGCTCGCATCAACGTCTGGCGATGGCGCGAATTGGTGTGTCCATCTTGGACCGCCGGTGCTGGTTGCCACTGCCGACCCAGTGGGACTGCCACGCGATCCATTCCCTGTCGCCGTGGCATCCGCCGTCACCCTGAGCGTGCCATCACCGAGGCCGCGACACCGCCCGTCCGGAGCAAGGTCTGGCGTGCGCAAATCAGAGTCGGCGCTTGGCTGCTCCCCATCTGGAGTCCGGTCTGCCTTCCGTCGATGCCCCCCGTCCGGAGTCCCAACAGGTTCACTGGAGGCAGCCGAGATTCCCTGAAGCTGCACTTCTGGAGTCGGAACATGCAGGAATGCACCAACCAGCGGAGAGGCTCGAGCCATCGAGGGTGGAAGCGGTGCGCCGCCACCGCAGTCGTCAGTGGTCCCACCGTGATCGTCGAGCGCCTCGGTACGCACTAGGCGAGGTCTGTCACCTTGCACCTTTTGCATGGGAAGTGGGATGCTGTCGTCACTCGTCTCACATCCCGTGGATAGATCATCATTAGCAGCTTGCTGTTCACTAGGGTTGGGTAAATTGTCAGAGTTTTCATCTGGTGGTGCACACCATGTCGGTGGACTGTCATTGTCTTGCCATTGTCCTTCATTTGGGCTTTTCTTCTTTGGAACTTTAAATCTTCCCCCAGACATTGCAGAACCTTGTTTATTACCCCCAAATTCTCCCATATGTATGGCCTCGAATATAGGATCCACTGTTTCTATCAACATTGTACCATTTTCCAAAGAACATTCCGTTTCACTTTTCTTCTCAGGTACCTCATATGTAACTTTGTTTAATGTACATGCCTTCATGGTCTCTGGGTCTGATTTTGCTGGGACTGGCATGGTCACAGTCTCTATTTTACTGTTCTCAATTGCCCACATTATACTCCCCATACATAACTGCTTAATCACTGGGGTTAGTGTGGTACAATGGATAATCGGGTCGACCTTATCTGCATCTTCACCATTAGTGGAAAGCACACTTGGTTCACTTGAAACTGCTGTGGGTTTTAAATTCATTATCTGGCTACTCGATGTCGGTGTCCTCAGGATTCTTGCTCCAATGTTCTGCTCAATAATCAGTGGAGTGTGTATAGGTTCAATGCAATTAATGTTCCCCTCCAGGTTTGAAGAGTCATTACTGACTAACTGCTGGTCTCCGAAGTTGGGATTTTGCGGCATTGTGTTGAAGGGAGACATTTGTCCCTGCTGTAGATATGATTCAGGTTGTGTTATTTCCATTACCTGAGGATCAATGTCTTGTCCATTTTTTCGATCCGTACTAAAACACTGGCAATTCTCAGTCTGCTCCTTGCAAGTTAAACATTCAATTAATTTCGTTAGCAAATCCTCAGCATCCTTCTGTGGCCGTGCAGCATTATTAATCTCTGTTCGGCTACAATGATCCTGAAGGTCAGCGCATAAACCTTTTTTCTTCGGGCTTGGACGAGGCGATTCCTTTGGCTTGTCTTCAGTTGGGCTTGAACAGTCTTCAGCGCTGTGCCCTTTATTGTAGCATGAGAGACCGTCATGGTCATGCTGCTGTGTAGTGGAGCATGGTAGGCTGTTATAGCCTTCTTGCTGTTCACGTGAGCATGGCAGACTTGCATCGTCTGCCGCTGGTTGGTCAGGAGAGGTTGCTAGACCCTCATGGTCTTGTTCCTGCAAGGACTGCGCTCTGGAGTCTTGCGTTCCTTCCATCGTGGAGGCTGTCCACGAGCTCTCTGTGGAGGCTTGTGACGCTGGAGTCACTTCTTGTTCGTGCAAGGACTGCGCTCTGGAGTCTTGCGTTGCTTCTATCGTGAAGGCTGTCCACGAGCTCTCTGTGGAGGCTTGTGACACTGGAGTCACTTCTGGTTCATGCGAGGACTGCACTCTGGAGTCTTGCATGTCTTCTTTCATAGAGTCGGGAACGTTGAGCGGGACGTGGACCACGCTCTGTGTGGCAGCAGGGCACTCTCCGTGTGCTTGCACCGCTCCCTGTCTGTTAATGTCAGGCTGCAGCATCATCCGGTACTGATAAGTTGGAACGTCATATCTGCTGGATTGAAGATCCTCAAATCCGAAAAATGAATCCGCATCTGCGTCGGATTCAATGTGGGGGCCGCCAATGTGCAACACGAAAGGTTCGTCCGAGTCATAGTCATATAGGACCACGGAGCTATCATTGGGCTCGCGAGGTCCGGAAACCCTGTAAAAATCGTCATCGAAGTATTCAAGGTCGGAATCATCGGCTTGTGCGTAGGTAACTGCTTGTCGGAGGGTTCTTCGGAGGTCAAATTCATCTCCTGGGTCAATTTGCGGCACTGTGCTGTCATTCCAGGTGAGGGAAGGTTGTTTTACAGCTTTAACAGATTTTTGTTTTTTTGATTTGGGACGTTTCCCTTTTAAATTGGATTTGGGACATTTCCCTTTTAAGTTGGTGCAGTCTGGGGCCTCTGACATCCTGACGCTCGGTATGTAGCACGTAGGAAGCGACTGCGCATGCTCAGATCGCTGTTCCTTTACCGATGGCCGTTTTCTTGACTGCGCATGCGCAGCATCTCGCGCATGCGCAAACGAAACTTCCGGTTCTGCGCACTTCTCGCGCAACTGTGCTAGCGTTATACCTTTAGCAAGATGGCCGCCGACCTCGACCCAGCCTTTTCTCAGGCCCGGGATTTCGGGCTCCGGGATCCCAGCCACGAGGTGAGTACTGCAGCTTTTCTTACCTTTAAGTGCCCATTGGATTGCGTATTCTTCACAGTACTTGGAGAATTTGCCCAGGACTGCCTGGTAATCGTACCTTTGCTGCCTCCTGAAGAACCTGAACCTTCTGAACATTGCTCTTGCCCTTGCACCGGCGACGGTGAGGAGAAATTCAATTTTTTCCTTATCATCCAGGTCTTTGAGTTCAGCTGCCACCAGGAACAATTCAAAATTTTGCCGGAATCGCCGCCAGTTTTCGTGGAGGTCGCCGTCGCACTGGAGCGCCTGCGGAACCGGGAGCTCGTACATCATGCCTGGGCACTGCTGGTTGTCTGTGTACACGGAGGTATGCCGGCAGGTATCGATCCACTCCTGTACCATGTGGTGTTGGGTGCTCTGGTGCACAGATGAGCCAACACAGTTGTATGTGGTACAACTCTATTTTATTATAACTCTTATAATACAGTTCGTTCTGGATACTCTGCACGTGCTGTCTCCCTGAGTGTGTTTGGCAATAGATGTGTCCTGGTTCTCCTCTGCAGCTAATACTGACCACCAGGGGTCGTGTCTGTGCTTTTATATCTTTCTGTCATTGGTTGTGGTGTTGTGTGTTCTGATTTGTCTGTTGGTGTGTCTATCATGATGTGTGTGTTTGAATATCATGACAAATAACTGATGTTATCTCATGTGTCCACTCAACCTGAAACTCTCTGAGACTGCCTTTAGTTATCCCTGAGTCTGTATGCAGTAAACTGAGCTGATTGCAACAAGCTGCAGGACCCGACTGGTTTGGGAAGAAAGCAACACCAACTTGACTTTCCAGTTCTGAATGTTGTCTGCTAACTCCTGCTGGTCTGTGGCTGTCTGATGGGAAAAGGGACAGCCACGATGCAGTCCACAGTTTAATTCCTGACCCACAGACCACAATCAGTAAGAACAACACCTCCTCCACAATAGTCCTCAGCACCGGCCCCCCGCAAGGCTGCGTACTTAGCCCCCTACTCTACTCCCTGTACACACACGACTGCGTGGCAAAACTTGGTTCCAACTCCATCTACAAGTCTGCTGACAATACGACCATAGTGGGCCGGATCTCGAACAACGATGAGTCCGAATACAGGAGGGAGATAGAGAACCTAGTGGAGTGGTGTAGCGACAACAATCTCTCCCTCAATGCCAGCAAAACTAAAGAGCTGGTCATTGACTTCAGGAAGCAAAGTACTGTACACACCCCTGTCAGCACCAACGGGGCCGAGGTGGAGATGGTTAACAGTTTCAAATTCCTAGGGATGCACATCTCCAAAAATCTGTCCTGGTCCACCCACGTCGACGCTACCACCAAGAAAGCACAACAGCGCCTATACTTCCTCAGGAAACTAAGGAAATTCGGCATGTCCACATTGACTCTTACCAACTTTTACAGATGCACCATAGAAAGCATCCTATCAGGCTGCATCACAGCCTGGTATGGCAACTGCTCGGCCCAGGACCGCAAGAAACTTCAGAGAGTCGTGAACACCGCCCAGTCCATCACACCAACCTGCCTCCCATCCATTGACTCCATCTACACCTCCCGCTGCCTGGGGAAAGCGGGCAGTATAATCAAAGATCCCTCCCACCCGGCTTACTCACTCTTCCAACTTCTTCCATCGGGCAGGAGATACAGAAGTCTGAAAACACGCACGAACAGACTCAAAAACAGCTTCTTCCCCGCTGTCACCAGACTCCTAAATGACCCTCTTATGGACTGATTTCATTAACACTACACCCTGTTTGCTTCATCCGATGCCAGTGCTTATGTAGTTACATTGTATATGTTGTGTTGCCCTATTATGTATTTTCTTTTATTCCCTTTTCTTCTCATGTACTTAATGATCTGTTGAGCTGCTCGCAGAAAAATACTTTTCACTGTACCTCGGTACACGTGCCAATAAACAAATCCAATCCAATCCAATAGTATGCTGGAAATATCCCCCCATCCACTCCTGATGGGATGTATTTCTGCTCCATCTGGTGGAACCCACAGTCACTTCCCTATATTAGGAACAGGAGGAGTTCATTCAGCCCGGTTGTAACAATATGTATGTTGTATGGGAGATAAAAAGTTAACAATTTAATGTTAATACTTCTCACCACCAGATGGGGATCAAGAGTAGTCATATAAATATCATGTGACTCCTGGGATTCTGGGAGAAGGTGTTTCGGCATCAGATAGATCAGTTGTGTATCTGAGAGTTCTGCAGTTAGAGATAGCATAGTATAAGTTAGTAACCCCATACTTTAGGAATACGTACAAATCTTATTTAGTACTGATGATAAATTAGTTTTGTTAGTTAACAAAGCTTGGTCTTCTTTTTTAAACACTACGCATCCAAGCCATCCAGGTAAAGCAAACCAGGAAACATCACATGGTACCAGGAGTGGTTCCGAAAGTGGAATGGTCAGGATTAGGGAGAAAGAAAAAAATCTCCGTTCGAAGAAAAAAAAACTTCAACTAGACTCCGATCGCAACAACCAGTAGCATCAAAAGAAAACCCAGTCCAAGTTTCATGGAGGGTCTGCAGACTCCAGAGCCATTCAGGTACCAGGTGATCAGCCTCCCCAAACAGGCGGCGGAATGTGGCGACTAGGGGCTTTTCACAGTAACTTCATTTGAAGCCTACTTGTGACAATAAGTGATTTTCATTTCATTTCATTTCCTGTTCCCTGTTTTGCTTTACCGGGATGGCTTGGAAACATACTGCGGGATTCTCCGACCCCCCACCGGGTCGGAGAATCCCTGGGGGGCGGCACGAAGCCTGCCCCGACGCCAGCGGTCGTATTCTCCGGCGCTGGTTTTCGGCCGGGGGCGGGGTTCAAGCCACACCAGTCGGGGGCCGTTGGCAGCAGCCCCCCCGGTAATTCTCCGGCTTTGATGGGCTGAGCAGCCGTCCTTTCCTGACCAGTTCCACCGGCGTGGGTTAAGCATGGTCCCACACGGCGGGACCTGGCAGATAAGTTGGCTGGGGCGATCCTCGGGGGGGCGGGGGGGGCACGGGGGGATCTGACCCCATGATGGTCTGGCCCGCGATCGGGCCCCACTGATCTGCGGGCGGGCCTGTGCCGTGGGGGCACTCCTTCCTTCTGTGCCGGCCCCTGTAGGGCCCCGCCGGTGGCCGGCGCGGAGAAGACAACCCGCTGCGCGTGCGCCAGAATACGCTGGCCGGTCTGCGCATGCGCAGACCCACACCGGCGGTTCTCCGCATACTCAAGATCATGCCGGCCTTTCGCCGCATGCACAAACTCATGCAGTCCCTTCGGCGCCAGTTGGAGCGGCGCCAACCTCTCCGGCGTCCACCTAGCCCCCGGAAGTGTGGAGAATTCCGTACTTTCGGGGGCTGTTGACGCCGGATTGGTTGGCGCCAGTTCTCCTGCCGGCGTGGGGACTTAGTCCCCGGAAAGGAGAATTCCGCCATTGTGTTGAACAAAGAACATCAAGCTTTGTTAACTATCAAAACTCATTTATTAACACGACTAAATAAGATGACTAAATTAAACTACACTATCTCTAACTGCAGAACTCTCAAAAACACAACTATTCTATTTCACGCCTAAACACTTTGTCCCAGAATCCCAGGAATCACATGATATTTATATGACTACTCCTGATCCCCATCTGGTGGTGAGAAGTATTAACATGAAATTGTTAACTGTTTATCTCCCATACAATATACATATTGTTACACCCGTCGAGCCCGTTCCACTATCCAATGAGATTCTGGCTAATTTGTATCCAAACTCGATATTTTTCCTCAAATCCCTCAAGTCCCTTCCATGACCATGGCCATCTCTTCATTACCCATTGAGGGGGTGGCAGGGAGTGGTGTAGTTAATCCTCTAAAGGGGTGAGGGAGGACGACATTATTGGGCTGCCACAACCCATCCAATAATGAAGGGGATGCCCACACCCACCAGGTACAGATATTGCACGGGAATTCGCAGTCGGATCTCCAGGTCTCTAGCCACCAGGATTGTCGGGAGTGGGATTCAGACCTGGAACCTCGGCAGGAATGCTGTCCGCTAACCTGGTTCTTGCCTTCTGGGACCTTCAGGTAAAGGCTCGCCCACACTGACTGCTGCTACTGCTATGATGGTTAGAAAACAGGGAAAATATTAGTGCAATATTACAAACCGTCTTGGCAGCAAGTGCTGGATAGTGTCAACGACACAACATGAAGAAGTATTTATAATTCCTAACGGTTACAGATAACCTTTAAAATAAAGTGTAAAATAAAAAAAAAGATTGTCCATTTATAAACATTTAAGTATGCAAATAATTACAGTATATTGTCAGATGCCGGCCTGCTTAATTTACAGAACATTAAGTAAAGATCTACTGCTCTCTGCATTTTACATTGAAGTCCAGAAATCATGTTTTGCCAGGCTAAATTCATTAAACTCTCAATTATACACATCCTATGAGTTTTATGAAGTAGGGGATTGTCTTATTGTCTATTAGTTCTGTATTTTATTTATGGAATTGGCAGCAGTACAGTGTGAAATTAATCAGCGGGTCATGTGGCCTCATTAAGCAGCGGCTTGGGCTGAGGCCAGCTGTTCGCTCATCACAGAACACTCTGTATTCTTGGAGGTGAGGGAGAAGGCTAGCTTTGCGTTAGAATTCTGATCTGGCTTTATATAGGAACGATCTTCACACGTCCTCGCCAGAAATTGCAACTAAACTTGAATATATAAAACCGTCTCCTCGATCTCCTCTCATCGGATAGTCCTGCCATCCCGGGAGTAACTCCGGTGGACCTTCATTGCACTCCCTTGATGCTAAGTGCATCCTCCCTTAGGTAAAGGGACCAAATCCGTGCACAATACTCCAGGTGCGGTCTCACCAACACTCTATACAACTGTAACAAGATATCTTTACTTCTGGAACTCAGGGGGGGGTAACGAATGGCCGACCTTGTCACCGATACATCACAGGAGTGTTACAGAACAAAATTCTGAGACGGAAGAAGCTTTTTGGTCAAGGTCTTGGTGAAAGTGGTAGGTTAGGAGAAGGCTATTAGAGACGGGAGAGAAGTGGAGGTGCTGAGGGAGGGAATTCCAGAGCTCGGAGCCCAGACAGCTGAAAGCACGGCCGTTATTGGTGGAGTGGTGGAAGTGGGGAATGCATAAGTGGCCCAAACTGGAGATGTGCGGAGATCTTGCAGGGTTAGAGCATACAGTGCAGAAGGAGGCCATTCGGCCCATTGAGTCTGCACCGACCCACTTAAGCCCTCACTTCCACCCTATCCCCATAACCCAATAACCCCATCTAACCTTTTTGGTTACTAGGGGCAATTTATCATGGCCAATCCACCTAACCTGCTCGTCTTTGGATTGCGGGGGGAAACCGGAGCACCCGGAGGAAACCCACGCAGACACGGGGAGAACGTGCAGTCTCCGCACAGACAGTGACCCAGCGGGGAATCGAACCTGGGACCCTGGCGCTGTGAAGCCAGGGTTGCTGGGCTGGAGGTAGTTACAGAGCTGGCGAGGGCCAGGGAGTGGTGGGAACTTTATAACTGAGGCATTGTCAGACAGGGAGTCGATTGAGGTTAGGGTACAGCGACCAACGTGATCTCAGGACACCCTGAAGCGCTTTACAGCCAATGAATTAAGACCCTTTATTTGAAATGTCATCACTGTTTTGATCAAGGAAATGAGGCTGCCGATTTGTGCAAAGCAAGATTCCACAAGCAGCAATGTGATAATGAGCAGGTCATCTGGTTGAATACTCACTTCTTATAGATTTCCCCCTGTTAGTAATTTGTCTTTGTTGGTGTTGTTTGACAATCTCTGAAGTATCAGGTGGAGTGAACAAATCAAACTGTGTCCGTCGTTTCCTCTTGAACAACAACATGGCCGGTGAACGTGGCGTGGCAGCAAGTACAGTGTTCCAGTAAGATAGATCCTCCATCTCCCATGTGCATCTTTGGGTCACATCTACACGTAACAATGGACAACAAAACATCGAGAAGAGAGAGGAGCAGTGGGTGGGCGTCACTACCTGCAGCCGGGGGGAATGGAAATCTGTCACAATGAAACGTTCACAATTAAAACATGCCACATCCCATACATGTGAAACCTCTGTCACAACGGGCCTGCCCGAACCCCTCTCCCTACCCCGGGCGCAGTGGTCCAAGATCGAAAGCCCCCGATGCAGACTCCGTGGTGAAGGTGGGTGTGAGTGCTGTCGGCAGAAAGACAGGAGTCAGACTTTATCAGACCCTGAGGGGCTTTGCTCACAGGGAGTAATCGTCACCCTCCTGTACATTGACCCACTGACAGTGCCGGCACAGGCCTAGCACCCTGGTGTGATGTTACAAACGTCCTTGGAGGGGGGAAACAGGGTGGTCAGGGTGTGTTAAGGATTAGCGATGGGAGGGGATGGAAATAGGGTGGGGAAGGAAGATTGTGGTGGGGAGAAGGAAATGGGGGGGGTGAGGGGTGTTGAGACGACGGACACAGCCTCGTCCTTGAAGGATCTGGAGATGATGGGGGCTTCCCTGGTCCTCCTCGCATGTCGCACCCTCGCTGCAGCCTGTCTTCTATCCTCCAGTTCCTCCTCGGGCTCATCAACCAGCCCCTCCTGGTCCTCCTCCTCTTCCTCCCCATCAGATGAGGCTGCATGTCCCTCCTCCTCCTCCTCATCCAGTACCTCAACCCGCTGTTGTGCTGGTTTGTGGAGGGTACAGCAGACCACCAAAAAGCAGGAGACTCTCTGGGGGTGTACTGCAGGGCACAGCCAGGGTGGCCTAGGCACCGGAACAGTATTTTCCGCAGCCTGATGGCAGCTCAGTGACGGCACCGGCATCGCTATATCGGGTCTCTGCCTCGGTTTCAGGCTCCCGCACCAGTGTCCTCAGCCATGTCCTCAGCGGGTATCCCATATCCCCCACGAGCTAACCCATCATCTTGGGGTGGTCCTCGAAGATGCTGAGGATCTCCCAGTGCCCCAGGATGTAGCTGTCATGAACGCTCCCTGGGTAGAGGGCACACGCGTGCATGATTCGCAGGTGGTGATCGCACACGATCTGGACATTTAGGGATTGGAATCCCTTCCTGTTAATATATGGCACTCCCTGATGCCCCGATGCTCACAGGGCCATCGATCCCCCCCCGGACATGGAAATTCCAGCGATGGCAGCCCAGGCAACATGGTCGTCTGATGCCCGGGCATATAGAGCATCTGCCACCTCCAGGATGCATCTGTGGGCTGATGACTGTGAAAAGCCACACAGGTCCCTGCTCGAGCCCTGGAATGACCCAGTGGCATAGACCTTCACGGCCACCGGGAGCAGGTGTCCGCCTCCTCCACGGATCCATGTCCGCGTGGACGTGGCACAGGTGCTGCATTGTCTCTCTGTCGGGACGCGGTCTTCTGCTGCATATTGTGTCTGTCAGCTCATGGAATGACCAGTGACACCTTGGGCCATCGCTGGCCTCCCCTTCTGGGTCCCTCCTCAGCCCGATGGGCAGCCTCCGCGGGATCGACGCCAGAAAACATACTTTTATCTGGAAGGAATTGCAAAACGAGAGACCGACAATCAGTTAGGGCTTCAAATCCCCGCGCCACCCCCATCCTTACCCTGACTCTCCCGCCTTCTCTCAGACTGCCACCCAGTGTGTCTGTTGTGCTGGCAAATCTCGCTCTGCACACTCACCCCCAGACACATCAGGATCCCCTAGTTCCTGGACCCAAGACATCTACCAGGAACATTAATGGGACCGTGCTCAGCTGCCCTCTGCTCATCCACACACTTACCCTATGATCGCAAGAGGATCCTCAGCACTGACGCCCAGCTCTTTACTGTTTGATTCTTGGCAGCAGCCTGTATGGTGCTGATGCTCCTAGGGAACAGGCACACTGTTCAGGCATCAAATGTTTTTGGAGATGCAATGCACTAATCATCCTCTGAGGCATGACACCTGTGTCTTTGAGGAGGAACTTGAGAGTTGAGGAGTGTGAGGTGCTCTCATAACTAACAAGGCTAACTCCTCATTTCAAATAGCCTTTAGCTGTGTAGCTAGAGGCTGCTCACAGTCAAAGGGAGTGAAATTGACTTTCAGGATAGAAGCCATAGCTGGGCTCTGTCCTGGGAGAGTTTGCTTGGACAGACAGGCTGCAGTGTAGCTCTGTCCTGGGAGTGTTTGGTGGGACAGAGATGCTGCAGTGTAGCTCTGTCCTGGGAGAGTTTGGTCGGACAGACAGGATGCAGTGTAGCTCTGTCCTGGGAGTGTTTGATGGGACAGACAGGCTGCAGTGTAGCTCTGTCCTGGGAGAGTTTGGTGGGACAGACAGGCTGCAGTGTAGCTCTGACCTGGGAGTGTTTGGTGGGACAGACAGGCTGCAGTGTAGCTCAGTCCTGGGAGTGTTTGGTCGGACAGACAGGATGCAGTGTAGCTCTGTCCTGGGAGTGTTTGATGGGACAGACAGGCTGCAGTGTAGCTCTGACCTCAGAGTGTTTGGTGGGACAGACAGGCTGCAGTGTAGCTCAGTCCTGGGAGTGTTTGGTGGGACAGACAGGCTGCAGTGTAGCTCAGTCCTGGGAGTGTTTGATGGGACAGACAGGCTGCAGTGTAGCTCAGTCCTGGGAGTGTTTGGTGGGACAGACAGGCTGCAGTGTAGCTCTGTCCTGGGATGTTTGGTGGGACAGACAGGCTGCAGTGTAGCTCTGACCTGGGAGAGTTTGGTAGGACAGACCAGCTGCAGTGTAGCTCTGTCCTGGGAGAGTTTGGTGGGACAGGCAGGCTGCAGTGTAGCTCTGACCTGGGAGTGTTTGGTGGGACAGACAGGCTGCAGTGTAGCTCTGACCTGGAAGTGTTTGGTGGGACAGACAGGCTGCAGTGTAGCTCTGTCCTGGGATGTTTGGTGGGACAGGCAGGCTGCAGTGTAGCTCTGTCCTGGGAGTGTTTGGTGGGACAGACAGGCTGCAGTGTAGCTCTGTCCTGGGATGTTTGGTGGGACAGGCAGGCTGCAGTGTAGCTCTGTCCTGGGAGTGTTTGGTGGGACAGACAGGCTGCAGTGTAGCTCTGTCCTGGGAGACTTTGGTGGGACAGACAGGATGCAGTGTAGGTCTGTCCTGGGAGTGTTTGGTGGGACAGACAAGCTGCAGTGTAGCTCTGTCCTGGGAGAGTTTGGTGGGACAGACAGGATGCAGTGTAGCTCAGTCCTGGGAGTGTTTGGTGGGACAGACAGGCTGCAGTGTAGCTCTGTCCTGGGAGTGTTTGGTGGGACAGACAGGCTGCAGTGTAGCTCTGTCCTGGGAGACTTTGGTGGGACAGACAGGATGCAGTGTAGGTCTGTCCTGGGAGTGTTTGGTGGGACAGACAAGCTGCAGTGTAGCTCTGTCCTGGGAGAGTTTGGTGGGACAGACAGGATGCAGTGTAGCTCAGTCCTGGGAGTGTTTGGTGGGACAGACAGGCTGCAGTGTAGCTCTGTCCTGGGAGTGTTTGGTGGGACAGACAGGCTGCAGTGTAGCTCTGTCCTGGGAGTGTTTGGTGGGACAGACAGGCTGCAGTGTAGCTCTGTCCTGGGAGACTTTGGTGGGACAGACAGGATGCAGTGTAGGTCTGTCCTGGGAGTGTTTGGTGGGACAGACAAGCTGCAGTGTAGCTCTGTCCTGGGAGAGTTTGGTGGAACAGACAGGCTGCAGTGTAGCTCTGTCCTGGGAGACTTTGGTGGGACAGACAGGATGCAGTGTAGCTCTGTCCTGGGAGTGTTTGGTGGGACAGACAGGCTGCAGTGTAGCTCTGTCCTGGAAGAGTTTGGTCGGACAGGCAGGCTGCAGTGTAGCTCTGTCCTGGGAGTGTTTGGTGGGACAGACAGGCTGCAGTGTAGCTCTGTCCTGGGAGTGTTTGGTGGGACAGACAGGCTGCAGTGTAGCTCTGTCCTGGGAGCCTTTGGTGGGACAGGCAGGACGCAGTGTAGGTCTGTCCTGGGAGTGTTTGGTGGGACAGACAAGCTGCAGTGTAGCTCAGTCCTGGGAGTGTTTGGTGGGACAGACAGGCTGCAGTGTACCTCTGTCCTGGGAGACTTTGGTGGGACAGACAAGCTGCAGTGTATCTCTGTCCTGGGAGTGTTTGGTGGGACAGACAGGCTGCAGTGTATCTCTGTCCTGGGAGTGTTTGGTGGGACAGACAAGCTGCAGTGTAGCTCAGTCCTGGGAGTGTTTGGTGGGACAGACAGGCTGCAGTGTAGCTCTGACCTGGGAGTGTTTGGTGGAACAGACAGGCTGCAGTGTAGCTCAGTCCTGGGAGTGTTTGGTGGGACAGACAGGCTGCAGTGTAGCTCTGACCTGGGAGTGTTTGGAGGGACAGACAGGCTGCAGTGTAGCTCTGTCCTGGGAGTGTTTGGTGGAACAGACAGGCTGCAGTGTAGCTCTGTCCTGGGAGTGTTTGGTGGGACAGACAGGCTGCAGTGTAGCTCTGTCCTGGGAGTGTTTGGTGGGGCAGGCAGGCTGCAGTGTAGCTCTGTCCTGGGATGTTTGGTGGGACAGACAGGCTGCAGTGTAGCTCTGTCCTGGGAGTGTTTGGTGGGACAGACTGGCTGCAGTGTAGCTCTGACCTGGGAGTGTTTGGTGGGACAGGCAGGCTGCAGTGTAGCTCTGTCCTGGGAGTGTTTGGTGGGACAGACAGGCTGCAGTGTAGCTCTGTCCTGGGAGTGTTTGGTGGGACAGGCAGGCTGCAGTGTAGCTCTGTCCTGGGAGAGTTTGGTGGGACAGACAGGATGCAGTGTAGCTCAGTCCTGGGAGTGTTTGGTGGGACAGGCAGGCTGCAGTGTAGCTCTGTCCTGGGAGAGTTTGGTGGGACAGACAGGCTGCAGTTTAGCTCTGTCCTGGGAGTGTTTGGTGGGACAGACAAGCTGCAGTGTAGCTCTGTCCTGGGAGACTTTGGTGGGACAGACAGGCTGCAGTGTAGCTCAGTCCTGGGAGTGTTTGGTGGGACAGACAGGCTGCAGTGTAGCTCAGTCCTGGGAGTGTTTGGTGGGACAGACAGGCTGCAGTGTATCTCTGTCCTGGGAGTGTTTGGTGGGACAGACAAGCTGCAGTGTAGCTCAGTCCTGGGAGTGTTTGGTGGAACAGACAGGCTGCAGTGTAGCTCAGTCCTGGGAGTGTTTGGTGGGACAGACAGGCTGCAGTGTAGCTCTGTCCTGGGAGTGTTTGGTGGAACAGACAGGCTGCAGTGTAGCTCTGACCTGGGAGTGTTTGGAGGGACAGACAGGCTGCAGTGTAGCTCTGTCCTGGGAGTGTTTGGTGGAACAGACAGGCTGCAGTGTAGCTCTGACCTGGGAGTGTTTGGTGGGACAGACAGGCTGCAGTGTAGGTCTCTCCTGTGAGACTTTGGTGGGACAGACAGGCTGCAGTGTAGCTCTGTCCTGGGAGTGTTTGGTGGGACAGGCAGGCTGCAGTGTAGCTCTGTCCTGGGAGTGTTTGGTGGGACAGACAGGCTGCAGTGTAGCTCTCTCCTGGGAGTGTTTGGTGGGACAGGCAGGCTGCAGTGTAGCTCTGTCCTGGGAGTGTTTGGTGGGACAGACAGGCTGCAGTGTAGCTCTGTCCTGGAAGAGTTTGGTCCGACAGACAGGCTGCAGTGTACCTCTGTCCTGGAAGAGTTTGGTCGGACAGACAGGCCCTGGTTGCCTTGTTATTTTTCTCTACAATATTCAAGATGGATTGAAGGCTTCACAAACACAAAGCACCTCACCTCCTCTGACATGGAATGCTTCAGCCCCCTGACCAAGCCCAACCTCCCTGAGCCCCCCCCCCCCCCCCCCCCCCCACCCCGAGCACTGGGACAGCAGCTCCGGTTCCCTTGAATTGTGTGCCGGTAAATGGAAATGGCTGCTCACCTCCTCAGCTCCCCTCAGCAGCCATTGTTCCAGCTTTCCGTTTTTGAAAAGGAATACTAAACATGTGGCTTCCCGCTGGGGAGTCGAGTAATTCCTGCGGGGGGGTCACTGCATTCAACTAAAATCTAGTTAATGAGATTGAAATTAATGCAAATGAGGCTTGATGATATTCTCGCTATTTCTGGACGTGATACGGAACTTGGCATCGGGAGCAGGCCGGATGAATCGCAAAATGGTTCCCGTCAGTCGCGAATCTCGATTTTGCCCTCTCCCCGGTATTCACCTCGCCTATTCTGATCTGCACCGGGCGCAACGCGGTGCAGTGATGTCAGAGTGTGGGTGGAGCTGAGCTCTGGTTCTGCTTTTTAGTTTCACTTTGAGAAAAGCTTGGGTGTGTCTGTGTCTTTTTGGTTTCGTTTTCCGGTGTGGGAGCTGAAGCCAGACAAAGCAGCTGTATTGTTGAGCTCTCTGCCATGAAAATTGAAAAATTGAAAATCGCTTATTGTCACAAGTAGGCTTCAAATGGAGTTACTGTGAAAAGCCCCTAGTCGCCACATCCGACACCTGTTCGGGGAGGCTGGTACAGGAATTGAACCGTGCTGCTGGCCTGTCTTGGTCTGCTTTAAAAGCCAGCTATTTAGCCCAGTGTGCTAAACCAGCCCCATCTCTTAATCTATCTCTTAATCATTTGGTGAATTCAGAATTATAAATGTTTTCAGTATTGAATGTAAACTCTGATGTGCTTCTATTTAAAGGTTTGTTAAGTCTTTTGGGTGTAAAAGGACAGCATATAGGTTACTTAGTGTTGTATTCTTTGGGGGTTATCTTTGAATTAATGGTTGCTAAGATATTCACTGTATGTTTTAAAAAGGTTAACTTGAGTTCATAGAATAAACATTGTTTTGCTTTAAAAAATAACTTGTAGAGTGGGCCGTGTGCTCCCCATACCACAATCTATTAAAAGTTGTAGGTCAGGTGAACTCCATGATACAGTTTGGGGTTCTCTAAACCCTGGCCCACAACAGGAGGAGCCAGAGGCTGGAGCAGTCAGGTGCTGAGTTTTCAGTTTTGCAGTTCAGCTAAAGATTTGACTGTGGACAGACCAGCAGCTGCCCTCTCAACAGTGAGCTCTGCTCCGTCCGTGCACAGGAGCAGTCCCCCTCAAAACAGTGAGTTAAAGATATGTCTGTGAAAAGGGCAGGAACGGTGTCTCAAAGGCTGGCAGTTTAAACAGTAGATTGAGACAGGCGAGAATGTACAAGCTAATCTCTTTCTCTCCTTCAAAGCAGGGTATCCAAGACATCTCTATTCAACAAATATTCCTTAGTCTGCCAACTGTATATTAAAATAGATTTTGACCGGAGATGGGTGTTGTTTGAGTGAAGATAAAGGTAGCTGTTAAAGGTCATTGTTTCATTGTATGGTTAAGCATTGTTTAATTGGTAAGTGTAAGCTATTTTATGTATGATATTAAAGTTAGTAATACTGTGTTAGTAATAAAGTTTGTTTTAATATACCATATCCCTATTTGTGCGTGGGATCACTCCTGGAACCAAGTATCCTTTCCTCACAGTCTTACAAATGTAATAAAGTATTAGGGTTTCTGTCCGATATCTTAGCAACTGTTGGGGTCTAGTCAAAGGAATATACGTCCTTTGTCAAAGCACAGGATGGGTATGTCACATGACCTCCCCCCGCCCCCCCCCCCCCAGAAAGCTGGTGAGACCAGTAAATTTGCCTTGTGTAGCTGCCAAGCTCAGACTGCCACCTTTCCATTGACCAAACAGCAGCTCAGAAGAGGGGCTCTGTCCAGGTTTCAATGCTGCCCCCCGCCGCCCCCCAACCATCTGCACCTCTGCTACCGAAACATCTGATCTTCTGGACCATCGCCTGCAAGATTACTTTGTCTCAACGCGCCCATCTCATCGTGGACACCACCGTCTCTGGAAAAGTGGGCTCTCCAGCAGCACCTCTCTGAAGGAATACACCACTGGAGTTCTGATTCTGGTCCCTGGATTCATGTGAAGCAAGAATTCTTCGGTTCTCTGGTGATCTTTGCCCTGCACCTGCTTCTTTTCCTTGTCCCTCTTTTATTGTCTCAATGCAAAAAGGGGAGGGGGGACTTTCTGAACTCTTTTCCTGCATTATGTGTGTGTGTAAAATAAACAAACTCTTTATTTGCGTGTGTTTGCATGCATGTATATGTGTGTTCGTTTGTTTGCATGTGTTTGTGTGCATGTGTTTGTTTGTGCGCAATTTCTTTTGCGTATATGTGTGTGTGTGTGCGCGCATTTCTGGGTGTTTTTGGATGTGTGTATTTGTGTGCCCATGTGTGTGTTTGTGTCCATCTGTGTGCATTTGTGTGATGTGCTTGTTTTTGCTCATGTGTTTGTGTATGTGCGCACATGCTTGTGTGTGTGCCTGTTTGTGTGTGTGTCTGTGTGCATTTGTGTGTCTGTGCTTGTTTGTGTGTGCATGTGTGTGTTTTTGTGTGAATGTGTACATGTGTGTATGTGCATTTGTGTGCATTTGCGTGTGTGCGGCATTTGTGTGTGCCTTTTTGCATATTAGTTTGTGTATATTAGTGTGTGCATGTTTATATGTGCATGTATGTGTGTTTGCGTGTGTGCATTTTAAGGTGTGCGGGTGCTTGTGTATGTGTCAAGTTTGCGTGCATGCATACGTGCCCATGTTTGTGTGTGTATGCGTGTTTGAATGCCCAAAGACATGCACATTTCTGGATGATTCTTCATTTATGCACACTTGTTTATGTGTGTGTCTACAGTGTACAAGTTTGTGTGTCTACAGTGTACATGCATGTAGGTGAGTCTGTCAGTCTGTTGACATTCTCTTGTGGGTCATTGAAATGGCAGCTTCAACAGGAGTTGGTGCCTTAAGTGGGAGCGGGGTGAAGGACAGAGGTTGGAAAAGTAATACTGACTTCTAAATTAAACTGGTGGACATGGTAATGTGTAACATGCCCGACTCCATTAGATGAAAGGTAGAGAGTTTGGACAAACATGGTCAAGGATAATGTGACATCTGGTGTGATTTAGAACGAAAATGCCAGAGGGCCGTATTTCAGCCAAGATAATTATTTTGGCGTCCAGCAATTGACCGACTGAAAGACACTTGGAAAACCATTAAAAATCGTTTTGGGAACTTGTGTCTACCCCCGTGCTTAGCCCGTCCATTTTCATTAGTTCCATTTTCATGTGACACTGACGGCTACTTCTGGACTGCTGTCAAGAATTGAAACACACCCGGCCAGTGGATTAGGTTCCAACCAATGAGAACTGAACCAGGAAGGTGTAAAAAGGTCAACCACCCCCGAGTCTGAGGAATGGGACAGGAACTCCCAACCGTCCCATTGAGCAGAGCGAACGTCACCCACGGCAGCACAATTGGTGCCCTCAAAGATAAATAAAGTTCACCGTGTGGGAAAGTGATTAAGTTACAACGAGTGAGTGCAGGAGGAGTGAATGGGTTGAGGAGGGGGTGGGGCGGGGGGGGGGGGGGAGAGGGGGGGGGGGGTGGTGCCTGGGTCGCTGGAGGAAAGCAGTCAGAATGGCTGATTGGTAACACCTCGGGCGCAATTCTCCGACCCCCCCACCGGGTCGGAGAATCGCCGGGGGCTGGCGTGAATCCCGCCCCAGCCGTGTCCCGAATTCCCCGCCACCAGAGATTCGGCGGGGGCGGGAATCGCGCCACGCCGGTCGGCGGGCCCACCCCTGGCGATTCTCCGGCTCGCGATGGGCCGAAGTCCCGCCGCTTTCAACCCTCGCCCGCCGGCGTGGATTAAACCTCCTTTTGAGCGGCGGGACAAGGTGGCGCGGACAGGCTCCGGGGTCCTGGGGGGGGGGTGCGGGGCGATCTGGCCCCGGGGGATGCCACCACGGTGGCCTAGCCCGCGATCGGGGCCCACCGATCCGCGGGCGGGCCTGTGCCGTGCGGGCACTCTTTTTCTTCCGCCTTCGATATGGTCTTCACTATGGCGGAGGCGGAAGAGACCCCCTCCCTTGCGCATGTGCGGGGATGCCGTGAGCGGCCGCTGATGCTCCCGCGCATGCGTCGCCCAGCAAAGACCTTTCGGCGCCGGCTGGCATGGCGCCAAAGGCCTTTCCCGCCAGCCGGCGGGGCGGAAATCACTCCGGCGCGGGCCTAGTCCCTCAAGGTGAGGGCTTGGCCACTAAAGGTGCGGAGAGTTCCACACCTTTGGGGCGGCCCGACGCCGGAGTGGTTCCCGCCACTCTATTACGCCGGAACCCCCAGCCCCGCCTGGTAGGGGAGAATCCCGCCCCAGGTCTTTAATAGCCTTCAATAGAGCGATGCTCCCTTCTCTGGCCCACCGCCTGGCACGTGCTGCTCCAGCAGGCACAGGCCCGTCTCTCTTTATGAAATGAAAATCGCTTATTGTCACAAGTAGGCTTCAAATGAAGTTACTGTGAAAAGCCCCGAGTAATATTTTCCGTATCGTCAACAATAATTCAATTCTGAAGGATTTATACTTTGGGCCTGAGAAGGAAAATCTTCAGCCAAGTCTTGCTTTCCCCAGTAGAAACTTGTGTATTTGTGTGCGTGGTTTTATATCTGTGTGTATTTGGGTTTGTGTATTAGAGTGTGCATGTTTATGTATGCATGCTTGTGTGTATGCATGTTAGTGTTTGCATGTGTGCATATGTGCCTACCTTTGCGTGTGCATGTTTGCACATGTGTGTATGTTTGTATGTATATATATTAATGTGCAGCGTCTTACTTCATTAAAATAATTATTTCACACGGTGCCTCGTTTGGTCAAAGCAATTCCAAAATATTGAGGGCTGACAACAGCTCAGATTCGATACTTAATCCAGCGCTATTGCAACAGGCACCTGCTGATGACTAAAGAGAGGCCCCGGCAGAGCTGGACTTCGGACAGGGATAAGTAGCAGCCAGTGGCAGACGCCAGACCTACCCAGAAGGGCTGGGGGTGTAACTGAACCAGTTAACCACCAACATCACCCCTCCTTGTCTGGGACTCAGCGAGAAGTCACAGGCTTACTGAACGAACTATAAACGTTCATTAGCACAACAATTATTTACAGGCTGATGCACATTCCAGTGCTTCCAGCAATGGCTCTAGGATCGAACCGAGCAAAAGCCCGCTGGGGTGATCCTGCGCATTAATTACTGATTGGGCGAGCAGGCCACATGACCCTTCAAAAGATCACCCCTTTAAGGGGTTATCTGCTCCACGTACTTTCTCCCTGTGAGGTGTTGGGGCCATCTCCAGGAATCACTGATGGTCTCCAAGTGTGTTCTTTATCCACACCCTGAAGTCTGCTTTCTAATTCACAGAGAAGCAGACTCGTGGCCAGCAACCCCCACGAACCCCATGAATCTCCTGCCCCCAAACCTCAAATCTCTGTCTCCCGAGACCGAATACTGTCAGCTAATGGGAATAGCTTTTCTTAATCTACCTCATGTGAACCTCTCCTGTTTTGTACAGCTCTCTCAACGTCTCCAGCATCGCTCGTTTAATGCTGTGGCTAAAATATCTCTTCTCTGTTTCTATGTTTCAAGGGTGGCTGAAATATTTATAACATGGGCGGGGAGTCAGTCCACAAGGCATAGCAGCAGAAGTACGCCATTCGGCCCATCGAGTCTGCTCCGCCATTCAGTGACATCATGACTCATCTGACACAATCCTCAGTTCCACTTTCCCACTTTATCCCCATAACCCTTGATTCCTGATTAAAAACCTGTGCAGCTCAGCCTTGAACATCAATGGCGCCATGGTGGTGCAGTGGTTAGCGCTGCTGCCTCATGGCGCCAGGGACCCGGGTTTGATTCCAGCCTTTGGCGACTGTCTGTGTGGAGTTTTCTCCTTCTCCCTACACCCGCGTGGGTTTCCTCCGGGTGCTCCGGTTTCCTCCCACAGTCCAAAGATGTGCATATTAGGTGGGGTTACAGGGATATGGTGGAGAGTGGGCCTAGATAGGGTTCTCTTTTGGAGGGTCGGTGCAGACTCAATGGGCAGAACTGCCGCCTTCTGCACAGTATAGATTCTATAGATTCTAGGGTCCCAGCCTCGACAGCTCTCTGGTAAAGAATTCCACAGATTCACCACCCTCTGAGAGAAGAAATTCCTCCTCATCTCTGTCTTGAATGGCCACCTCCTAACTCTGAGATTAGGGTGATGAGGGTGATTTCGCGGTTTGGATCAGAAAGTAGCTAGCTGTAAGAAGACAGAGGGTGGTGGTTGATGGTAAATGTTCAGACTGGAGTCCAGTTACTAGTGGTGTACCACAAGGATCTGTTTTGGAGCCACTGCTGTTTGTCATTTTTATAAATGACCTGGAGGAGGGCGTAGAAGGATGGGTGAGTAAATTAAAGTCGGTGGAGTTGTGGACAGTGCGGAACGATATTGCAGGTTACAGAGGGACATAGATAAGCTGTAGAGCTGGGCTGAGAGGTGGCAAATGGAGTTTCATGCTGAAAAGTGTGAGGTGATTCATTTTGGAAGGAATAACTGGAATACAGAGTACTGGGCTAATGGTAAGATTCTTGGTAGTGTGGATGAGCAGCGAGATCTCGGTGTCCATGTACATAGATCCCTGAAAGTTGCCACCCAGGTTGATAGGGTTGTTAAGAAGGCGTACGGTGTGTTAGCTTTTATTGGTAGAGGGATTGAGTTTCGGAGCCATGAGGTCATGTTGCAGCTGTACAAAACTCTGGTGCGGCCGCATTTGGAGTCTTGCGTGCAGTTCTGGTCGCCGCATTATAGGAAGGATGTGGAAGCATTGGAAAGGGTGCAGAGGAGATTTACCAGAATGTTGCCTGATATGGAGGGAAGATCTTATGAGGAAAGGCTGAGAGACTTGAGGCTGTTTTTGTTAGAGAGAAGAAGGTGAAGAGGTGACTTAATTGAGACATACAAGATGATCAGAGGATTGGATTGGGTGGACAGTGAGAGCCTTCTTCCTCGGATGGTGATGTCCAGCACGAGGGGACATAGCTTTAAATTGAGGGGAGATAGATATAAGACAGATGTCAGAGGTAGGTTCTTTACTCAGAGAGTAGTAAGGGCGTGGAATGCCCTGCCTGCAACAGTAGTGGACTCGGCAACATTAGGGGCATTTAAATGGTCATTGGATAGACATATGGATGATAAGGCAATAGTGTAGATGGGCTTTAGAGTGGTTTCACAGGTCGGCGCAACATCGAGGGCCGAAGGGCCTGTACTGCGCTGTAATGTTCTATGTAAATCTATGTAAGATTATGCCCTCTGGTCCTACAATCACCCACACGGAGATACAACCTCTCAGCATGTACCCTGTCAAGTTGCCTGAGAATCCTATATCTCAAAAAGGTCACCTCATTCTTCTAAACTCCAGTGAGCACAGGCCCAACCCATTCAATCTCTCCTCACAATAAAATAGGTCCATGCACGGATCAACTTAGTGAACCTTCCCTGGACTGCCACCAATGCCAGTTTATCATTCCTCAGGAAAACTACACAACTCAAAATGCATCGAAGAAAGATTTGCAGAAATGGTTCTTGATCCCTCAGGTTATCCACCAAATTTTAAACACGGTGGGTGGGATTCTCCCCACGGGAGTCTAAGTGCCGACACCGGAGTAAATACCGGAGTGTTCTACTCCGGCGTCGGCGCCCGTTCCCAGACCCCTATTCTTCGTCCTCCGTGGGGCTAGCAGGGGCGTCGTGCGATTTATGGGGGTGGGGCCTCAGTGTGGCATCAGCGGCGCCTTGGGTCCCGCGCAGTTGGGCCGCCGCCAACTAGCGCATGCGCGGTAACCTCGCGGAGCGCTCCGGCCCCTCACCAACATGGAGCCGTGGTTCTGGGGCCGGTCGCACAAGGAAGTAGGCTCGGGGGGTGGGGGGGGCCGGCCCGCAGATCGGTGAGCCCCAATCGCGGGCCAGACCCCATCGGATGTCCCCCTGGGAACGGACCCCCCCCCCCACAGGTCGCCCCCCCAAGCCTTCGCGACGAGTACCCACCGGCACTGACCAGGTGTGGACGGCGCCGTCGGGACTAGGCCGTTTACGCGGGGCATCCGGGCCGGAGAATCGCCGCTCGCCGTTTGCGCTGATTCTCCGAGCGGCCTGGCGCGATTCGCGCGGTGCTGGTTTCGGGGGCTAGGAGTATCGCCTGTGGGTGTCGGGGCGGCGTGGCACGATTCGCGCGGTGCTGGTTTCGGGGGGGTGGGAGTATCGCCTGTGGGTGTCGGGGCGGCGTGGCACGATTCGCGCGGCGCCCCGGCGATTCTCCCCGGCGGGGAGGGGGCTGGGGCAAGAATCCCGCCCCACCTGTCTGAGGATCAATCTCACTCTGCTGATCGCCACATACAACATTCCTCCCTCTCTCCAACTCCCCCCAAAACACAGGAACCGTCACCTTCCATGGACTACTTCACCACCTCAGTCTTTGCTTGCTGACTGACATTGGCTCCCGGCCCAGCCACGGATCAAACTTAAAACTTTGCCTCCTTGTTGAGGAATCTCTCCATGTCCTCAGCACCCCCCCTACCCCTGCAATCTCCCTCACCTCAACAATCCTTTCAGATCTCTGCGCTCCCACAATTCTGACCTCTTAAGCATCTCCTTGGCTGTGCTCTCACCTCAGCTTTGAGAGTCTCTTCCTGAAGCTCTCTGCTTCTCCCACCTCCTCTGAGATTCTTCCTTAAAACCTGCCTATTTGGCCAAGCGTTTGGTCACCTGTCATAGAAACATAGAAACTCGGAGCAGGAGTAGGCCAATCGACGTTTCTAGCCTGCTCCACCAATCACTCTGATCGTGACTGACCCTCTATCTCAATGCCATATTCCCACTTTCTCCCCAAACTCCTCAATGCGTTTAGAATCTGAATCTATCTTTTTCCTGAATGCGTTCAGTGACACAGCCTCCACAACCTCCTGTGGCAGAGAACTCCACAGCTTCACTACACTTTGAGTGAAGAACATTTTCCTCATCTCACTCCTGAATCCATATCTTGCGACTGTGTCCCCTGGTTCTAGATTCCCCAGTCAGGAAAATCATCCTCCTTGCATCTAGTCTGTCCAGCCCTGTTAGAAATTTATGTTCTAATATCTCCTTGTGTGGTTTGGTTGAACTTTGTCTGGTAACACTGGTGAAGCGTGAGCTATTTTTCCACATTAAAGGTGCTGTACAGCAATTTAGAAATATGGGAGGCGATCTGATTGAAACATATATGATTCTTAAAGGGCTTGGCAGGGTAAATCCTCAGAGGATGTTTCCCACCATGGGAGAGTCTAGGACCAGAGGGCAGAGTCTCAGAATAAAGGGGAGCCAATTTAAGACTGAGATGAAGAGGAATTTCTTTTCTGAGGGTGGTGTGGGTCTTTGGGACTCGTTGCCACCGAGAGCTGTGGGGGCAGAATCCGTGGGCGGGATTCTACGGGCCTTCCCGCCGGCATCGCGATCAGCGCGGGGGTGGAGAATGGCCGTCAGACCCGAAATCGGGTTCCCGGGGAATCGCCGACAATCGCGCGCGGTCGCCGCGCCGCCGGTCGGGGGGCCTGTGAAAGAGTGCAACTGGCCGAGTTCCCGCCGGCGTGGTTCGCTCATGGTTCCACCCTTTGGGAACTCGGCGTGAGTCCGCAGCCGCCTTGGTGGGGAGCGGGGGGATCCGTCACCGGGAGGGGGGTAGCCTCCAGGACGGCCAGGCTACCGATCGGGGTCCACCGATCCGCGAGTGCGCGTGATCAGGGGGGGTGCCTATGTTTCCGGTGCCGGTCCGCGGTGTGGGTCGGCCATGTCGCGCGGGTCGTCTGCCGAAGGCTGCCGTGCGCATGCACAGACCCCCGGACGGAAGTGCAGGGCCCCATATCGGCAGCCAGAGCTGCACGGAGCACTCCGGGGCCTTGCTAGCCCCCTGCAAATCAGCGAAACACCCTGGACTTTCTCCAGGTAAGTCCAGAGTGATTCGCGTGGGTTTTTTTTGCGGGCGTGGGGACATAGCCCCATTATAGGCGAATCCCGCTCCTAGTGTATATTTAAGGCTGAGATAGATTCTTGACCAGTAAGGGAATCAAGGGTCGCGGGGAAAGGGCAGGAAAGTGGACGAGAGGAATATCGGGTCAGCCATTATCCTATTGAATGGTGGAGAAGGCTCGAGGGGCCGAATGGCCAACACCTGTTCCTGTTTCTCATAAATCCAAGCGTTGTTGTGTTGTGCACATTGCCTGAAGCTCCAATCCCATTCCCAACACGACCACGATTGAGCTCCTTCTCTCGGGAAGAGGTTAATTGCCTCAGTGCTGGCTCCATTCACAGTGATTCTGAATCACACCCACTGCTGTGTGGGAGAAAAATATGTTCCTTTTGTGGTCTCTTTGCTCGTCGTTTTTAATAAGGGCTCCAGCTCCCCGGGTTCCGGTAATCCGAGTGGGAGAAAGAATGGGTCCTGGTGGAGCACAAAGTCACAAAGGTCTTCCCAACCCCTGTGCCGCCTTTCGGGAAATCCTGAATGAGACACGAGGAGAGTGGTGCCAACTTTCTAACTTTGTGTTGTTCAGGGATTATTGTTCTCTCAAAGGTTCCATGACAAGTTGTGGACATGTGATTGCAAAGTCTTCCAAGAAGCAGGAAAGCTTAGTAATGCTTTCTGGACAGGGTATGGCAGCATTGGTACAATGACGTTACTCTGTTTCATTCATAATCCAGAGCTACCTGAGTTCAAATCTCAGCGTAGCGCTTTCAATGGTTGGGTTAGTGTCAGTAAAAGTGGTCAGGAAGTCATCGGATTGTAACTTGTGAATTAGTGTCCTTTAAGGAAGGAAACTTGTCATCCTTACCAGGGTCTGGTGAATTCAGCTCATTTACGTAGAATTTACAGAGTTTATAGTGCAGAAGGAGGCCATTCGGCCCATCGAGTCTGCACCGGCTCTTGGAAAGAGCACCCTACCCAAGGTCAACACCTCCACCCTATCCCCATAACCCAGTTCAGCACTAAGGGCAATTTTGGACACTAAGGGCAATTTATCATGGCCAATCCACTTAATCTGCACATCTTTGGACTGTGGGAGGAAACCGGAGCACCCGGAGGAAACCCACGCAGACACGGGGAGAAGGTGCAGACTCCGCACAGACAGTGACCCAAGCCGGAATCGAACCTGGGACTCTGGAGCTGTGAAGCAACTGTTCTAACCACTGTGCTACCGTGCTGCCCCATCCTCTCCTCCTCCATCTGCCCCCATTCGTGCTGCCCCATCCTCTCCTCTCCTCCTCCATCTGCCCCCATTTGCCATGCCTATTCCCCTCCACTCCTTCTCTGCCACCACTCTCCCCTCTTGCACACTTGCACAATGAGCGGGACCCAGTCTCACACGGTAAAGAGGGTTTAAGAACCCACTTAACTGTGCTGACACTGGATCTAACCAAACCCGGGCATCTATCGGCCTCCCTCAGGCGACCCCAGCCAAGCACTATTCAGTACAGAGCCACACAAACGTGGACCAGGCGGAAGGGCACTTGGGGGGCTCATCCAGGCCACTGGAGGCCCATGGGTGGTCAGGGACAGGGCAGGGTGGCACCCTGTCTTGCCCCCTGCCATGCGGGCACCTTGGTACTGCCAGGCTGGGACCTTAGCATTGCCGCCCTGGCACTGCCAAGGTGCCTGGGTGGCACTGCCAGGCCGGAAGGAGCACTGTCAGGGTGCCAGTGTGGCAGTGCAAGGGTGCCCAGGGGCCAGGGTGGCACTGCTAAGGCTCGGGGTCTGTGGAGGGCCATGCCCATGAAAGGAAGGGTGAGGGTAGTATGAAGGGAGGGGGGGTTGAAGGATGGGTCTGAAGGGGTCTCCAATTTGCGGGGGTGTAGGCTAGGGGTCCTGAAAGGGCGGGCCTGTAAGAGGGCCTGGGAAGGCTTGGAAAGGGGTGTCCTCAGCGGCCCCATATCCTCACTTGGGTGTGTGTGTGTGGGGGGGGGGGGGGGGGGGGTTAAGGCCATGTGTGTGGGGGGGGTGATATTGCCTCTGGGCGGGGTTGCGGGGGACCCTCAAGTTCACTCAGAGATCAGGGCACCCTTTCAAAATGGTGGCCTGGACTCTGAGGAGCCGGTCAGGCCCAGCGGGCTCAGCTCTCCAGTGATATAAATAAACCTGAGTGTGGGCTAGCGCCAGGGCGCGGGATAATGACAACGCCTGGTTAGGAAGCAGTGGGAAGCTTGTCGACAGAGCCAGAGAGAAACTCCCAGCAAAACCCGCCTGAATTGACACTTTTCTGTCAAATCATGAGTGAAATAAGAGGTATTTCACAAAACACAGAAGATACAATGTAGAAGAGGACATTGGGTCCATCGATTCTGCACTGACCCCTGACCTACCTACCGAGCCCCATTTTCCAGCACTAGGCCCATAGCCTTGTATATTATGACACCAAGTGTTCATCCAGCTACTTTTTAAAGGACGTGAGGCAACCTGCCTCTCCGCCTCACTGTTAACCACCTGGCCAATCTTTGTGTTATCCGTAAACTTACTGATACTACCCCCCACATTGTCATCTATGTCATTTCTATAAATGACAAACAGTAGGGGGCCCAGCACAGGTCCCTGTGTCACGTCACTGGGCTCTGGCTTCCAGTCTCTAAAGCACCCGTCTCTCATCACCCTCTGTTTCCTAAAGCGAAGCCAATTTTGAATCCACCTTATCAAGTTACACTGGATCCCATGTCTTCTTTATAACGTGGCCCTTGTGCAACCTTGTCAAAGGCTTTGCTGAAATCCGTGCAAACTACATCAACTGTACTCCCCTCATCTATACACCTGGTCAAAAAATTCAATCCAATTTGTTAGGTGTGACCTCCCTCTGACAAAGCCGCGCTGACTATCCCTGATCAAACCTTGCCTCTCCAAGTGGAGATAGATTCTCTCCTTCAGACGTTTCTCCAGTAGTTTCCCTCCCACTGATGTGAGACGCACTGGACTGTCATTCCCTCGCTTGTCTCGACAGCCTTTCTTAAATCGTGGGGCCGCAGGAGCTGTTCTCCAGCCCTCTGGCACCCCGTGGCCAGGGAGAAATTAAACATTTGGGTCAGAGCCCACACCATCTCCTCCCTTGACTCCCACAGCAGCCTGGGACACAATCCATCCAGACCTGGAGACTTGTCCACTTTTAAGCCTGCCAACACCTTCCTTGTCACTCACTATGACAATGTGCTCAAGAACATCACAGTCTCTCTCCCTGAGTTCCATACCTCCCTCCTCATTCTCTTGGGTGAAGACAGATATAAAGTATTCGTTCAACACCCTGGGCGAAATTCTCCGTAATCGGCGCGATGTCCGCCGACCGGCGCCAAAAACGGCGCAAATCAGTCCGGCATCGCGCCGCCCCAAAGGTGCGGAATCCTCCGCATCTTGAGCGGCCGAGCCTTAGCTTTGAGGGGCTAGGCCCGCGCCGGACTGATTTCCGCCCCGCCAGCTGGCGGGAAAGGCCTTTGGTGCCCCGCCAGCTGGCGCGGAAATGACATTGCCGGGCGGCGCATGCGCGGGAGCGTCAGCGGCCGCTCACAGCATCCCCGCGCATGCGCAGTGGAGGGGGGTCTCTTCCACCTCCGCCATTGTGGAGACCATGGCGCAGGTGGAAGGAAAAGAGTGCCCCCACGGCACAGGCCCGCCCGCGGATCGGTGGGCCCCGATCGCGGGCCAGGCCAGCGTGGGGGCCCCCTCCGGGGCCAGATCGCCCGCGCCACCCCCAGGACCCCGGAGCCCGCCCGCGCCGCCTTGTCCCGCTGGTAAGAGAGGTGGTTTAATCCTCGCCGGCGGGACAGGCATCCTAGCAGCGGGACTTCGGCCCATCTGGGCCGGAGAATCGCGGGGGGGGGCCCGCCAATCGGCGCGGCGCAATTCCCGGCCCCGCCGAATCTCAGGTGCCAGAGAATTCGGCAACCGGCGGGGGTGGGATTCACGCCAGCTCCCGGCGATTCTCCGACCCGGCGGGGTGTCGGAGAATCCCGCCCCCTATCAATGTTCTCTGGCTCCAGCCACAGATTGCCCCTTGGTCCCTAATGGGCCCTACAGTTTCCCAGGTTATCCCCTTCCCAGAGTTTCACATATCCCCTCTTTGCTCTTCGAAGTGCTTTCGTTATCTCCATCCTGCACTTTCCGCTATCAGCACTAATACCTCGGCTGATTTGCTCCCCTTGCACTTACTAAAAGCCTCTCTTCTCCTTCTCACCGGATCCTGAATATCTCTGGTCACCCATAGTTCTCTGAGCTTGATAGTCCTTTCTATTACCCTAGAGGGAACATGTTGGGCCTGTACCCTCCCTATTTCCTTTTTGAATGCCAACCCCCCCCCCCCCCCCCCCACTCCCCCCAACTGCTCTTCTGCTGATTTTCTTTATTAATGAGAATTATACAGCAGCCTCTTTATACAGCCAGCTCCAAAATGTCTCTGCCAAAAAGCCCCCTCACCACGGGTGATTCCACGTTGGTCCCGATTGTTCACACAGGCCAGGTGACCCTTACTCTGCTGTGTTTCCCTTAAAGGGACAATCACCACACTTATCCAATTTCTACTTCCTCTCCTCCAGTTTTCTCTCCTCCTCTCCTCTCTTCTCCATCGCTTGTCTGCACCCCACCTCTCCTCTCATCCACCCTCTTATTCTTCCTTTGCCCTCCTCTGCTGCCTCTTTTCCCATTCATTTTCTGCTTCCTCTCTTCTACCTCCCCATTATCACCCATCCGATTCGCGCTTCTCCACTTCTCCTTTCTCTCTCTAGCGCTTTACTGTAATACCGTCAATTCACTGTAAGACCGTGAGAATGAGTGATCATTAGGCTTTAATATCCATGAACTCGCCTGCCAGAGTCGGCTGTACAAATGAGTGCCACCCACAGGTGGCCAGACTATATGGCCCCGGTGAGGGCGGAGCCAGAGGAGAACCCACCGGGGTCCCAGCACAGTACCTGGAAGTAGTCTGTATCATCACTTCCAGGTCATGGGTCACATCATTATACAGACAGTACAGACAGCTCATGCATTAGGTGAAATACATTCACCACATTCACCCCCTGTTAAAAAAATCAAGTCCAACGGGGATGACGTGGGGTCATTAGAGATTCAGTCTGTCTGGAGGCCGGATTGTTGCTTTAGACCTCCTCAGCTCTGGCAATACGGCGGGCACGGTCGTTGCCGATGGTGACTCCGGGGGTGTCGTGTCTGGAGCTTGAGCCTCAGTCCAGCGTGTCGGAGATGGTTGGGGGGTGGGGGTAGGCAAGGGGGTGGCGGGTGGCGGCAGTGCCGGCGCGGGCCAAGACAGGAGACCCAGGGGGGCGTAAGGGGTGCATGGGGTGGCTGTAGGCAGCGGGGAGGTGGGCACGTTGGCATGGGAACCAGCTGGCGCCATATCTCATAGGGAGACCGTATCGTGCCGTCCGTTCTGGTGCACGATGTAGGCATACTGGGGGGTTGGCGTGCAGCAGCTGGACCCTCTCGACCAAGGAGTCGGTCTTATGGCTCCTCATGTGCCTCCGGAGAAGGACAGGTCCCGGAATTGTCAGCCAAGGTGGAAGCGAGGCCCCGGAGATGGACTTCCTAGGGAAGAGAAACAAGCAGTCGTGAGGTGTCTCGTCCGTGGCTTTGCAGAGGAGTGATCTAATGGAGTGGATGGCGTTGGGGAGGACCTCCTGCCAGCGGGGGGTCGGGAGACTTCTAGACCGGAGGGCCAGAAGACGGCCTTCCATACCGTCGCGTTCTCCCTCTCCACCTGCCCGTTTCCCTGCAGGTTATAGCTCGTAGTCCTGCTCGAGGCGATGCCTTTGCTGAGCAGGTACTGACGCAGCTCATCGCTCGTGAACAATGTGCCCCGGTCGCTGTGGACGTAAGCAGGGAAACAGAACAGTGTGAAGATGCTGTGCAGTGCCTTTATCAGAGTGGCCGAGGTCATGTTGGGGCAGGGGACAGCGAAGGGGAAGCAGGAGTACTCATCGACGATGGTTAGAAAGTATATATTATGGTTGGTGGAGGGGAGGGGCCCTTTGAAGTCCATACTTAGGCGCTCATAGGGCCAGGAGGCCTTTACCAGGCGGGCCTTGTCTGGCCGGTAGAAGTGCGGTTTGCACTCCACGCAGGCTTGGCAGTCCCTGGTCATGGCCTTGACCTCCTCGGTGGGGAAGGGCAGATTGCGGGTCTTAATAAAGTGGGTAAGCCGGGAGACCCCCGGGTGGCAGAGGTCATCGTGGATAGCTCGAAGTCGGTCATCTTGCGCGCTGGCGCATGTGCCGCGGGACAGGGCATCTGGGGGCTCGTTGAGCTTCCCAGGATGATACTTGATATCATAATTGTAGGTGGAGAGTTTGATCCTCCACCTCAGGATTTTGTCATTTTTTATTTTGCCCCGTTGTGCGTGTCGAACATGAAGGCGACCGACCGCTGGTCGGTGACGAGGGTGAACCTCCTACCGGCTAGGTAGTGCCTCCAGTGCCGCACGGCTTCCACTATGGCTTGTGCTTCCTTCTCGACCGAGGAGTGTCGGATTTCGGAAGCGTGGAGGATCCGAGAGAAGAATGCTACTGGCCTGCCCGCCTGGTTGAGTGTGGCTGCCAGTGTGACGTCTGATGCATGGCTCTCAACCTGAAAGGGGATGGACTCGTCCACCGCGTGCATAGCGGCCTTGGTGATGTCGGCCTTGATGCGGCTGAAGGCCGAGCGGGCCTCAGCCGTCAGGGGAAAACTGGTGGTTTGGACAAGTGGGCGGGCTTTGTCCGCATAGTTGGGGACCCACTGGGCGTAATAGGAGAATAGCCCCAGGCAGCGTTTGAGGGCCTTGAGGCTGTGGGGAGGGGGGAGTTCCGTGAGGGGGCGCATACGGTCGGGGTCGGGCCCTAGGACTCCGTTCTCCACGACGTAGCCGAGGATGGCCAGTCGGGTAGTGCGGAAAACAAATTTCTCTTTGTTGTATGTGAGGCTGAGGGATTGGGCGGCCTGGAGGAACCTCTGAAGGTTGGCGTCATGGTCCTGCTGATCATGGCCGCAGATGATAGCATTGTCCAAGTACGGGTATGTAGCCCACAAACCGTACTGGTCCACCATTCGGTCCATTGTTCTCTGAAAGACCGAGACTCCGTTAGTGACGCCGAAGGGGACCCTGAGGAAGTGGAAGAGTCGGCCGGCTGCTTCAAAGGCAGTGTAGTGGCGTTCTTCCGGGTGGATTGGGAGCTGGTGGTAGGCCGACTTCAGATCGACCGTGGAGAACACCCGGTACTGTACGATCTGATTGACCATCTCCGCTATGCGGGGGAGGGGGTACGCATCCAGTTGCGTGAACCGGTTAATAGTCTGGCTGCAGTCCACAACCATCCGGTTCTTTTCCCCGATCCAGACAACCACCACTTGCGCTCTCCAGGGGCTGTTGCTGGCCTCGATGACCCCTTCACTCAGCAGTCGCTGGACCTCCGACTTGATAAAAGCCATGTCTTGGGAACAGTACCGCCTGCTCCTGGTGGCGATGGGCTTACAGTCGGGGGTGAGGTTCGCAAAGAGCGAAGGGGGGGGAGACCTTGAGGGTCGCGAGGCTGCATACCGTGAGGGGGGGCAAGGGTCCGTCGAACTGTAGGGTCAGGCTTCGGTGACTGCATTGGAAGTCTAATCCAAGCAGTAGGGGGGCGCAGAGTTAGGGAGGACGTACAACTTAAAACGGGAGTACTCGGCGCCCTGCATCGCGAGGTTAGCGATACAGTAGCCCTGGATCTGGACTGAATGGGATCCGGAAGCAAGGGAGATGGTTTGGGATGCGGGGTATATGGGAAGGGAGCAGCGCCTTACCGTGTCACCCCACCTCTCCTCTCATCCACCCTCTTATTCTTCCTTCGCTCTCCTCTTTTCCCATTCATTTTCTCTTCCTCTCTTCTACCTCCCCATGATCACCCATCCGATTCGCGCTTCTCCACTTCTCCTCTCTCTCTCTCACACTTTACCTTTCATCATTCTCCCAAAACTCACCTCCCTTCTCCCTCCCCCCTGCTGTACCCTCTTCTCCTCCTGCACCCTCCCCTTCCCTACCCTGTTCCCTTCCCTCTTCCCCCCCCCCCACTCTCTCCAGCCCTCTCTTTCTTGCTCTCCACCTCCTTCCCACTCTCCCTATCCTCCTTCACCCTCTCTTCCCCTCCCTCGTTCCTTCCTTCTCCATCTCCCTTCCCTCCTTCTCTCTCTCCACTCTCCAACTTCATCTCTCTCTCACATCTCAGAGGATTAGGGAAAAATAGAACTCAGAAACAGGTGAAATAAACGCAGAAACCAGCCAAAATATTAGCAGGAGAAATATAACACAGTGACGAGTCTGGAACTGTAAACTAACAGTGAATGTTGCAGCTGCCTTATCTCCACATCTTGTATCTGGGCTGTTTCCAGAATGCAGAGACACTCAGGGGGCTTTTCCAAATGGGATCCAGAATGAAGAGAACAAAATGAAACATTTGACACCTTCCCCGAATCCCCGGACAAACAACACAAGCACCTTCCTGTGATGGAAGCTGTTTCTTAAAAGAAATGTGAACATTTGTCAGTAATTAGGAATTATAGGAAATAAAGTGAGATGCTGGAATTCTAAAAATATTCAGAGCAATCACAAAACAACGACGAGGAGGTGACAATTCAGCCATGGAGTCCGGCATTTGGATTAGCGTTTAGGAATAGCGTTTGGCACTTGGTCACGGATTCCAGCTGGAAGATGCCTGCACAAATCATACTCTGTATCTAACCCCGTGCTGTACCTGTCCTGGGAGTGTTTGATGGGGACAGTGTAGAGGGAGCTTTACTCTGTATCTAACACCGTGCTGTACCTGTCCTGCAGTGTTCGATGGGGACAGTGGAGAGGGAGCTTTACTCTGTATCTAACCCCGTGCTGTACCTGTCCTGGAGTGTTTGATGGGGACAGTGTAGAGGGAGCTTTACTCTGTATCTAACCCCGTGCTGTACCTTTCCTGGAGTGTTTGATGGGGACAGTGTAGAGGGAGCTTTACTCTGTATCTAACCCCATGCTGTACCTGTCCTGCAGTGTTTGATGGGGACAGTGTAGAGGGAACTTTACTCTGTATCTAACCCCGTGCTGTACCTGTCCTGGGAGTGTTCGATGGGGACAGTGGAGAGGGAGCTTTACTCTGTATCTAACCCCGTGCTGTACCTATCCTGGGAGTGTTTGATGGGGGCAGTGTAGAGGGAGCTTTACTCTGTATCTAACGCCGTGCTGTACCAGTCCTGGGAGTGTTTGATGGGGACAGTGTAAAGGGAGCTTTACTCTGTATCTAACCCCGTGCTGTACCTGTCCTGGGAGTGTTTGATGGCGACAGTGTAGAGGGAGCTTTACTCTGTATCTAACGCCGTGCTGTACCTGTCCTGGGAGTGTTTGATGGGGACAGTGCAGAGCGAGCTTTACTCTGTATCTAACCCCGTGCTGTACCTGTCCTGGGAGTGTTTGATGGGGACAGTGTAGAGGGAGCTTTACTCTGTATCTAACCCCATGCTGTACCTGTCCTGGAGTGTTTGATGGGGACAGTGTAGAGGGAGCTTTACTCTGTATCTAACCCCGTGCTGTACCTGTCCTGGAGTGTTTGATGGGGACAGTGGAGAGGGAGCTTTACTCTGTATCTAACCCCGTGCTGTACCTGTCCTGCAGTGTTTGATGGGGACAGTGTAGAGGGAGCTTTACTCTGTATCTAACCCCGTGCTGTACCTGTCCTGGGAGTGTTCGATGGGGACAGTGTAGAGGGAGCTTTACTCTGTATCTAACCCCGTGCTGTACCTATCCTGGGAGTGCTTGATGGGGGCAGTGTAGAGGGAGCTTTACTCTGTATCTAACGCCGTGCTGTACCAGTCCTGGGAGTGTTTGATGGGGACAGTGTAAAGGGAGCTTTACTCTGTATCTAACCCCGTGCTGTACCTGTCCTGGGAGTGTTTGATGGCGACAGTGTAGAGGGAGTTTTACTCTGTATCTAACGCCGTGCTGTACCAGTCCTGGGAGTGTTTGATGGGGACAATGTAAAGGGAGCTTTACTCTGTACCTAACCCCGTGCTGTACCTGTCCTGGGAGTGTTTGATGGCGACAGTGTAGAGGGAGCTTTACTCTGTATCTAACGCCGTGCTGTACCTGTCCTGGGAGTGTTTGATGGGGACAGTGTAGAGGGAGCATTACTCTGTATCTGACCCCGTGCTGTACCTGTCCTGGGAGTGTTTGATGGGGACAGTGTAGAGGGAGCTTTACTCTGTATCTAACCCCGTGCTGTCCCTGTCCTGGGAGTGTTTGATGGGGACAGTGTAGAGGGAGCTTTACTCTGTATCTAACCCCGTGCTGTCCCTGTCCTGGGAGTGTTTGATGGGGACAGTGTAGAGGGAGCTTTACTCTGTATCTAACCCCGTGCTGTACCTGTCCTGGGAGTGTTTGATGGGGACAGTGTAGAGGGAGCTTTACTCTGTGTCTAACCCCGTGCTGTCCCTGTCCTGGGAGTGTTTGATGGGGACAGTGTAGAGGGAGCTTTACTCTGTATCTAACCCCGTGCTGTACCTGTCCTGGGAGTGTTTGATGGGGACAGTGTGGAGGGAGCTTTACTCTGTGTCTAACCCCGTGCTGTACCTGTCCTGGGAGTGTTTGATGGGGACAGTGTAGAGGGAGCTTTACTCTGTATCTAACCCCGTGCTGTACCTGTCCTGGGAGTGTTTGATGGGGACAGTGTGGAGGGAGCTTTACTCTGTATCTAACCCCGTGCTGTACCTGTCCTGGGAGTGTTTGATGGGGACAGTGTGGAGGGAGCTTTACTCTGTATCTAACCCCGTGCTGTACCTGTCCTGGGAGTGTTTGATGGGGACAGTGTGGAGGGAGCTTTACTCTGTATCTAACCCCATGCTGTACCTGTCCTGGGAGTGTTTGATGGGGACAGTGTAGAGGGAGCTTTACTCTGTATCTAACGCCGTGCTGTACCAGTCCTGGGAGTGTTTGATGGGGACAGTGTAGAGGGAGCTTTACTCTGTATCTAACCCCGTGCTGTACCTGTCCTGGGAGTGTTTGATGGGGACAGTGTAGAGGGAGCTTTACTCTGTATCTAACGCCGTGCTGTACCTGTCCTGGGAGTGTTTGATGGGGACAGTGTAGAGGGAGCTTTACTCTATATCTAACCCCGTGCTGTACCTGTCCTGGGAGTGTTTGATGGGGACAGTGTAGAGGGAGCTTTACTCTGTATCTAACCCCGTGCTGTACCTGTCCTGGGAGTGTTTGATGGGGACAGTGTAGAGGGAGCTTTACTCTGTATCTAACCCCGTGCTGTACCTGTCCTGGGAGTGTTTGATGGGGACAGTGTAGAGGGAGCTTTACTCTGTATCTAACCCCGTGCTGTACCTGTCCTGGGAGTGTTTGATGGGGACAGTGTAGAGGGAGCTTTACTCTGTATCTAACCCCGTGCTGTACCTGTCCTGGGAGTGTTTGATGGGGACAGTGTAGAGGGAGCTTTACTCTGTATCTAGCCCCGTGCTGTACCTGTCCTGGGAGTGTTTGATGGGGACAGTGTAGAGGGAGCTTTACTCTGTGTCTACCTGTAGCACAATCAATCACTAACGAGACGAGATGAGAAGGAGTCGAACGATGGCTTTATTACGCAGACTTGTTCCCCAGCAGCACAGTTACAGAATGCGGCTGCTGGGAGAACCCGGGCTCTTATACTCCACCTTACTGGGTGGAGCCACCAGGCGGCTGATCCAAACGGGACCCAGCGTCTATCCACCAATAGCCTCTCGGCATCACAGGGTACCGTAATACCCCTAATACATATTACCACACTAACCCAGCACGGTGGCGCAGTGGGTTAGCCCTGCAGCCGCACGGCGCCAAGGTCCCAGGTTCGATCCCGGCTCTGGGTCACTGTCCGTGTGGAGTTTGCACATTCTCCCTGTGTTTGCGTGGGTTTCGCCCCCACAACCCAAAGATGTGCAGGCTAGGTGGATTGGCCACACTAAATTGCCCCTTAATTGGAAAAAATGAATTGGGTACTCCAAATTTAAGGGGCAGCACGGTAGCCTTGTGGATAGCACAATTGCTTCACAGCTCCAGGGTCCCAGGTTCGATTCCGGCTTGGGTCACTGTCTGTGCAGAGTCTGCACATCCTCCCCGTGTGTGCGTGGGTTTCCTCCGGGTGCTCCGGTTTCCTCCCACAGTCCAAAGATGTGCAGGTTAGGTGGATTGGCCATAATAAAATTGCCCTTAGTGTCCAAAATTGCCCTTAGTGTTGGGTGGGGTTACTGGGTTATGGGGATAGGGTGGCGGTGTTGACCTTGGGTAGGGTGCTCTTTCCAAGAGCCGGTGCAGACTCGATGTGCCGAATGGCCTCCTTCTGCACTGTAAATTTTATGATTCTATGAACCCCATGCTGTACCTGTCCTGGGAGTGTTTGATGGGGACCGTGTAGAGGGCGCTTTACTCTGTATCTAACTCCGTGCTGTATCAATGTGGTCGCTGTGGTAATGTACACAACCAATTGTTCCACAGGTATTTCTCACAAGCAGCAATGTGATCATCTGTTTTTTTTTGTGATATTGATTTGAGTATAATCAGCGCCCTGGGAAGTACTCCCTTGCCCTCCTTCGATATATTGGCCCTGGGATTTTCTGAAGCTCGTCAAGTAGACTGCCTGGGTCACGAGTTTAACATCTCTGAAATCCGGCACCTCGAATCATGCAGCACCACTTCATGAATGGAAGAATTATGGCTCAGCAATAACCCAGATTTCAGCTGATTAGAATTGAGGAGCTTATCCAAAGCTTAGATTACATGCCCCATGTGCCAAATGAGGTTGAGTTCCTTGCTTCTGAATCCTTTCATTTTTCCCTCCTGGATTAACATTCCAGTACTTAATTCATTTTTGGAATACCTCCCTTTTCTTACCTGTATCCAGTTTATTTGTCCCAGAGTAACATTTGAGGAAAATTACACTCTAACTGCTGTGTATCCAGCACCGATCACTGACCGCCATGTTAAACCAGCCGCACACGAACGTCATACCTCATGCTAGAACATTCCGTAATCTTCTCAAGGTCACAATTAATCTAGGTCTGTCTCGACGCTTCAGTTTGGTTGGATTTACCCACATGTTCTAAATTCCCCCCCCCCCCCTTCCCCCAACTACACCCCTCCCAGTTAACAGGCTGACTTATTCTGGAGTACACCACTGGCCAGATGTGTGATCCTGAAATATAAATGCCAAGAGGGAACATTCAACTATTGGAGTGGAGTCCCAGCCGAGTCTGGATCCGCCTCCACCCAAATTTACCGCACCATTTGTGGGTAGCATTGTTGCTTCACAGCTCCAGGGTCCCAGGTTCGATTCCCCGCTGGGTCACTGTCTGTGCGGAGTCTGCACGTTCTCCCCGTGTGTGCGTGGGTTTCCTCCGGGTGCTCCGGTTTCCTCCCACAGTCCAAAGATGTGCAGGTTAGGTGGATTGCCCTTGGTGTCCAAAAAGGTTAGGTGGGGTTACTGGGTCCGGGGATAGGGTGGACGTGTGGGCTTAGGTGGGGTGCTCTTTCTGGGGGGGGGCCGGTGCAGTCTCGATGGGCCGGGTGGTCTTCTTCTGCACTGTAAATTCTATGATTCTACCACACACTTTCCTGCAAAGGTCACTGATCTGAGAGCAACAATTTGAAAATCTGGCACGTTTACAAGTGACCATGACTATCGTTAATAAGCCTCAACTTCTTCACGGGTGTCGTGTGGCCTATGTGTGACTCCAGCCCCATACCAGTGTTCAAGCTTCTGGGTTGCTGTACAGTTAAGGAGACCAGAGTTCAGCTTCTCCACAAACCAGCTTTATTTCTTTGATCCAACTTCTCACACAAATCTCCACCAACAAATGGTGCCACCTGTAACCCCTTTATATATCAGTGACTTCTATTGGATAATTGACATCAAATTAGTATTTAATTGGAAGGTCTGTTAACCCATTCCTAACGACCAACATGGTTGATTGAGGGACTGGCCCTCTGAATTGGTCATTGTGATGGGTGAGAAGTGCCAGTTTTGCCAGTGCTGCCCACATCCCAACAATGCCCTCTGGAAAGCAATAAATAACTTGCATTTACATAGCCCCTTTCTTGACCTTGTGACTTTGCAGCCAACCAAGTGCTTTTGAATTGCCATCAATGTTGTAACTTAGAGCAACTGGGCGGCTATTTTGTGCACGGGAAGCTCCCACAAACAGAAATGTGGCCACAGCCAATGTAATACCTCATCAAGAATCTGTCATTAACAAACTTGAATGTATTTCCATATTTATAATGGTCTGCGTAATGCAGCATCTCGCTGTGGGAGCAATTCTAGCTGGGAGGATTTGTTACCCCTGGCCCTGATTTGGACCTGCTTTTATACCTTGCTCCTACCCAGACCCAGCTGGTTGGCTTCCGCCCCCTACCCCCGAGAGCTCGTACTCCACCCATCCCACAGGGGAGATCACTGACCGTTCCCCATGACCCTCGTGCCCCTCTTAAAAATTCATGCATGGGCCGTGGGCTTCGCAAGCAGAGTCCAGCATTTATTATCCATCCCCCAATTGTCCCTTGAGAAGGCGGTGGCGAGTTACCTTCTTGAACCAATGCTGTCCATGTGGTTTTGTTACACCCACAGTGCTGTTAAGAAGGGAGTTCCAGGATTTCAAGAAGGAGTTGAATATAGCTCTTGGGGCCAAAAGGATTGAAGGATATGGGGGGAAAGCGGGAGCAAGTTATTGAGCTGGGTGATCAGCCATGATCATAATGAATGGCGGGGTAGGCTGGGAGGGCCAGGTGGCCTCCGCCTGCTTCTGTTTTCTATGTTTCTAAGACGTCTGGGTCTCTTTAATTTCCTGTCTCTGTACGTTTCCAATTTTGCTCAAAAATCTTTATCACTCAGGGAATTGTTGAGGAAGGATGTTTTTTTCCTCTGGCACGAAAACCACCAATACCTCATTGAAGCACTGCAACATTCTCGGAAACATTGCAATTTTATGATCCTAAGAGACAACTACCCTGGAGATAAATGCTTCATAGAAAGGTCTGGTAGTGTGTACAACTACAAAAAAGGCAAACCAATTGCATTTGCTTCATAGTCTGTCTGTAACACAATCCCACTATTCCGACAGAGAGCAGGAAACATCAATTTTAGTGTTTAGAATCATGCATTTTCAACTATTTGGTAAAGTATTTGTGGTAGAGACCAACCACAAATCACTGGAGGTGATTTGGTAAAAACCATTGACCAGTGCACCACCAGGATTGTAATATCTCTTGGTAACAATTCAAGGTGAGGTTAGGTACAAGGCAGGTAACTTGATGGCCCCTTTGGATACACTTAGCAGATTGTCTAACCCAGTGACTAACAAGTTGACTTCATTGACATTGAACTTGAGGCACTCTCCAAATTAATCTGGCACATTTTGCGCCAATGCAAACTCCATCAGCTACAAGATAAATGGCAAAGGGTCCCACACGACAGAAACTGTGGAAAATCATCATCGAAGGAGGACTGATTCAATTCATCTTGTCCACGAACCTGTGAGATCATTTGGACCTTACTGGGATGAGCTCAGCAACTCCCATGGAGTAGATTTTAATACAGGCAGGTCAGCATACTGGAAACTTTGTGACCTGATATTTTTCAACAGCCTCATCTCTCACACATGGGGGTAAACCGCCTAGAAGATTTGCAAGAAACACGGGGCGGGGTTCTCCGCCGGCGGGATTCTCCGTATTGCCGCCGGCCGGGGTTTCCCGACGGCGTGGGGCTGCCCCACAATGGGAAACCCCATTGACCGGCCGGCGTAACGGAGTAACCGGCCGGCCGGTCGGGGCAGAAATGTGGCGCGGCGGGACGGAGAATCCGGCCCGCGGTCTATTGGTCGGGTGTGAACAATGACATTGAAGTCGTCATCAAGAGGTGCGAGGTAATTCAAGACTAAGTGCCAAGTCAGTATAAAAAAAACATTGATTCCACATGAATTCCCTACTCACCCTTGGTCCAAAATCGCATCCGGCTTCTTTTATCTCATGGCATTGGCTTTCATCAGCATCAGCGACTACGTCACCTAATATCTTATCACTCGACAATTGTAAGCTAGGAACAACTGTTGCACATTATCGAATTGCTGTTTTCAGTTTATTTGGTGTGCCCAGAGAGATTGTTATGGATAACAGTCTGCAATTTCTTGGTAAGCCATTGCAGGATATATGGGAGAAGTGGAATATTAATCACACTACTTCTTCTCCTCATTACCCTAATGGCCTGGCTGAATGAATGATTCACATGATGAAATCCCTAATTCTCAAATGCATCAGACGAAGCAAGATCTATACATTGCAATGTTATATCCTAGAGCGATACTTTTTAAATGTAACTATTAAATCACTGGCAGAGCTCATATCTGGCACACAAGTGCATAACAATTTACTTCCACTTACCCATTTTATTCTCTCAGAAACCAGATAAAAACTTTGAGAACTGCAGGAGAAATAACCAGTGTGCATGGGAATAAAGCAGGTCCAGAATTGCCAAGTTTACAGTTTGGACAATAAGTTTGTATCCGGTATTCCACAGAGTGTGCATGGCAACCAGCTGAGGTGACAAGGATCTTTTCAGAACTAATGTCTTATGAAGTAAATAAGCACAAAGGTGCAATAGTGAGGCATAACTGAAGACAAATCAGATCTATTCCAGCTCCTTAATCACTGTACAGTCCAATTGGGTCAGAACAATATTACATAGTTATTACATAGAATTTACAGTGCAGAAGGAGGCCATTTGGCCCATCGAGTCTGCACCGGCTCTTGGAAAGAGCACCCTACCCAAGGTCAACACATCCGCCCTATCCCCATAACCCCATAACCCAGTAACCCCACCCAACACTAAGGGCAATTTTGGACACTAAGGGCAATTTATCATGGCCAATCCACCTAACCTGCACCTCTTTGGACTGTGGGAGGAAACCGGAGCACCCGGAGGAAACCCACGCACACACGGGGAGGACGTGCAAACTCCGCACAGACAGTGACCCAAGCCGGAATCGAACCTGGGACCTTGGAGCTGCGAAGCAATTGTGCTAACCACAATGCTACCGTGCTGCCCTGCATCCTGAATGAAACCAGGAACAACATGCAAGAATTGCAATCCCTGCAATCACTGTTTGCAATTAAAGAAACCTCCAGACAAGGTTACCATTACAAGATGTGGGCATGCCAACAGATTACCTTTATGCTTTAGCGACTCATAGATTATCAGTTCTATGCACTTCTGTAATAGTAACTAAACATAAATGTGCAGTCAATAGTTATAGTTCTTTGGAATGGAGGAAGGTATCTTTAAAAAGAAAGGGGGATGTTGTAATATGCCTTTTAGGAATGGAGCATGACATCACTAGAAGGGAACTGTGTCATGTGATCAATTTTTAGCTTCAATCTTTTTACCTTTGGATAAATGTTCTCATGTGCTTAGTCTTAATAAATGAACCCAGAAGGCTTTCCCCAATCCCTTATGAGCAATTGGTGGATTTACATCAATATAACATCATTACAGGTTGAGGGATTAATATTGGGCTAGGACGCTGGGGAGAACTCCCTCAATTTAATTCAAACCAATGGCTGTGGGATCCTTTATATCCACCTGAGGACCGATGGAACTTCAGCTTGACAGCCCATTAAAAGAAGGCACCTCTAGCTGTGCAGCACTCCTTTAGTACTGCAGACTGTGTGGAACTTGATCTCGGGCAGATCAAGGTATTCAGTACAGACCTGGGGCAGTTTTGATCTGTCAGGCTCTGTGCAAAACTGGGCAAATTCCTTCCACAAGATTAATTCATGTACCCTGTTGATTTTTGAAACTGCTTCATTCTACAACGTGTCCTAATCACTGAGTGGTTACGTCTGTGATGTTACTTGGCATTCTAACTGAATCTTCTGCATTGCCTTACTGATTCCCGTGGAACAGAAATTATTGTAGGATCACTTCTGTGTATAGAATCTCTGGATATTCGGTAGGAAGATTAATCTGCAATTAATTACATCCATTCTTCGCTCACTGCTCTTGCAGCAATAATGCTGCAGTGTCGAATGTTTTCTGAACTCAGTAGTTTAAGTACACTGCTTGATGGAGCACTGACCACATCCATACATTGTTGGTTCAGAGTCAGTGAAGATCACAACATAACAAATGATAAAGGTCTCTGACCTCCCCAAGCTCATGGACCAGGCCAGAGCCCAAACGTGCAATTCAACAGGATGTTCTCTCCGGCTCCTCTTTAATGTTTCCAGCCCAATTCTCTCCCTTGAAATGCTGACTTGCGCCCGTCCGCCACGGGCTCAATTTAAACTTATTTAAAATCCAGTCACCTGCACAGAGTTAGAACCAAGCCCGTCAAACAGTTCCTCTACTTTACACCAGTGTCTGCCCACAGGGATAAGGTTCCATAATGAATACATTGAAGGTAAAGGACTTTTTGGCCCTGAGGTTGTGAAAGGTGTTTACGGTTAAAAATAATCTATTGAAATGGAATGACGGGACCTTCCGGTCTCGCCTACCAGTGGAATTTCCCAGTGCCAGCTAAAGTATGTAGCACAGTGGGGGCGGCACGGTAGCACAGTGGTTAGCATTGTTGCTTCACAGCGACAGGGTCCCAGGTTCGATTCCCGGCTTGGGTCACTGCCTGTGCGGAGTCTGCACATTCTCCCCGTGTCTGCGTGCGTTTCCTCCGGGTGCTCCGGTTTCCTCCCACAAGTCCTGAAAGACGTGCTTGTTAGGTGAATTGGACATTCTGAATTCTCCATCTGTGTACCCGAACAGGCGCCGGAGTGTGGCGACTAGGGGATTTTCACAGTAACTTCATTGCAGTGTGTAATGTAAGCCTACTTGTGGCACTAATAAAGATTATTTATTTATTTTCTTTCTTTCCGGACTTCATTCTTTTCTTCTAGAATCATTCAGCACAGACGGAGGCCTATCATTCCTGTGCTGGATTTCTCAAAATGCTATCCCATTAGCTATCCATCTTGTAAGACCATAAGACATAAGAGCAGAATTAGGCCACTCGGCCCATCGAGTCTGCTCCGCCATTCAATCATGGCTGATATTTTTCTCATCCCCATTCTCCTGCCTTCTCCCCATAACCCCTGATCCTCTTATTAATCAAGAACTTATCTATCTCTGTCTTAAAGACACTCAGTGATTTGGTCTCCACAGCCTTCTGCGGCAAAGAGTTCCACAGATTCCCCACCCTCTGGCTGAAGAAATTCCTCCCCATCTCTGTTTTAAAGGATCGTCCCTTTAGTCTGAGATTGTGTCCTCTGGTTCTAGTTTTTCCTACAAGTGGAAATATCCTCTCCACGTCCACTCTATCCAGGCCACGCAGTACCCTGTAAGTTTCAATAAGATCCCCCTCATCCTTCTGAACTCCAACAAGTACAGACCCAGAGTCCTCAACCGTTCCTCATACGACAAGTTCTTCATTCCAGGGATCATTCTTGAGAACCTCCTCTGGACCCTTTCCAAGGCCAGCACATCCTTCCTTAGGTACGGGGCCCAAATCCGCTCACAATACTCCAAATGGGGTCTGACCAGAGCCTCATACATCCTCAGAAGTACATCCCTTGTAGTTTAACAACCTTTGGGATCTGTCCAATGGATGGCAATAGTAGTGATTCTAATGCATTCTATGTCCCAAAGGACAATGGAGTTTGGATGGGGCGGAGTTGGTTTAGGAGGTCCTGAGATTTTGAATAGTTTCTCCCTGTCTGCTGTTTCTGATGGAAGGTTAACGGAAAGCAGGTCCGTTCTCTCCAAATTAACTTGATGCAAACTTGGCTCAAAGCAAAGCGACAACACCGCGGCTGACATTCTCCAACCTGTGATCCACATGGGTATATTATTCATGCTTGGAATGGAGAAGCTGGGAGATACCTCACTCGGCTTCAGGTATCTGTGTCTTAACATAACCTAATGCAATCCAAGAAGAGAAGGCTTGCATTTATGTAGAACCTCCTCTGATCTAATGATGCCCCAAAGCACTTTACAGTCAATGAAGTAATTGTGCAGAGTATTTGCTGTAATGTTGAAATCGTCGCAACCAATATGTGCATAGGAAGCTCCCACAAGCAGCAACATGATGAAAACCTATTTTTAACTGTTTATTAAGGGATAAATATTGGTTAGGACACATGGGATCACACAGGCTGTCAGCCTGCTATCCTATTCTGCGAATCCAACATGTTATGACGCCTAAGAGACTGCAGGATGGGTTGCAAAGGCTGGAACACATCTTGAGTTTGAAATGAAGTTGATAAACAATTCAAGCAAAGGCCTTGTGGTCGGTGATGTCATCTGAAATCCTTGGCGTGCTCAGACTGTCTTTACAGTGAGAGTGATGGGTTTAATGGCTGAATTCTGTGTACCATTACCCGGTGACTAATGCAACAGAGACTTTGAGATCCCAGCAGGTTCTCGAGCTGCACTTTCCTTCCCCTTTTGCCGCTATGCTGCGCCAATAAAACCCCCTTGTGAATTGTCACTGCTCCCTCTTTCTGCCTACATCATTAGCTCACGGGCTAGGAATGAGTGACTGCTGAAGGAATTTGGAATTATACTGCAGTTGCGAATAGTAATCGCCAACATTCTAACCTCTGTATTCACAGTCCGAGCTCAGACATCAGCAGCTTGGATAATCCCCGCGTGTTGGGAGTAACCGCAAATGACTGCACTATTCCTGTTTGTTTCTGACTCATGTATACATTCTCTGCCTTTCGTTTGACGGTATGTGTAGAGCTTAAGGGTGATCGCTGTACTGCTTATCGTGTAAAGTTGTCACGTTTGGGCAGCACGGTAGCAAAGTGGTTAGCACTGTGGCTTCACAGCGCCGGGGTCCCAGGTTCGATTCCCCGCTGGGTCACTGTCTGTGCGGAGTCTGCACGTTCTCCCCGTGTCTGCGCGGGTTTCCTCCGGGTGCTCCGGTTTCCTCCCGCAGTCCAAAGATGTGCAGGTTAGGTGGATTGGCCATGATAAATTGCCCTTAGTGTCCAAAAAGGTGAGGAGGGATTATTGGGTTAGGGGGATAGGGTGGAAGTGAGGGCTTAAGTGGGTTGGTGCAGACTCGATGGGCCGAATGGCCTCCTTCTGCACTGTATGTTCTCTGTTCTAAAGTCAGCAGACGCTGGTGGAAATCTTTAAATTGGTGATACAGCACTGAAGAAGGGCATTAGGTCCATTGTGCCTCTGCCAGCTCCCTCAAAATGTTATCCAATTAGTGTCACTCCACTTCTCTTTCCCCATCACACTGCAATTTTTTCCATTTTCCATTTTCATCCAGTTCCCATGTCATGCTTAGTCACAGCATGTCATGTTCCTAACTTTTTAAAAAAATATATATTTTATTGAAAATTTTTTCCCAAACAACAATTTTTCCCCTCTTACAAAACAAACGTAACAATACAGAAATTTTTAACAATACACAAATAACAAAACCCCATTATCTTTTGACCTTAACTAAACTAAACCCCCCCCTCCCTCCCCCTCCCCCTGGGTTGCTGCTGCTGGTCATCTGTCTTCCCTCTAACGTTCCCCTAGGGAGTCGAGAAATGGCTGCCACCGCTTGGTGAACCCTTGAGCCGATCCTCTCAGGGCAAACTTTATCTGCTCCAATTTAATGAACCCCGCCATATCATTTACCCAGGCTTCCAGTCCGGGGGGTTTCGCCTCCTTCCACATGAGTAGGATCCTGCGCCGGGCTACTAGGGACGCAAAGGCCACGACATCGGCCTCTTTCGCCTCCTGCACTCCCGGCTCATCCGCAACTCCAAATAGAGCTAACCCCCAGCCTGGTTTGACCCGGGCCTTCACCACCTGCGAAATCACTCCCGTCACTCCCTTCCAATACCCTTCCAGTGCCGGGCACGCCCAAAACATATGTGCGTGGTTTGCCGGGCTCCCGCCACACCTCCCACATTTGTCCTCCACTCCAAAGAACCTGCTCAATCTTGCTCCCATTATGTGTGCTCTATGTAGCACCTTAAATTGAATCAGGCTAAGCCTGGCGCATGAGGAAGAGGAATTTATCCTGCTTAGGGCATCAGCCCACATACCCTCCTCTATCTCCTCCCCTAATTCTTCTTCCCACTTTCCTTTTAGTTCGCCCACCGATTCCTCCCCCTCTTCCCTCATCTCTCGGTAAATCTCTGACACCTTGCCCTCTCCGACCCACACCCCTGAAAGCACTCTGTCCTGTATCCCCTGTGTCGGGAGCAACGGAAAGTCCCTCACCTGTTGTCTAGTAAACACCCTCACCTGCATATATCTCAAGAAATTTCCCCGGGGCAACTTATACTTTTCCTCCAATGCTCCCAAGCTCGCAAAAGTCCCATCCATAAATAAATCTCCCACCCTCCTAATTCCCAACTGGTACCAGCTCTGAAATCCTCCATCCATTCTTCCTGGGGCGAACCTATGGTTGTTCCTGATTGGGGACCCCACCAGGGCTCCCCGCACCCCTCTCTGTCGCCTCCACTGTCCCCAGATATTCAAAGTTGCCGCCACCACCGGGTTCGTGGTAAACCTTTTAGGTGAGAACGGTAGCGGCGCCGTCACCAGCGCCTCTAAACTCGTCCCTTTACAGGACTTTCTCTCCAGTCTTTTCCACGCCGCTCCCTCACCCTCCATCATCCATTTACGTATCATTGCCACATTGGCGACCCAATAGTAATCGCCCAAGTTCGGTAGTGCCAATCCTCCTCTGTCCCTAGTACGCTGAAGGAACCCCCTCCTTACTCTCGGAACTTTCCCTGCCCACACGAAGCTCGTGATGCTCCTGTCTATTTTATTAAAAAAGGTCTTGGTGATTAGTATAGGGAGACATTGAAATACAAATAAGAACCTCGGGAGGACCATCATCTTAATTGCTTGCACCCTGCCCGCCAACGACAGAGGCTGCATGTCCCACCTCTTGAAGTCCTCCTCCATTTGTTCTACCAGCCGTGTCAGATTAAGTCTGTGCAAGGTTCCCCAGCTCCTAGCGATCTGAATCCCCAGGTATCAGAAGTTTCTTTCCACTTTCCTTAGAGGCAAGCCTTCTATCTCTCTACTCTGGTCCCCTGGATGTATCACAAATAATTCACTCTTCCCCATGTTTAGTCTATACCCCGAGAAATCCCCGAACCCCCTCAAAATTTGCATAACCTCTATCATCCCCCCCGCTGGGTCCGACACGTATAACAATAGGTCATCTGTGTATAACGAGACTCGGTGTTCTTCTCCCCCTCTAATCACCCCTCTCCATTTCCTGGAGTCTCTCAACGCCATGGCCAGAGGTTCAATTGCCAACACGAACAACAATGGAGACAGCGGGCATCCCTGTCTTGTTCCCCTATATAGTCGGAAATACTCCGATCTATGTCGACCTGTAACTACACTTGCCGTTGGAGCCCCATAAAGAAGTCTAACCCAGCTAATAAACCCGTTCCCGAACCCAAACCTCCTTAACACTTCCCATAAATACTCCCACTCCACCCTATCAAATGCCTTCTCTGCATCTATTGCCGCCACTATCTCTGCCTCTCCCTCCACTGGGGGCATCATTATCACCCCTAGTAGTCGTCGCACGTTAACATTCAGTTGTCTCCCTTTTACGAACCCTGTCTGGTCTTTGTGCACCACCCCCAGGACACAGTCCTCTATCCTCGATGCCAGTACCTTTGCCAACAGTTTGGCGTCCACGTTCAATAATGAAATAGGTCTATAGGACCCGCACTGCAACGGATCTTTATCCCTCTTCAAAATTAACGATATCATCGCCTCCGACATCGTCGGGGGTAGAGTCCCCCCTTCCCTGGCCTCATTGAACGTCCTCACCATCAACGGGGCCAACAGGTCCACATATTTTCTGTAATATTCCACCGGGAACCCATCTGGTCCTGGGGCCTTCCCTGCTTGCATGCTTCCCAGTCCCTTAATAACCTCGTCCACCCTAATCGGTGCCCCCAGGCCTACCACCTCCTGCTCCTCCACTTTCGGGAACCTCAATTGGTCCAGGAACTGCCGCATCCCCTCCTCTCCCTCTGGGGGTTGAGACCTATACAGTTCCTCATAGAAGGTCTTGAACACCTCATTTATCTTTCCTGCCCTTCGCACCGTATCTCCCCTTTCGTCTCTAATTCCTCCTATCTCCCTCGCTGCTGCCCTCTTTCGCAATTGATGAGCTAACAGGCGACTAGCCTTTTCCCCATATTCATACCTCCTCCCCTGTGCCTTCCTCCACAGTACCTCCGCCTTTCTGGTGGTCAGAAGGTCAAACTCCGTCTGGAGTCGTCTCCTCACCTGTACAATTCCTCCTCCGGGGTCTCTGCAAATTCCCTATCCACCCTTAAAATCTCCCCCAGTAACCTTTCCCTTTCCTTGGCCTCTGTTTTCCTTTTGTGGGCCCCAATGGAGATCAGCTCTCCTCTGACCACCGCTTTTAGTGCTTCCCATACCACTCCCACAGGGACCTCGCCGTCGTCATTGACCTCCAGGTATCTCTCAATACACCCCCGCACTCTTGCACACACTCCCTCATCCGCCATCAGTCCCACATCTAATCGCCAGAGTGTTCTCTGCTCCCTTTCCTCTCCTAATTCCAGGTCCACCCAATGTGGGGCATGATCCGAAACCGCTATGGCTGAGTACTCAGCTTCTTCCACCCTAGAGATCAACGACCTTCCCAAAACAAAAAAATCTATCCGGGAGCACACTTTATGGACATGGGAGAAGAAGGAGAACTCCCTAGCCCTAGGTTTAAGAAATCGCCATGGATCCACTCCCCCCATTTGGTCCATAAACCCCTTAAGTACCTTGGCCGCTGCTGGCCTTCTTCCGGTCCTTGAGCTGGATCTATCTAGCCCCGGGTCCAGCACCGTATTAAAGTCCCCTCCTAAAATCAAGTTTCCTACCTCCAGGTCCGGTATACGCCCCAGCATCCGTCTCATAAATCCCGCATCGTCCCAGTTTGGGGCATACACATTAACCAACACGACCTCCATTCCCTCCAACCTGCCACTCACCATTACGTATCTACCTCCGCTATCTGCTACGATGTTCTTTGCTTCAAATGCTACCCGTTTCCCCACCAAAATGACCACCCCTCTATACTTTGCGTCTAGTCCTGAGTGGAACACCTGTCCCACCCATCCTTTCCTTAACCTAACTTGGTCCGCCACCTTTAGGTGCGTCTCTTGGAGCATAACCACATCTGCCCTTAGTCCTTTCAAATGCGCGAGCACTCGGGCCCTTTTTATCGGTCCATTCAGGCCTCTCACGTTCCACGTGATCAGCCTCACTAGGGGGCTACTTGCCCCCTCCCGTGTCGACTAGCCATTATCTTCTCTAGGCCAGTCCCATATCCCGCCTCCGCGCTCCCGCTCGCTCCCCCAGCGTCGCACACCATCCCCGCCTACCCACTCTTTAGCCATTTCCTTTTGGATTTCCGCAGCAGCAACCCAGTTGTCCCCCCCCCCACTAGATCTCTTTCTAGCGTGATTGCTCCCCCCATATTACTTCCGTAAGTCAGCTGACTTCAACTGACCCCGGCTTCTCCTGCTCACTCCTCGACCCCCCCGTGTGGGGAACTCCCATCCGTCTTGCGCCTGTCTTCCCGCCTTATTCTTTCTGGCGCGGGAACATCCCTTTACCTGACCCATCTCTTGTGGCGCAGCTCCCTTTCCCCTCCCCCTCCCCTTCCCCATTCTCCAACTATGTCCCGTCTTTCCCCCCTCACCGGCGCCCACATTTCCCCAATGTCTCCCCCCTTCCCAATTTATTTCTCAATTAACTTCAACCATAACATTGACAATAACATTTCCTGCAGCATCAGTCCCTCAGTTCCGATCCAATTTCTCCTCTTTGATAAAGGTCCATGCTTCCTCCGCCGTCTCGAAATAATGGTGTCTCTCCTGATACGTGACCCATAGATTATCGCCCTGGGTGGTTCTCCCGCGTTTGGTCTTCTCGCCGGAATCCGATTTGCCCACTCCACCTCCAAGGGGCCCGTAGGGGCCTCAGCACCCATCAGTGAGCCCAGCATCGTACTTGCATACGCTCCACAGTCCACTCCTTCCACACCCTCAGGGAGACCCAGTATCCGGAGGTTCTTCCTTCGCGCTCCGTTTTCTAGGGCCTTGATCCTTTCAGTACATTTTTTGTCAAGTGCCTCGTGCGTCTGTGTCTTAACCGCCAGGCCCAGGATCTCGTCCTCAATATCTGTCACCTTCTGCTCCACCACACGGAGCTCTGTCTCCTGGGTCTTTAGTGTCTCCTTGAGCCCCTCAATTGCCTGTAGCATCGGGGTCAGCACCTCCCTCTTCAGCAGCTCCACGCACCGTCTCACAATTTCATCCTGCTCAGGCCCCCATGTCGCCTGCGCTTTCTCCGCCGCCATCTTGTACTTCTCTCCTTCTGACCCTTTGGTCGACGATTCCTCGCGCTGCAGCCGCCGCCGCCGCCGGTTTTTTCCTCCTTTGTTGGGGGGGGGACTCCCTTCTCACACACCCCACACCGGGTTGCGTGGTCAAAAAATTCCCCGTTGGGGCTCTTAAAAGAGCCCGAAGGTCCGTCGGAGCTGGAGCCGCCGAAACGTGCGGCTAGCAAGGCATCACCGCAACCGGCCATGTTCCTAACTTTTGAGATACGAACTTTATTCAATGTTGACCCTTTGAAATGGACTTTTCCTTTACAAAATGGGCAATGTGCTACAAAGATGGCTGCCAGAGGTCAGCTGAACTGGCTTGTGTGTTCAAAAGCTGATTCACTGCATAACAGAGACAAAAGGGCACATCCCAAATGAAAAGGTAAATCCTGAGACCATCGAAAGAAAACCCCGAAATTAATGGGTCTTTTTTGAAACAAAGAAGGTTATTATTGTTTATCTTAACTCCCTCAGGATGAGTGTCTTCAGACAATAAATCAGGATGTGGCTAATCACGCAAGATCACTACCATATTTGGAAAAGAAACTGCAATTGTGGTTGAATTCGACATCTAGCTTGAGGGAGAGAAGAATGGGTCCACGACTAATATTTTAAACTTTTTCAAAAATAAATTTAGAGTACCCAATTCATTTTTTCCAATTAAGGGGCAATTTAGTGTGGCCAATCCACCTACACGGCACATCTTTGGACTATGGGAGGAAACCGGAGCACCCGGAGGAAACCCACACAGACACGGGGAGAACGTGCAGACTCCGCACAGACAGTGACCCAGCGGGGAATCGAACCTGGGACCCTGGCGCTGTGAAGCAACGGTGATAACCATCGTGCTACCATGGCGCACCATTCTCTGTTCCTTCCGCTGTCAGTGGGATTTCCCATTGTAGCCACCCCACTCATTCGGGAAATACACGGATAGGGGCTCGCTGCCTGTGCGAACAGAGAATCCAGCCACCAGCGAACGGCCAGAGAATTCCAGGCCACATCTGGAATACCGTGTGCAATTTTAGGCTCCACATTTAAGAAAGGAACTACTTGCAAGGATGCGGCACAGCGAAGGTTAATTAAATTGGTCCCTGGAATGAGGGGCTTCTCCTGTGATGAGAGGCCGAGTAAACTAGGTCCATATTCTCTGGAGTTCAGAAGAATGAGAGGTGATCTCAGTGAGATACATAAGATTGTGAAGGGGTTTGATAGAGTGGATATTGTGAAGCTGTTTTCACTGGCTGGAGAATCTGGAACACGATAAGCGGGTGGTGGGTGGTGGGGGGGGGGGGCAGTCTCAGGATAAGGGACTGAGATAAAGAGAAATTTCTTCACTCAAAGGATTATGTACGGTAGCACAGTGGTTAGCACTGATGCTCCACAGCTCCAGGGACCCGGGTTCAATTCCCGCTTGGGTCACTGTCTATGCGGAGTCTGCACGTTCTCCCTGTGACTGCGTGGGTTTCCTCCGGGTGCTCCAGTTTCCTCCCACAAGTCCCGAAAGAAATACTTGTAGGTAATTTGGACATTCTGAATTCTGCCCCCAGTGTACCTGAACAGGCGCCGGAATGTGGCAACTAGGGGCTTTTCACAGTAACTTCATTGCAGTGTTAATGTAAGCCTACTTGTGACACTAATAAAGATTATTGTTATTATTATTATCTTTGGAATTTATACCCCGGAGGGTTGTGGATGCCCCATCGCTGACTGGGTTGGACAGATTTTTGGTCTTTCACAGAATAAAGGGATCCGGGAAGCTGACAGGAAAATGGAATCGAAGGCCGCCATCAGCCCTCATCATATTGAATGGTGGGTGAGGTTCAATGGGCCGAATGGTCCACTCCTGCTCCTATCTCTTGTGCTCTTGCACCAATCGTGTGTTTAATTCCTGCTGCTGGGAAGTACCTTGAGGCGCACGTCTCCCTCTGTTAAACAGTGGCGATACCAATTCAAGTTATTGTTGTCCTTCCCGAGTCTCAGTCACTGTCACCTGGGGAAGATTTACCCAGGGCAGATGGTTAGTGAGTGTCGGATTGGGGCAAAGTTGAGGGGGGTGGCTGTATGGGTGGGGGGGGGGGGGTGGGTAGAAAGCGGGAGGGCGTGGCAGACAGGCAGATGAAATCAAACCCGTGAAAGGTTTCAATTTGGATACCTCAAATCTTCATTGGTGCTGCCGGCCCTGGAACAGATACAAAGAGTTCTGCAGCAGTAGGTGAGTTCAGCAACCAAAGTCCGTGACCCGTCCTGCTGTATCGCTCTCCCCACCGGTCTGCCTCTGGCCACTTCTGAGAGAGGCACTTTGAATCGTTGACATCGACACAGCGGAGAGAACAGCTCGCAGGCGCGTGCAAATCAATTGCTGGAGCTCAGGGGTCGCGAAGGAGGAACCCGTTCACCTCGCTTCATGCTTTTCCAAATAACTAAGTGTGAAGAGGAAATGAAAGCAATGATTTTCCATGGCTCCAACCTGGCGCCTTTGATCTCGACTTTCCAAACTTTGTTTTGACGTCAGTGTTCGGGAGCCGCGGAATAATCATTCTCAACTGGATGGCTCTGTAAACACGGAGTCAAAAGTTTAACAGTCCTTTCCCCACATTGACAAGCTGCTGCAGCCCAGCACGGCCCAGTGTTGGTGCCCCAGTACAATCATCGAATGATGCAGCCCAGAAGGAGGCACGTCGACCCATCATGCTACTGCCAGCCCCTTTGACTGCACGATCCAATTAACCCCACTGTCCCCTCCTCCTTTATATCCTTGCCAACGATCTGTCCTTCGAGTATTTATTACAGGGAGGCAGCAGCACAGTTGCATTGTCCCTGGACTAATTACCAGAGGCCCAGGTTATCACTCCAGGTTCAAATCCCACCATGGCCAATGGTGACAATTGAATTCAAAGAAAATCTGGAATTATAGTGATGATCGTGGAACCATTGTCGATTGTCATAAAACCCCAACTGGTTCACCAAAGTCCTTTAGGGAAGGAAATCTGTCGTTCTTGCCCGGTCTGGTCTGCAGGTGACACCAGACCCACAGCAATGTGGTTGGCTCTTAAAGTGCCCTCAGTTCAAGGGGGGTGGACAATAAATGCGGGTCCAGCTAATGACGCCTATATCCCACGAATAAATATCGAGAAACAATTGTCCAATTTCCCTTTTGGAATCTGCTTCCACCGCCCTTTCAGGCAACGCATTCCAAATCACAAAAAGCTCGGAAAAACATGAAAGTCACCTTCATTTTGTTTCCTTTTGGTTACCCCACCCTCCTGCCACTGGAAACAAGTTTCTGTTTATTTACGCTATCGAAGCCCCTCAGAATTTTGAACACTTTTGTTAGATTTCCAAATAACCTTGAAGTAAATATATTTTATATTTTATTTGCAGTAATGTTATTAAAACCTGGGTTTTGATGCATACAGACAGTGTGACTGCGGGAGCGATGATTAAGGTGTCGTAAAAGTGAGTTAATCGTTAATTTGTAGTTGAAGTGTTCTGCTAATAGATCCTGAGAATCATTTACTTGTTTACTGATAGCTAGCTATTAGAATATTGTTTACGTTTGAAGGACACCTGGGGTGTAGTTATTTTATGAGGGGTATCGCGTTTGGTCCTGGTTAAGCTAGTCAAGGGAGGTCTTGTAAGAAGAGACAAAAGAATACCTTACGCTTTGAGTACAGATGATGGAGTTAATGGGAGGAGCCAGGTCTGCCTGAAAAGTTAGTTGGTCCTAGAACTCTCATCTGATCAGCGATGTTTCCTTTTGGTCCTGAAATGTTCTCTCCCCACGATTCTGGGAAAAGCAAGTAGAAACCTGGGGCGAAATTCTCCCCCAACGGCGGGATGCCCGCCGACTGGCGCCAAAGCCGGCGCCAATCAGACGGGCATCGCGCCGGCCCAAAGGTGCGGAAGTCTCCGCATCTTTGGCGGCCTAGCCCCAAAATTGAGGGGCTAGGCCGACGCCGGAGGGATTTCCGCCCCTCCAGCTGGCGGAAATGGCGTTTGTTGCCCCGCCAGCTGGCGCGGAAATGCGGCGCATGCGCGGGAGCATCCGCGGCCGCTGTCAGTTTCCCAGCACATGCGTGGGAGCGTCAGCGGCCGCTGTCAGTTTCCCGCGCATGCGCAGTGGGGAGAGTCTCTTCCGCCTCCGCCATGGTGGAGGCCGTGGCGGAGGCGGAAGGGAAAGAGTGCCCCCACGGCACAGGCCCGCCCGCGGATCGGTGGGCCCCGATCGCGGGCCAGGCCACCGTGGGGGCACCCCCCGGGGTCAGATCGCCCCGCGCCCCCCCCCAGGACCCCGGAGCCCGCCCACGCCGCCTGGTCCCGCCGGTAAATACCAGGTTTGATTTACGTCGGCGGGACAGGCAATTCCTGGGCGGGACTTCGGCCCATCCGGGCCGGAGAATCCTGCGGGGGGTCCCGCCAACCGGCGCGGCCGGATTCCCGCCCCCGCCCAATCTCCGGGAGCGGAGACTTCGGCGGGGGCGGGGGCGGGATTCACGGCGGGGGGTCGGAGAATGACGCCCCTGATTGTTAACTTTATTCATGAGTGGTATGTAATATTTATTGGTTTGCTTAATTGGAATATAGTGGCAGGTTTAGGAAGTAGGTTAAGGTTTTCTCTTTTACTGAAGAATTTTTGTAGCTTAACTGTCAAGCTATTTTATTGTTGCTAATGTGGTTAATTCTGTATAATTAAAAATTTTCTTTACATAAAAGATATTGGTCAGTGTTATCACTCCTTTTTTTTAAATTTAGAGTACCCAATTCATTTTTTTTTTCCAATTAAGGGGCAATTTAGCGTGGCCAATCCACCTAGCTTGCACACATTTTGGGTTGTGCCCACGCAGACACGGGGAGAATGTGCAAACTCCACACGGATAGTGACCCCGAGCTGGGATTGAACCTGGGATCTCGGCGCCGTGAGGCCGCAGTGCTAGCCCACTGCGCCACCGTGCTGCCCTCAGTGTTATCACTCCTATGGTGCAGTCATGTTTCCTCACAATTTTACGTATTGAAAATAGTTGGCTTCTCGTTCGGGATCCTGACATCCTTCTCTGCTCTAAGCGGAACAATCCCAGATTGTCCAATTTATCCATGATGTTGAGAGTCGTCGCCCCTGATATGAGGTTACACAGAATAACATAGCATGTGCAGCAGAGAAGCAGACCATTCAGCCCAATGGGTCAATGCTAGCATTGAGTCGCCAAGCCTCCTCCCACCCTTAATCACCTCACCACCCTGTATCCAGGCACAATCTCATAGAACGACAGAACAGATTTGACAGCTGAATGGACCTCTCCTATTACAGCGATGATGGCCCAGTGGCCTTACCACCAAAGGGTTGTCGGTTCAGGTCCCACTGCAGAGAGTTGGGCACAAAAGTCTAGGCTGACACCAAGCGAGTGCAGCATTGTTGGAGGTGCCATCTTCCAAATTAGACATTGGGATCCGGTCTGCCATCTTAAACGGACATGAAAGATCACATGGCAATAACTGAAGGCCAGCAGAGGAATTCGACCTGGTGTCCTGGCCAATATTTATCCTTCAATCTCCATCGTGCAAACAAGACTAGCTGGTCATCTTCATATGGCTGCTTGTGGAACCTTGCTTTGCATGAATTAGATGCTGTGATTTCGATATTACACAAGTGGCCGTGCTTGATTGGCTGTGAAGTGTTTTGGGATCTCCTGAGTTCGGGGCTGATGCTCTAGAAGTGTAAATATTTCTCGATGATGAATAACTAATCGTGAGGCTCAAGAGGCTGATGATGAACTCTCGCATATGACTACTGAGCCTGGTCACTTGCTTCACTTGCAATTAGACTCAGTACCCTGTTACCCACTCCCCTGAGCTCCCCTGACCCCCCCCCTGGGTGGTCCGCTTGCCAGGTAGACGCTTTCGGAAACCAATCCTGTTCCCGCCATTCTGACATCATGCCCCCATGGATGGGTTTTTTGACAGGAGAGGGGCGATACCGGCGTTTGGGCCTGATAATGACATGTAAATTTATTATAATGAGATTCACAACGTTGAACATCAGGAAACTCTCTTTGGCAGGGGGAGGGGGCCATTGCATCAGGCTTTCATGTCTTCGTGAAATGCGCGTTTGGAGTTCCCGCGATACCTTCCGCTCCCGTCCAATCCGAACCGGGGTGGAAAATCCTGGCCCTTGTGTGCTTGGAGCAAAGTGCTGAAATATCATGCTGATATACGCCCTGTCTCTATTAGTGATGGCCAACTTGTGACCCAGGGGCCACATTCGGCCCATCTGGACTCTGAGTGCAGCCCACGGGACGTTTTGTTGACCGTTGCCCATGGACAGGGTCGCCACATTCCGCTGATTTCCATCCACAACATTTTTTTTACGACCGGTATGATTGAAGTGATTCGCATGTAAAGCGAAGGTGAGTGAAGTGAGGAGCCTGCTGATTGCTCACAACATTGACTGTGAGAGCCGTACACTCCCTCTGCGTCAGAAGCGTAAACATTTTTGTGGTTTTTACCATTTGAAGTTGATGATAGTTATATTAAAATATACAGTCATAGGATCCCTACAGTATAGACGGAGGCCATCAGTCCATCGAGTCCCCACCATTCCTCTGAATGAGCACCCCGCCCAGGAACACGCCCCTGCCCTTTCCCGTAACCACACCTAACCTTTGAACACTAAGGGCCAATTGATCATGGCCAATCCACCTAACCTGCAAATCTTCTGATTGTGGGAGGAATCCGGAACACCCGGGGGAAACCCACCCAGACACGGGGAGAAAGTTCAAACACAGACGGTCACCTGAGGCCGGAATCAAACCTGGGACCCTAGCGCTGTGAGGCAGCAGTGCTAACCATTGTGCCACCTTCCCGCCCTATATATATAATGATAGATAAATTATTAAGCATTTTCTGTAACTTGTCATGAAATAAATTTGCGTGTATTCAATGTATTTAATCTTATTCATGGGGTCGTAGTTAGTGAACAGGTTTGATTTTAATCTTATGGCCCACTGAGATGAAGGAAGGTCACTCACGCGGCCCACTCACTCGTCTAGGTTGCCTATCACTGATGTAGGCTCACACAGATCAGCTGCCCTACCTGGGGAGAAGGTGGCATCATGGCAATGTCACTGGATTAGTAACCCAGAGGACAGAGCTAATGCTTTGCGGACACGTGTTCAAATCTAATTGCGTCCCATCGTATAGAATCTAAACTCAAACATTTAAAAACAAAAATTCAATTCATTGATCAAAAGGATTGTCTCAGTAATGGTGACCGTGCTACCTGTTGTAAAACACATCTGGTTCACTGATCACCTGCAGAAAGGGAAATCCACTTCCCATGGAAGAATTAAAAAAGAAATCCTCCAGAACAACTCATTGTCTAGGCTCTGAAATATTGCAAAGCACCCGCGCACGTGAGGCTGTCATTATTAACTGGCGGCGTCTTTGATGGGGCAAAGAAAAGCACTCTACCTCCCATATTGGTGAACCTGCATTTGTATAGCGCCTTTATGTGGTGAAACCTCACAAGGGCCTTGTTTCCCAGCGGTGAGGGGATAGAACGGGGAACCCTGTTGTCAGTGATCCCGCCACCAGCCAATGGGTGGCCGTCGCTGTGAAACACACAGAAAATCGCGCCTGCCTCACAACTGGGTTACCAAATAAAATGTGCGTTGTGTAAAGAGGCACGAGATTGGATGGCCAAAATCTTGGTCGAGGAGGGAGGCAAGTAAGGGAGTGTCTAAAAAACCCGAGTGAAGGGCGGCTGAAGTAATGTTCCTGCGAAACAGGCCCCGTGTGTGAAGCAGCCGAGAGCTGAAACAGATGTAAGGTGGAGAGATGAAAAGGGATTTTTTTTTTTTTTTTTTTAACATCAAAATGTCATTTGCTGGATGGTGCTCAGAAATCAAAAGGTACTGATGGGAGAAATTGGCCAGATCGCACTGTTGTGAGTCATCGGCACATCTCCCAGTCGAACAAGACCTCCCCTGTCTCCCTCCAAATAAAACAAACCTGCTTTTAGTGTGATAGGCCGAGGTGTTTTGACAAAGGCCTGCTCAAAAAGGTTCCAAAATTAAAGGAGCCTGGCTTTAAAAGGTGAAATATCACCCACAGCCCACATTAATTCTCCAGTGTTATAATCACTTCATAAATCTCCCAAGCTACTTGGGAAAAGAAACACAGAACGGTATGGGGTCCCTGGCATATTATTTAAAGGGAAAGGCCGAGATTCTGTGAGAGGATGCTTTTGCTTCTCATTTGTGGATTTTTTCCCCCCATCCTGCTCTGTGCCAAATCCAACCATGATGGCAGAGTTGGAGGGAAGGGGGGGGGGTCCGAATGAACTTTCAGACAACCAAGGCTCACACCTTGTCTCTGAGGCATAGGTTGTCGCCTCCCCCCCCACCCACCCCTCCACCATCCCCACTCCATTCCCCGCAGAGCCAACACTGTGGTCACAGGAATGTCAAACAAGAAGCAAAATGCGATAAATGACCAGCTTTTTCTTTTTATTCGCCCTCGGGATTCGGCGTCTCTGTCATTGATTGTATTAGGACTATGTTGAGGGATGAATGTTGGCCAGGGCATTGGGGCAGAATATCCCCTGCTCTGGTTTGAAACAATACGATGGCAGTATTTTACATAGCAGGCGGTTTCGGACAGCTGGCTGGGTGGACAGCTGGTTCGAGAGGCAGAGCGGGGCCAACAGCGCGGGTTCAATCCCCATCCTGAGGTTATTCATGAAGGCCCAACCTTCTCAACCTTGCCCGATGTGCGGTGACCCTCAGGTTAAACCATCAGCTCTCCCCCTCAAAGGGAAAAGCAGCCTGTGGTCATTTGGGACAATGCAGACTGTCCTCTACCCAGAACGCACTGCCTGAAAAGATGGTGGAAGCAGATTGAGGTTTTTTAAAAAATCATTCTTGGGTTGGGGACGTAGTTGGCAGGAGGAACTTTATTGCCCATCCTTTCATTTCCCTTGAGAAGGTGGTGATGAAAAGAGAATTGGGAAACATCTCCCAGACTTTGGGGCGAGTGCAGAGGGGAGGGAGGGGGGGGGGGGGATGAATTTGATAGCTCTCACAAAGACCCAGCATAGGCAAACCAGACCAAAGAGCCTCCTTCTGTGTCGTACAATTCTACCCTTTGCTGATTGTCAGTGCTCCTGGCTCACTCGTAGACTGTGATAACTGGAACTGAGAGAATGTAAGACTCTCTCTCATTTTCTAACTGAGAACAAGTTCATTAACCTCCAGTCACTCCATTCAGGGGATATTGTCACTGGTTACATTTCACAGAAAGCCTCGCTTTCCGCCCAGATATTGGCTGGAGAGTCACAGGATTTAGATATTTTCATGGAATCGCCGTTTGAGGTGCTGCTTTGAAACGTCACCCAACTCTTCCATCTGCTGCAGGTACTGGGCTTGCCTCGTAGCCTCTTCATTTCCAACGCTGGAGGGGGCTGGTTTAGCTCAGTGGGCTAGACAGCTGGTTTGTGATGCAGAACAAGGCCAGCAGCGCGGGTTCAATTCCCGTACCAGCTGAGAATTCTGAATTCTCCCTCTGTGTACCCGAACAGGCGCAGGAGTGTGGTGACTAGGGGCTTTTCACAGTAACTTCATTGCAGTGTTAATGTAAGCCTACTTGTGACAATAAAAAGTTTATTATTATTAACGCTCCTACCTCCATTCAGTCTCAGTCTCCCGCCTGACTCTGAATCTTATGTCCACTCTCACTACTTCTCTCTGCAGCTTAAGTATTGGGAAGACCGGTGAAGACATTGTTTCTGGTCCCCGCACCCAACTCTGTGCCCCACAGCCACCGTCTCCAACACCTCTCCCTGGCGACAGTCTGATATTAAGCCAATCTGTTTGACATCACATTAGAGCTTCTGATCTCATATTGATGCCATCATTAAGACCTCTCCTACATTTCCAGACTTCACTTGTCTGAGCGCCATCGGCCATCGCAACCTTCATCCATGCCTTTGTTGCCTCTCGACTCAACTCTGCCAACACGCTTCTGGCTGGTCTCCCACATTCTAGATTCCATAAAATTGAGACCGTCCAAAACTCTCCAGTCCACGTCTTAACTTCCAGCAAGTCCCGTTCCCCGATGACCCCTGTGCTCGCTGACCAACGTTTTTTTTAGTAATCGTTATTGCCACAAGTAGGCTTACATTAACGCTGCAATAGAGTTACTGTGCAAATCCCCTAGTCGCCACATCCGGCGCCTGTTCGGGTGCACGGAGACATAATTCAGAATGTCCAATTCACCAGACAGCACTTCTTTCGGGACTTGTGGGAGGAAACCGGAGCACCCGGAGGAAACCCTTTGTTCCTGGTCAAAAGCTACACCTTGTTTCTAAAATTCACAAATTGTTTTCAGGTCCCTCCAAGGTGTCGCCCCCCCCCCCCCCCCCCCCACAAGCTCTATCTCTGTAATCGCCTCCAGCCCCACAACCCGCCGCGATATCTGTGTTCCTCTTGTCATGATATGCACTCATGCACATAATGAGATACAGACAGGCAGTGACAGACACCCAGTACAGCCAATCAACACACAGGACAGAATACAACCAATCACCAGGCATAACACTAGAGGGTGGTCTCCCACTATAAAACACACGAGGCATCAACACTCTGCCTCTTTCCACTGGTGACAACTGTAGTGACAGTCAGGGTGTATATATCAGTTAGCACCTTCTACACGTGGCTCAGAGCTGGTCTGGTCTAGTTGGTTATAGTTAGCACACTTAGATTAGTAGAGTGTCAAACCCACAGCGAGCTGTGTGCACTGCTTAACAAGTTCAATAAAGTGTATTGAACTAACATCAAAGTTTGGAGTCTACTTTCCAGTACAACTGCATCCAGTTGCAGTCCGTGTTACCCCAGGGTGAATAACACGACACAGTAGTGGACTCGCCAACACTAAGGGCATTCAAATGGTCATTGGATAGACATATGGACGATAAGGGAATAGTGTAGATGGGCTTTAGAGTGGTTTCACAGGTCGGCACAACATCGAGGGCCGAAGGGCCTGTACTGCGCTGTAATGTTCTATGTTCTATTTCTGGCCTCTTGGGCATCGCCGATTATAATTGCTCCACCATAGATGTCCCTGCCTTCAGCTGCCTGTGAGATTCCATCTCTGAAATTCCCTCCCTGCACCTCTCCCGCCCTTCCGTCCTTCCAGATACCCAGTGAAACCTTCCTCTTCTGTCACATTTTTTGTTTACCTTGCCATATTTGGCTGGCACTGTCCCATACTGCGCTGACCATATTCCCATGAAGAGCCTTGGGACGTTTTACTGCCCCAAAGTTGTTCTATAAATATAAGACGCTGCTATTATTGTTTCAGAAACTTCCACAAAAGAGGCTCGGTGGTGTGGATTCCTCCCCGGCGGCGGGGAGGGGAGGAGCGTTGCGATTTTGGGATAGCTCATTGAAACAGCTGGCACAGGCCCGCTTCTACGCTGGTGAGTTTGGAGTTAACATCTGGATTACTGTGTGCAGTTCTGGACACCATTAGGAAGGTTTTATGGGTCTTGGAAGGAATGTAGCACAGCTTCACCAGAATCTTCCCAGGACGCTGAGGGTTAGACTATGAGGCGGGATTAATACATTTGTCTTTTACCTCCAGGGGACGTGAGCGTCGCAGTGCCTGGTCCAGCATTTGTTGCCCATCCCGAATTGCCATGCCACTTCAGAGGGGCAGTTAAGAGCCAACCCCATTGTTGTGGGATCTGGAATCACCTGTCGGCCAGACCAGGGTGAGGATACTTCCTTCCCCGAAGGGGAATCGATGATAGTTCTCGCAGCCACCACCACGGCGACAAGCTTTCATAATTTCAGGTTAGATTAATTAAATTTGAGTTCCACCAATAGTCGTGGATTTGAACCCAGAGCGTTGTCCTGGGCCTCTGGGTTACTGACTCTGTGACATTATCACTACCGTACCGTCACCCTGGAATAGAGGCAGTGGTGAAGATGCAAAAATGGCAAACAAAATACTAAAATGAAACCAGCACCATCTAAATAAAAGCTAGAACAGCCCGGGACTCTTTACACTAGAACGGTGAAGGCTAAGGGGTAATTTATTAGAGGTCTTACAATCGTGCAGGGGTTTGACAGGGGAGGCGTAGAGACATTTCTACCTGTGGGTGAGATCAGGACGAGGGACCATCAATGTAAGGAGATCAGTAATAAATTTAATAGGGAATTTCTGTAGAAAAAAACTGTTTGGACCAGTGATGCCATTTTCCCGCTTTGTTGGAGAAACATGTTTGCCCAGAGTGTGGGGAGATCGTGGAACTCGCTACCACAGGGAATCACAAATGTTATACAACTTTACAGCTCAGAAAGGGGTCCTTCGGCCCATCGCCTGTGCTGGCCATCAAGTACGTATCTCTTCCAATTCCACTTTCAACACTTGGCCATGGCTTTGTAGGCTGTGGAGTTTCAAGTACTTGTACAAGTGCTGCTGAGTGTTCTGAGGTCAATGGTGTAGATGTCTTTAAAGGGAAACCGAAGAAACAACATGAGGGAGAAAGGAACAGGAGGATATACTGATACGGTGTGATGATGTCGGATGGGAGGAGGCCCATGTATAGCATGGACCAGCTGGCTGAATGGCCTGTTCCCATGTTGTAAATATTATGTGGTATAGTTTTGCTTAGGATGTTGGAAGGCATTGATAGGGTCGTTGGAGAATAGCCTTCTCCTGTTGCCAGGGTGCCGAGGACAAAGAGGACAATGACCAGGCCATTCAGGAGAGCAGTTTGGAGGCATCTCTCCCCACAGTGAGTGGTAGAAATACAGAACTCTGTCCCGCAACAAGCGGCAGAGTTAACATTTTCAAATCTGAGATGGATAGGTGCTCGCGAGCCAGGGGTATAAAAAGCCAGGGGTCCAAGACAGATGGATGGTAGAACCGGCCAGAGGGGCTGAATTGCCTCCTCCTCCTGTTCCTGTGTCCAGTCCCAGTCACCTTGTAAAGCAGGGTCACTGACTTTATTTGGCGTAAGCTAACACAAAGTGATTAACTTGTGCGTTAGGATCTCTGTGGCTAATTATTCAAGAGCTTTAAACTCTGGAGGTAGTCAATACCTACCACATATGTTTGAAGTGAAGGATGCAGAATCACATGAAAGTCAGATCGTTTTTAGCTCTGTTGTAATAAATCTGTCTTCGGGAATAGGTCAATGGTCCTTAATTGAATCTGGGCCCTGCGGCAGTGGGTAGGAGAGCAGTAAAGTGCTGTGTAAAAAGCTGAGTCTCTGAACCTTCAGGGAAGGAGAGGCTCTGGTAATCTGAAATTGAGTTTTCATCTTCTTTGCAACTTCTAAAATCAGAGAGATGTGACTCCGGGCGATTCATCAGATCAAAGTTAAAGACTGGTCAGGTTGGGTGCAATTGGTGGGGGGGGGGGGGGGGGGGGGGTTGCGACAGCTACGTTGGTGGGACTGGGGCACGTATTCAATGGCACTTTGTGCCAAAAACTGAGCCCACACAAGATCCTCAACATTAACGGCTCGCTCGCTGTCCGATTCCCCCGGCTCGTGTCTCGCCGCTAAACACTCCTTCACTCCCAGTCAGCACACAAGCATGGCAGCACGCAGACCTGTCCCTCGCTTTGGAGCTTTGGACCTCACAACGCTTCTCGAAGCTGCAGGTGAGAGGCGGGGCACCATGTCTCCCCGAGAGGGGTCGGAGGACTAGCTGCGGGGGACAGCAATGCTACCTGGGAGACAGTGGCAGCAGCTGTCAGCGCAGGCAGCATGACAAGAGTCCGACCAAGCCCAACGCCCCTGAGGGGTCCTGCAGCCCCCCCTCCCCCCCCCCCCCCCCCCCCCCCCCGCCCCTCCTCTCCCGAGCACTGGGGCAGCAACTCTGGTGCCCTGGAGCTGCATGCGGAAAAGGAAAATGGCCAATCCCCTCCTCACACCCCTTCAGCAGCCATTGCACCAGTTTTTAAAAAGGAGTACTAAACAACTCCTGCTGTGGAGTCGGGTAATTCCCTGGAGGCCGCTGCATTCGACTTCAATCTCATTAATGAGATTGAAATTATTGCAAATGAGGGTTAATGATATTCTCGCCATTTTTGGGCGAGATCCGGAACTCGCCAGCGGGAGCGAGCCGGATGAATCGCAAAATGGTTCACGCCCAGCGCGAATCTCGATTTTGCCATCTCCCGCTGCCTCCCGATCCACTGCGGTCCTGAATCGCGCCCTCTAAACGTGTCAGCACTGGCTCGGTGTATTGCTCAATTGTCTCTGAGTCGAAAGGATGTGGATTCGAGTTCCAGTCCAGAAATGTGAGCTCCCAGCTGACACACGGCAGTGGGGATACCGAGGGGGTGCTGCATTGCTGGAGGGGTGAAACGGATCTGTGCCTGATGCCATCATCAATATTTATCCTGCAGTCCACATCAATGGAAAATTGTTGATCTAGCCATTTATCTCACTGTTGGATTTGGGATCTTGCTGTGCAGAAATTGGCCGCTGCAATTCCGACTTTAGAACAATAGCAACAGTTCAGACATAAAGTTCCCCATGGGCTATAAAGCACCTTGGGATGACCTGTATTGTGAAAGGAGCTATAGAAATGAAGGATCAAAACTGTCACAACGCTGATTTCTAATTGGACAAAGATCCCTTCGAGAGGAGTTTGATCTCCTCCCTGATATTAGGTATCAGGAAAATGTAACTGTGCCCTCTCCGCGTCAACTCAATCATCCTTCTCAAGCTCCTCTGCTAAGCGATCCCAGGCAGGAGCGATGGAAACTCCACAGGATCCAGTCCCTGTGATGTCACAAGTAACCTGGAACAGTCGAGGTTGGTGGGCAGCAAACCATCGAACGGAAGAAGATTCAACGGAAGAATTGGTAGCCACAGGAGGAAGATTATTAGGATCGACTGTCGCCATCCCTGCCACGCAGAGGGATGAGGGCAGCAGACGCACGGGAACTCTACCACCTGCACCTTCCCCTCCTGGCCCAATTATCAATCTTAAATCTGAGATCAATGGGTTTTGGTAGCCAGGATTATAAAAGGCAGGTGGTTGGATCAGTGATAATCTCAAGAGATGGTAGAACAGGCTAGAGGTGCTGAACTGTCGACCCTCCTGTTCCTGTTTCCAGTCTTAGTCGCCTTGTGGCACACAATCCTGACTTGGAAATATATCGGCCATAACCTCACTGCCGCTGGGTCCAAATCCTGGAACTCCCTCCCTAACAGCACGGTGGGAGTACCTCCACCACACGGGTTCCAACGGTTCAAGATGGCAGCTCACCGCCACCTTCTGAAGGGTAATAAAATGTTGGCCTGGCCAGTGACGGTCACAGCCTGGGAATTAGTTCGCAAAAATAAAACCCCTGTCCCCTTTTTGATTGACCTCGATGCACCTTCCTCCCATGTAGCCTAACTTCTCGAACCACTGTGACCAGAGTTTCAATGAAACACACGCCGCTCGCTGCAATGGCGGGGCCGCATGGAGAGGTGACTGTTGTGGTGGAAACACCATGGAACGCCAATCAGAGCCTTGGTAGTTCTAAATTTGCTGACAGGCTCAAGAAATTCGAATGGGCCTATTGGCAGGTAACACAGAACAACACCGGGCTCTGATTGGTGGACTCTCCTCCAGAGCGGGAAAACAACTTGCCAGACGTTGGGAGGTGGTGGAGACTTCGAGCACGGACCTCCTAAATTGGTGTGACGTTTATAGAGTCATGGTCATAGATGGAAACAGGCCCTTCGGCCCAGCTTGGCCGTGCCGCTCAGTTTCTATCCCTAAGCTAGTCCCACTTGCCCATATTTGGCCCATACCCTCTATACCCACCCTGCCCATGGAACTGTCTAGCTGCTTTTTAAAAAACAAAATTGTACCCGCCTCGACCACTGCCTCTGGCAGCCCGTTCCAGATGCTCACCACCCTCTGTGTGAAGACATTTCCCCTCTGGTCTCTTTTGTATCTCTCCCCTCTCACCTTAAACCTATGCCCTCTAGTTCGAGACTCCTCTACCTTTGGGAAAAGATGTTGACCTTATCTATGCCCCTCATTATTTTATAGACCTCTACAAGATCACCCCTAAGCCTCCCATGCTCCAGGGGAAAAAGTCCCAGTCTAGCCAGCCTCTCCTTATAACTCAGACCATCAAGTCCTGGTAGCATCCTCGTAAATCTCTTCTGCACTCTTTCTAGTTTAACAATATCCTTCCTATAATAGGGTGACCAGAGCTGAACACAGTATTCCGTGTGTGGTCGTACCAATGTCTCGTACAACTTCAACAAGTTTCTGAACTTTTATTAAGTAAAGTTGCAAAGCAATAGCCAGGTTTCTGGCATTCGTTCTGATCATTATCACATTGTTGATTTGGGATCTTACTGTGTGAATATTGGCTGCGGCGCTTCCTACTTCACAGCAGTGACCAAACTGCAAAGTGGTGCTTTCATTGGTTTTGGAAAGTCCAGTGATAGAAATGCCAGCTCGCTTTCTATGTTTTAAACTGGTGTGGCAACACTAGTGAGCAGAACTGGGCGTGACCCCTGACCAGAGAGGAATGTAACGCTGGTAGTATAGCTCAGGTCTGCTTTCCAAAGAATCGCACACAGGCACCCATGTGTACATAGAACATACAGTGCAGAAGGAGGCCATTCGGCCCATCGAGTCTGCACCGACCCACCCAAGCCCTCACTTCCACCCTATCCCCATCTAACGTTTTTGGACACTAAGGGGCAATTTATCATGACCAATCCACCTCACCTGCACATCTTTGGACTGTGGGAGAAAACCGGAGCACCCGGAGGAAACCCACGCAGACGCTGGGAGAACGTGCAGACTCCGCACAGACAGTGACCCAGCGGGGAATCGAACCTGGGACCCTGGCGCTGTGAAGCCACAGTGCTATCCACTTGTGCTACCGTGCCGCCCCGAATGTGGCGCTACGTAACTCTTAAACTGACCGTCACAGGTAAATTCTGGAGACACAATCATCCACACGGCGCATGGCTCAGCAAAATACTTTTAGTTAAATTGACCATCGGTCCTCGAATGTCTACAGAATTGAGGAAGTGATGCTTTAGTTAACCTCAGTCAGGCCTCCCTGTAGCACCATCGATCACACACGAGGCGAGATGTAAAGAACTTCAATCGAGGCTTTATTGAGCAGACTTGTTCAGACTTGTTCCCCAGCAGCTCAGTCACAGAATGCAGCTGCGGGGATTAACCCAGGTTCTTATACCCCGCCTATCTGGGTGGAGCCCAGTAGGCGGCAGATCCAATCGGGACCCAGCATCTGTCCTCCAATAGTTCCTCGGCATTCATGGTGTACTGTATTACCCCTAATACATACCACCACATTCTCCCCTTGTTAAAAAAGAACCCGGCGGGGTGGTGGGTGGTGGGTGGTAGGGGTTTACAGGGTCGGTGCCTTAACCATTGAACGATATACAGTCATGCCGCTTTTACTGGGCCACCGAATTATTCACATTTTACCCGATTAGCAGCGTTAACTATTTACAACAATGCCGCTTTACTGGGCCACTGAATTATATACATCTTAAGTCGATTCGATGAGTCGAGATGGTGCTCTGGTCGCCCTCTCCGATCGTCTCAGCCCGGGTGGTGGTGGTGCTGGCTCGAGTCCGGTCGACTCTGGGAGCATCGCGCTGTCCCCTTCTGTTTCCTTACTCCTGGATGGGCCTGGGAGGAGAACCGATACCCCTGGGAAGGGGGTGGCAGTAGGGTGCACCGGCAGGAGTGAGGGTGAGGTGATTGGTGTTGGGGGGGTGTGGGGAGCTCCGGCGGGCGCCAGGTCCCACAGAGAGACCGTGTCCTGTCGGCCGTCTGGGAACGCCACATAGGCGTACTGAGGGTTTGCGTGGAGTAGATGTACCTTCTCCACCAGTGGGTCTGACTTGTGCGCCCACACATGTTTCCGGAGCAGAATGGGTCCCGGGGCTGCCAGCCAGGTCGGAAGTGACGTTCCAGAAGCGGACTTCCTAGGGAAGACAAGGAGGCGCTCGTGCGGCGTTTGGTTCGTGGTGGTGCACAGCAGGGACCGGATAGAGTGAAGGGCATCCGGGAGTACTTCCTGCCAGCGGGAAGTTGGGAGACTCCTAGACCATAGGGCCAGTAGGACGGTCTTCCAGACCGTTCCATTCTCCCTCTCTACCTGCCCGTTCCCCCGGGGGTTGTAGCTGGTCGTCCTGTTCGAGGCTATGCCCTTGCTGAGCAGGAACTGGCGCAGCTCGTCACTCATGAAGGAGGGCCCCCTATCGATATGGATGTAGGCGGGGAAACCGAACAGGGTAAAGATGGTGCATAGGGCTTTAATGACCGTGGCCGCGGTCATGTCGGTGCAGGGGATGGCGAAGTGGAAACGGGAGTATTCGTCAACGACGTTAAGAAAGTACGTGTTGTGATCGGTGGAGGAGAGGGGGCCTTTGAAGTCCAAACTGAGACGTTCAAAGGGACGGGAAGCCTTTATCAGGTGCGCTCTATCTGGCCTGAAAAAGTGCGGTTTGCATTCTGCGCAGATTTGGCAGTTCCTGGTGACTGTTCGGACATCCTCGACGGAGTACGGGGGGTTGCGGACCTTTATGAAGTGGTAGAAACGAGTGACCCCCGGGTGGCAGAGGTCCTCGTGGAGGGCTTGGAGACGGTCCACTTGTGCGTTGGCACAAGTGCCGCGAGATAGGGCATCGGACGGCTCGTTCAGCTTTCCCGGACGATACAAGATCTCATAATTGTAGGTGGAGAGTTCGATTCTCCACCGCAGGATCTTGTCGTTTTTTATCTTGCCCCGTTGTGCATTATCAAACATGAAGGCTACCGACCGTTGGTCAGTGAGGAGAGTGAATCTCCTACCGGCCAGGTAATGCCTCCAATGTCGCACAGCTTCCACTATGGCTTGGGCCTCCTTTTCTACTGAGGAGTGGCGGATTTCTGAAGCGTGGAGGGTACGGGAGAAAAAAGCCACGGGTCTGTCCGCTTGGTTGAGCGTGGCTGCCGGAGCTACGTCGGACGTGTCGCTCTTGACTTGGAAGGGGAGGGACTCGTCGATGGCGCGCATCGTGGCCTTTGCGATATCCGCTTTGATGCGGCTGAAGGCCTGGCGGGCCTCTGTCGACAGGGGAAAAATAGTGGACTAGATTAGTGGGCGGGCCTTGTCTGCGTACTGGGGGACCCACTGGGCGTAATAAGAAAAGAAGCCCAGGCAGCGTTTCAGGGCTTTGGCACAGTGGGGGAGAGGGAACTCCATAAGGGGGCGCATGCGTTCAGGGTCGGGGCCTATCACTCCATTACGCACTACGTAGCCAAGGATGGCTAGACGGTCGGTGCTAAACACGCATTTTTCCTCGTTGTAGGTGAGGTTGAGGGCGTTAGCGGTCTGGAGGAATTTGCAGAGGTTGGCGTCGTGGTCCTGCTGGTCGTGGCCACAGATGGTGACGTTGTCGAGGTACGGGAATGTGGCCCGTAAACCGTGCTGGTCAACCATTCGGTCCATCTCCCGTTGGAAGACCGAGACTCCGTTTGTGACGCCGAATGGAACCCTTAAGAAGTGGTATAGCCACCCGTCTGCTTCAAAGGCATGCTCTGATTGACCATGTCGGATATGCGGGGGAGAGGGTACGCATCCAGCTGTGTGTACCAATTGATGGTCTGACTGTAGTCTACGACCATCCTTTGCTTATCCCCTGTCTTCACTACTACCACCTGGGCACTCCAGGGGCTATTGCTGGCCTGGATTATGCCTTCCTTCAGTAGCCGCTCGACTTCGGACCTGATAAACGTCCGGTCCTGGGCGCTGTACCGTCTGCTCCTAGTGGCGACGGGTTTGCAATCCGGGGTGAGGTTCGCAAACAAGGAGGGCGGTTCGACCTTGAGTGTCGCGAGGCCGCAGATAGTCAGTGGGGGTATAGGGCCGCCAAATTTGAATGTCAAGTTCTGGAGGTTGCATTGGAAGTCCAACCCCAGGAGGGTGGGAGCGTACAGGTGGGGAAGGACATACAGCTGGTATTTTTTGAACTCTCTCCCCTGCACCGTTAGGTTTGCGATGCAGAACCCTTTGATTGCAACGGAGTGGGACCCCGCCGCCAGGAAAACTTTCTGGGTGCTTGGCCGAATTACAAGGGAACAGCGTCTTACTGTGTCCGGGTGAATAAAACTCTCTGTGCTCCCCGAGTCGATCAAACACGGCATCTCCTGCCCGTTCACCAGCACCTTTGTCGTTGTCGTCTGGAGCGTCCGGGGCCGCGACTGGTCGAGGGTCACCGATGCCAAACGTGGTTGGTGCATCAGATCGTTGTCTTCAGGCAGTGTGGAGCCGTCCACGCTGGGGTCCTTGCCTGTCAGCCAAGATGGCGGCGTCCATGGATCGCACGCGGTCGGTGGTGGACAAAATGGCCGCTCCCATGGGTCGCACGTGGCCGGGGGTGGACAAAATGGCCGCTTCCATGGCTCGCACGCGGCCCGTGGGTAGTATGATGGCGGCGCCCTTCCCCCCCTCGTGGTGTCCGGGGCCCAAAATGGCGGCGCCCGTTGGGCACCCGTGGGTCGCTGGGGGGGTTGAGTCCGTGGTCCCGTTTCTTCCCCGGAGACAGCGGCGACTCCACGGGACTGGCACACCGCTGCGTAGTACCCCTTTTTGCCGCAGCTTTTGCAGGTGGCCGAGTGGGCCGGGCAGCGCTGGCGGGGGTGTTTTGGCTGCCCGCAAAAATAGCAGCGGGGCCCCCCCCGGTGGTCTGGGATTCTGGCTGCGCACGCTTGCGGAGGGATGGGGGGTGCCGGGGGGTCGGTCGTGGCGGGGGTCCACAGAGCCAAGGGGCTGCAGCGCGGTCGGGGGCGTAGGCGCGGGTGTTTTGGGAGGCCACGTCGAGGGAGGCTGCAAGGGCCCGTGCCTCTGTGAGTCCGAGAGAGTCTTTCTCTAAAAGTCTCTGGCGAATTTGCGACGATGCCAAACCTGCTACGTAAGCGTCTCTGATCAGGAGGTCCGTGTGTTCGTTCGCCGTAACCGCTGGGCAGTTGCAGTTTCGTCCCAGAATCGTTAGAGCATTGAAGAAATCGTCTAGCGATTCCCCGGGGATTTGTCGTCTCGTCGCGAGCTGGTAGCGTGCATAGACCTGGTTGACGGGCCTAATGTAGATCTCCTTCAGCAAGTTGATCGCCGCTGGGAATTCTTCCGCGTCCTCGATGAGTGAGTAGATTTCGGGACTCACCCTGGAATGCAGGACCTGCATCTTCTGGTCTTCTGTTGGTCTGCCGGGGGCCGTTCGGAGGTATCCCTCAAAGCACGCCAGCCAGTGCTTAAACGCCGATTTTGCGTTAGCTGCTTGGGGGCCGATTCGCAGGCACTCCGGGGCGATCCGGAGCTCCATTTTCCTTTTTAAGTCTGCTCAATAAATTGTAGCACCATCGATCACACATGAGGCGAGACAGAGAGAACTTCAATCGAGGCTTTATTGAGCAGACTTGTTCAGATTTGTTCCCCAGCAGCTCAGTCACAGAATGCAGCTGCGGGGAGTAAACCGGGTTCTTATACCCCGCCTATCTGGGTGGAGCCCAGTAGGCGGCAGATCCAATCGGGACCCAGCATCTGTCCTCCAATAGCTCCTCGGCATTCATGGTGTACTGTATTACCCCTAATACATACCACCACACTCCCCATGTGGAGTAACGGTGTTGAGTTCTGGGCAATGCATCTGAGGAAGGATATATTGGCCTTGGAGGGGGTGCAGATTCACCGGAATGATGATGGGTTTAATAATGAAGAGAGACTTGTCCCCCATGGAAGATTTAGAGGTGATCTAATTGAGGTGAATCAGGGGCCGTTTAGCACAGGGCTAAATTGCTGGCTTTTAAAGCAGACCAAGGCAGGCCAGCGGAACGGTTCAATGCCCGTACCAGCCTCCCCGAACAGGCGGGGCTTTTCACAGTAACTTCATTGAAACCTACTTGTGACAATAAGCGATTTCTTTCATTTCATTTTTCATTTCATTTTCATTTCATTTCACTAGCTTTCGCAGCACAAGCTCCTTCCTCAGGAGAAGAAATTCCTCAGCTCCTTCCTCAGGAGAAGAAATTCCTCAGCTCCTTCCTCAGGAGAAGAAATTCCTCAGCTCCTGAGGAAGGAGCTGCGCTCCGAAAGCTAGTGATTCGAAACAAACCTGCTGGACTTTAACCTGGTGTTGTAAGACTTCTTACTGTTAATACAAGGCGTATTAGAAATCTGGTACTTGCTCCCCAATTGATGCACTATCAATTACTACAAAGACGAGAGTAGTGAATAATCGAGGCTTTATTGAGCAAAGATGTGTGGCCTCCTGTCGCTGCTACCAGAATGGGAGCAGCCCCGGCGAGCACACACATTTATACGCCGCCTACTGGGCGGAGCCAGCAGGCAGGGATTTACCCATGTACCTCTAGTACAGGAGTCTTACCGTACTACATCTAATATACATCTAATACAGTTAATGGTGACTACCACACCAGTAAGATGTAGGTGTTGGGGTTCAATAGGAGCTTCCAAGTCTCAGAATGATAGATTCTTATTGGTTGAAGGTATGAAGGGATGATGCCTGTGGTGATATACATCACTGTAAGTACACAAAGGGTTAATGTACATACACTACACCTAGCTGGACACTAGAGGGAACACCAGAGACATGACACACAGACAGTCAACCAATAGGTCAGTAAGATAGGACACGACCAATGGGCATTCACGATACACACAGGGGTGACACTACCAAAGGGGGGCATTACACCAACCCATATATAAGGACACTGCACACATGATCTTCCTCTTTCCAGTGGAGACTCTCAGTGAGTATAGACACAGGGTTGATTGAACATCACTCCCACCACGTGGATTGTAGCAGACTGGTTCGTCAGTCTGAGTAGCTATAGCAGGATTAACAGTAGCGTTGAATCCAAGTAGGAGAATTGTTAATTGTTTAATAAACGTGTCAAAGCTATCTCCAAGTCCGAACCTTCCTTTGTCAGAGTGCAAATCAAGGAAGCAGCTTATGCTACGTCAAGGACATAACAAAACAATGCCAAGGCTGGTAAATGGAGTTGAGATAGAGATCAGTGATGGGCTAATTGAATAATGGAGCAGGGTCGAGGGACTGAATGACTCTCGATCTCTGTTTCAATATTTTTCAAACTATTAAACAAAAAGTTCAAAGAAAACCATTTAAAAATGCACAATGTTTTTTGATGGCTGTATAATCTTTCTCCCAGTTTGCTCACAGATCTGTGGAGGAGATTAAACGCGAGTGAGTTCGCTGGTCTCAGCTAATTTTGGCCTAGATTCACCTGACTGTCCATCAAGAAGTGGAGATGACCAGTCATGGCTCCTACTCCTGATTGCTATTGTGATTCCCTCCATACAGCCCCCTGCCCTTGGGCATCAGGCAAGGGCAGGATCAGGCTCTGATGCCCGGTACAGTCAAATATCTCACCAATATTCTTTGCCCAAGGCTCACAGGTGAAGTGTGGCACCAGCACAAATGGGAGTATTACAGCGAGCAGCCTTTACATATATACTTCCAAAGATACTTCTGAGAATCCCGGAGCAGGATTCCCTGTCGGCTGATTCCGGAATCGGGTAACGCGATTGGGCGAAGAAACGTTCCGATGGTGGAATCGCGGTGGGTGCTGATGCCACAGTAAATCGCAACTCCTCGTCGCCTCGACAGCGGCGTCAATACGTTCCAGAACGCAGGTACAGTAAACACCATTTTGCATATCATTAGCTGGGGGCAGTATACAGGCACGGACCGCCATTGCTGCGGCCTGCAAAGCAGCCGTCTTGCTGCGCCCCCCACTGACCACCTACCTTGGCCCCTGATTCGACAGAGTGACACTGGTCGTATGGGGGTCCCAACCCCCACCATCCCACACTCCAGCACCTCCTGCGCGGGGTGTCACCGACATGGGCACCAGCCCCTCCTCCTCCCCCGGGGAGCCCGATGGCCCACGGGCTACTCCATGGGATGGAGCTGCGAGTGGAGCTATCCCCTGAGGCTCCCCCCCGCCACCTCCCGCTGCCAGTCCTGGAGGCCCACTCTGGTCTCGACCCGGGGTCTGCATGCTCGCAGCTATGGAGCACAGAGTGGACCATCTCCGTCTGGGACTGCGCCACATCGCGCTGTGACTGTGCCGCCACCTTCTGGGTCTGTGTCACATCAGCCAGTGACTGTGCCGTCTCCCTCTGGGACTGGGGCCACCTCCCTCTGTGTCTGTGCCACGTTAACCAGCGCGTAGGCAATGCCGCCGACGTTCCCAGCCATGGCCCACTGCGACTGGACCACACTGCGGAGCGCTGCTGTATTGTCGAAGTGGCTCTGTGAAGTGGCAGCCCTGTCCCTGGGCCTCGGCTAGCCCCTGGACAGAATGCCCCACACCTTAGACATGCTGATCCATAGCCAACACCCTCACCCACCCCCACCCCCCCATGCCTCCACCACGGGCGCCACCTGTGCGGTGTTGGCCTGGGTGGCACGCATGGTTGGCACCACCTCCTGTTCCTGCTCGAGGTTGGACTCCTCCACCTGCAGGTCAGGATGCTCGCCGACAACCCCTCATGTAGTCCCTGGCTCTGAGACTGCATCTCCAATGTAGATGGGACCGTCCATCCCAGAAGCCCAAAACCCGTCTAGACGGCAGCTGGTCCCTGGGATCGGCCTGCCCTCCTACTGTACACCCCCTCAGGAAATCCTACCTCCACCAGCTGTACCGGATCAGCTGTGTGTTGCGCACCAGAGAGTGTTCCAGGAGACTCGTCACTAAAGTGCCCGACCGAGGTGAGTGTCTCTGGGATGGACAGTGAGGGGTGTTGGAGAAGCTGTGATGGGAAGTCAGTGTCATCCCCAGACTCGACCTACGGGATCTTGGGTCTCACATCGAGGGCTCCCGTTCGAACTGCTATCCTTGTCACTGCTTGGCTCACGGTGGGGTGGGGTGGGGGGGGCTCCGGTTATGGCACTGGCTGGGGGCGTGGGGCACCAGGTGGACCCGCCCCATCTCCAGCAGGTCCTGCAAGTCACAAGACAAGACGCTTGATTAGACCCTGGCCGGGGGGGTGGGGGGGGGGGGGGGGGGGCGGGGGGGGACTGGGGTGGTGAAGATGGTGTGGCGGTGCAGGTGGGGGGTGAGGGTGACGGTGGTCTGGCGATGGTGTGGGGGGTGAGCATGGTGAGGGGGGTGGTGTGGGGGGCGAGCGTGGGGTGGGGTGGGGTGGGGGTGAGGCTGGGGATGAAGATGGGGTTGAAGGTGAGGGTGATGTGGGGTGGGGGTGAGGGTGGGGATGGGGTAAGGGTGGGGTAAGGGTCATGTGGGGATGAGGGTGAGGGTGGCGGTGGGTGGCGCGGGTGGGGATGAGGATGGGGTGGGGTGCGAGTGGGGGTGAGGGTGCAGGTGGGGGTGAGAGTGGGGGTGAGGGTGCAGGTGGGGATGAGGGTGGGGTGGGGGTGTGGGTGGGGTGGGGGTGCGGGTGGGGGTAGTGTGGCAGTGAGGGTGGGTGTGGGTGTGCGGGTGGGGGTGAGGGTGCAGGTGGGGTTGAGGGTGGGGCTTGGGGTGGGGGGGGTTCGGGGGTTCGGGTAGGGTGAGGGTGGGGTTGAAGGTGATGGTGGGGTGGGATAAGGGTGAGGGTGAGGGTTGTGCGGGGATGAGAGTGGGGTGAGGGTGGTGTGGGGGTGAGGGTAGTTTACAGGTGTTGTTGGGGGGGGGGTTGACACAGGTGGCATGGGGAATGGCGATTTAGTGGGGTATCACTTCCTCGCCCATGGCCGAGCTCCACTCCAGTGACTTCCCTTTCCTCTGGGCTGCTAACCATGTCCAGGGCCAATTTTAGAATAGAAATCTAGTGCTAGAAAACATATAGTTGACAGTAAAATGTAAAAAAACATTTTTACATTTTAATTTACTAATTAATTGACGCAATGTCAGTTAGAGGGGTGCAGTGCTCTGACTGTGAGATGTGGCAGGTCCGGGAGGCTTCCAGTGTCCCGGATGGCTTCATCTGCAGAAAGTGCACCCAACTGGAGCTCCTCACAGACCGCATGGTTCGGTTGGAGCAGCAATTGGATGCACTTAGGAGCATGCAGGTGGCGGAAAGCGTCATAGATAGCAGTTATGTAAATGTGGTCACACCCAAGGTGCAGGCAGAGAAATGGGTGACCACCAGAAAGGGCAGGCAGTCAGTGCAGGAATCCCCTGTGGTTGTCCCCCTCTCGAACAGGTATACCCCTTTGGATACTGTCGGGGGGAATAGCCTATCAGGGGAAAACAGCAGCAGCCAGAGCAGTGGCACCACGGCTGGCTCTGATGTTCAGCAGGGAGGGTCAAAGCGCAGAAGAGCAATAGTCATAGGGGACTCTATAGTCAGGGGCACAGATAGGCGCTTCTGTGGACGTGAAAGAGACTCCAGGATGGTATGTTGCCTCCCTGGTGCCAGGATCCAGGATGTCTCCGAACGGGTAGCGGGCATCCTGTAGGGGGAGGGCAAACAGGCAGAGGTCGTTGTACATATTGGTACTAATGACATAGGCAGGAAGGGGCATGAGGTCCTGCAGCAGGAGTTCAGGGAGTTAGGCAGAAAGTTAAAAGACCGGACCTCTAGGGTTGTAATCTCAGGATTACTCCCTGTGTCACGTGCCAATGAGGCTAGAAATAGGAAGATAGAGCAGCTAAACACGTGGCTAAACAGCTGGTGTAGGAGGGAGGGTTTCCGTTATCTGGACCACTGGGAGCTCCTCCGGGGCAGGTGTGACCTGTATAAGAAGGAAGGGTTGCATCTAAACTTGAGAGGCATAAATATCCTGGCCGTGAGGTGTGCTAGTGTCACACGGGAGGGTTTAAACTAATATGGCAGGGGGGTGGGTACCGCAGCAATGGGTCAGAAGGTGAAAGCATTGAGGGAGAACTAGGGAATAGGGCCAGTATGGCTCTGAGGAAGAGCAGACAGGAGATGTTGCTGAAAACAGCGGGTCTGGTGGCCTGAAGTGCATAGGCTTTAATGCAAGACGTATTACGGGTAAGGCAGATGAACTTAGAGCTTGGATTAGTACTTGGAACTATGATGTTGTTGCCATTATAGACCTGGTTGAAGGAAGGACAGGATTGGCAGCTAAACGTTCCAGGATTTAGATGTTTCAGACAGGATAGAGGAGGATGTAAAAGGGGTGGCGGAGTTGCGCTACTGGTTAGGGGGACTATCACTGCTGTACTACGGGAGGACACTTCAGAGGGCAGCGAGGCTATATGGGTAGAGATCAGGAATAAGAAGGGTGCAGTCACAATGTTGGGGATTTACTACAGGCCTCCCAACAGCCAGCGGGAGATAGAGGAGCAGATAGGTAGATTTTGGAAACGAGTAAAAACAACAGGGTTGTTGTGATGGGAGACTTCAACTTCCCCAATATTGACTGGGACTCACTTAGTGCTAGGGACCTGGATGGGGCAGAGTTTGTAAGGAGCATCCAGAAGGGCTTCTTAAAACAATATGTAGACTGTCCAACTAGGGAAGGGGTGGTACTGGACCTGGTATTGGGGAATGAGCCCGGCCAGGTGGCAGAAGTTTCAGTAGCAGCATTTCGGGAACAGTGACCACAATTCAGTAAGTTTTAAAGTGCTCGTGGACAAGGATAAGAGTGGTCCTAGGATGAATATGCTAAATTGGGGGAAGGCTAATTATAACAATTTTAGGTGGGAACTGAAGAACCTAGATTGGGGGAGGATGTTTGAGGGCAAATCAACATCTGACATGTGGGAGGCTTTCAAATGTCAGTTGAAAGGAATTCAGGACCGGCATGTTCCTGTGCGGAAGAAGGATAAATACGGCAAATTTTGGGAGCCTTGGATAACGAGAGATATTGTAGGCCTCGTCAAAAAGAAAAAGGAGGCATCTGTCAGGGCTAGAAGGCTGGGAACAGACAAAGCCTGTGTGGAATATAAGGAAATGCTAGGAAACAGATAGTTGACAGTAACTTTGTAATTTAAAAAAAAAAAGTATTTATTAAAAAAAAAGACAAATTTTAATTTTAATTAATTGACGCAATGTCAGTTAGAGGGGTGCTGTGCTCTGACTGTGAGATGTGGCAGGTCCGGGAGGCTTCCAGCATCCCGGATGGCTTCATCTGCAGAAAGTGCACCCAACTGCAGCTCCTCACAGACCGCATGGTTCGGTTGGAGCAGCAATTGGATGCACTTAGGAGCATGCAGGTGGCGGAAAGCGTCATAGATCGCAGTTATGTAAGTGTGGTCACACCCAAGGTGCAGGCAGAGAAATGGGTGACCACCAGAAAGGGCAGGCAGTCAGTGCAGAAATCCCCTGTGGTTGTCCCCCTCTCGAACAGATATACCCCTTTGGATACTGTCGGGGGGGATAGCCTATCAGGGGAAAACAGCAGCAGCCAGAGCAGTGGCACCACGGCTGGCTCTGATGTTCAGAAGGGAGGGTCAAAGCGCAGAAGAGTAATAGTTATAGGGGACTCTATAGTCAGGGGCACAGAAAGGCGCTTCTGTGGACGTGAAAGAGACTCCAGGATGGTATGTTGCCTCCCTGGTGCCAGGGTCCAGGATGTCTCCGAACGGGTAGAGGGAATCCTGAAGGGGGAGGGCAAACAGGTAGAGGTCGTTGTACATATTGGTACTAACGACATAGGCAGGAAGGGGCATGAGGTCCTGCAGCAGGAGTTCAGGGAGCTAGGCAGAAAGTTAAAAGACAGGACCTCGAGGGTTGTAATCTCGGGATTACTCCCTGTGCCACGTGCCAGTGAGGCTAGAAATAGGAAGATAGAGCAGACAAACACGTGGCTAAACAGCTGGTGTAGGAGGGAGGGTTTCTGTTATCTGGACCACTGGGAGCTCTTCCGGGGCAGGTATGACCTGTATAAGATGGACGGGTTGCATCTAAACCGGAGAGGCATAAATATCCTGGCCGCGAGATTTGCTAGTGTCACACGGGAGGGTTTAAACTAGTATGGCAGGGGGGTGGGCACGGGAGCAATAGGTCAGAAGGTGAGAGCGTTGAGGGAGAACTAGGGAATAGGGACAGTGTGGCTCTGAGGCAGAGCAGACGGGGAGAAGTTGCTGAACACAGCGGGTCTGGTGGCCTGAAGTGCATATGTTTTAATGCAAGGAGCATTACGGGTAAGGCAGATGAACTTAGAGCTTGGATTACTACTTGGAACTATGATGTTGTTGCCATTACAGAGACCTGGTTGAGGGAAGGGCAGGATTGGCAGCTAAACGTTCCAGGATTTAGATGTTTCAGGCGGGATAGAGGGGGATGTAAAAGGGGAGGCGGAGTTGCGCTACTTGTTCAGGAGAGTATCACAGCTATACAGCGAGAGGACACCTCAGAGGGCAGTGAGGCTATATGGGTAGAGATCAGGAATAAGAAGGGTGCAGTCACAATGTTGGGGGTATACTACAGGCCTCCCAACAGCCAGCGGGAGATAGAGGAGCAGATAGGTAGACAGATTTTGGAAAAGAGTAAAAACAACAGGGTTGTGGTGATGGGAGACTTCAACTTCCCCAATATTGACTGGGACTCACTGAGTGCCAGGGGCTTAGACGGGGCAGAGTTTGTAAGGAGCATCCAGGAGGGCTTCTTAAAACAATATGTAAACAGTCCAACTAGGGAAGGGGCGGTACTGGACCTGGTATTGGGGAATGAGCCCGGCCAGGTGGTAGATGTTTCAGTAGGGGAGCATTTCGGTAACAGTGACCACAATTCAGTAAGTTTTAAAGTACTGGTGGACAAGGATAAGAGTGGTCCGAGGATGAATGTGCTAAATTGGGGGAAGGCTAATTATAACAATATTAGGCGGGAACTGAAGAACATAGATTGGGGGCGGATGTTTGAGGGCAAATCAACATCTGACATGTGGGAGGCTTTCAAGTGTCAGTTGATAGGAATACAGGAGAGACATGTTCCTGTGAGGAAGAAAGATAAATACGGCAATTTTCGGGAACCTTGGATGACGAATGATATTGTAGGCCTCGTCAAAAAGAAAAAGGAGGCATTTGTCAGGGCTAAAAGGCTGGGAACAGACGAAGCCTGTGTGGCATATAAGGAAAGTAGGAAGGAACTTAAGCAGGGAGTCAGGAGGGCTAGAAGGGGTCATGAAAAGTCATTGGCAAATAGGGTTAAGGAAAATCCCAAGGCTTTTTACACTTACATAAAAAGCAAGAGGGTAGCCAGGGAAAGGGTTGGCCCACTGAAGGATAGGCAAGGGAATCTATGTGTGGAGCCAGAGGAAATGGGCGAGGTACTAAATGAATACTTTGCATCAGTATTCACCAAAGAGAAGGAATTGGTAGATGTTGAGTCTGGAGAAGGGGGTGTAGATAGCCTGGGTCACATTGTGATCCAAAAAGACGAGGTGTTGGGTGTCTTAAAAAATATTAAGGTAGATAAGTCCCCAGGGCCGGATGGGATCTACCCCAGAATACTGAAGGAGGCTGGAGAGGAAATTGCTGAGGCCTTGACAGAAATCTTTGGATCCTCGCTGTCTTCAGGGGATGTCCCGGAGGACTGGAGAATAGCCAATGTTGTTCCTCTGTTTAAGAAGGGTGGCAGGGATAATCCCGGGAACTACAGGCCGGTGAGCCTTACTTCAGTGGTAGGGAAATTACTGGAGAGAATTCTTCGAGACAGGATCTACTCCCATTTGGAAGCAAATGGACGTATTAGTGAGAGGCAGCACGGTTTTGTGAAGGGGAGGTCGTGTCTCACTAACTTGATAGAGTTTTTCGAGGAGGTCACTAAGATGATTGATGCAGGTAGGGCAGTAGATGTTGTCTATATGGACTTCAGTAAGGCCTTTGACAAGGTCCCTCATGGTAGACTAGTACAAAAGATGAAGTCACACGGGATCAGGGGTGAACTGGCAAGGTGGATACAGAACTGGCTAGGCCATAGAAGGCAGAGGGTAGCAATGGAGGGATGCTTTTCTAATTGGAGGGCTGTGACCAGTGGTGTTCCACAGGGATCAGTGCTGGGACCTTTGCTCTTTGTAGTATATATAAATGATTTGGAGGAAAATGTAACTGGTCTGATTAGTAAGTTTGCAGACGACACAAAGGTTGGTGGAATTGCGGATAGCGATGAGGACTGTCTGAGGATACAGCAGGATTTAGATTGTCTGGAGACTTGGGCGGAGAGATGGCAGATGGAGTTTAACCTGGACAAATGTGAGGTAATGCATTTTGGAAGGGCTAATGCAGGTAGGGAATATACAGTGAATGGTAGAACCCTCAAGAGTATTGAAAGTCAAAGAGATCTAGGAGTACAGGTCCACAGATCACTGAAAGGGGCTACACAGGTGGAGAAGGTAGTCAAGAAGGCATACGGCATGCTTGCCTTCATTTGCCGGGGCATTGAGTATAAGAATTGGCAAGTCATGTTGCAGCTGTATAGAACCTTAGTTAGGCCACACTTGGAGTATAGTGTTCAATTCTGGTCGCCACACTACCAGAAGGATGTGGAGGCTTTAGAGAGGGTGCAGAAGAGATTTACCAGAATGTTGCCTGGTATGGAGGGCATAAGCTATGAGGAGCGATTGAATAAACTCGGTTTGTTCTCACTGGAACGAAGGAGGTTGAGGGGCGACCTGATAGAGGTATACAAAATTATGAGGGGCATAGACAGAGTGGATAGTCAGAGGCTTTTCCCCAGGGTAGAGGGGTCAATTACTAGGGGGCATAGGTTTAAGGTGAGAGGGGCAAAGTTTAGAGTAGATGTACGAGGCAAGTTTTTTACGCAGAGGGTAGTGGGTGCCTGGAACTCACTACCGGAGGAGGTAGTGGAGGCAGGGACGATAGGGACATTTAAGGGGCATCTTGACAAATATATGAATAGGATGGGAATAGAAGGATACGGACCCAGGAAGTTTGTAGTTTAGTCGGGCAGTATGGTCGGCACGGGCTTGGAGGGCCGAAGGGCCTGTTCCTGTGCTGTACATTTCTTTGTTCTTTGTTCTTTGTTTGAAAGTAGGAAGGAACTTAAGCAAGGAGTCAAGAGGGCTAGAAGAGGTCACAAAAGGTCATTGGCAAATAGGGTTAAGGAAAATCCCAAGGCTTTTCACACGTACATAAAAAGCAAGAGGGTAGCCAGGGAAAGGGTTGGCCCACTGAAGGATAGGCAAGGGAATCTGTGTGGAGCCAGAGGAAATGGGCGAGGTACTAAATGAATACTTTGCATCAGTATTCACAAAGAGAAGGAATTGGTGGATGTTGAGTCTGGAGAAGGGTATGTAGATAGCCTGGGTCACACTGAGATCCAAAAAGACGAGGTGTTGGGCATCTTGAAAAATATTAAGGTAGATAAGACTCCAGGGTCGGATGGGATCTACCCCAGAATACTGAAGGAGGCTAGAGAGGAAATTGCTGCGGCCTTGACAGAAATCTTTGGATCCTCACTGTCTTCAGGTGATGTCCCGGAGGACTGGAGAATAGCCAATGTTGTTCCTCTGTTTAGGAAGGGTAGCAAGGATAATCCAGGGAACTACAGGCCGGTGAGCCTTACGTCAGTGGTAGGGAAATTACTGGAGAGAATTCTTCAAGACAGGATCTACTCCCATTTGGAAGCAAATGGACGTATTAGTGAGAGGCAGCATGGTTTTGTGAAGGGGAGGTCGTGTCTCACTAACTTGATAGAGTTTTTCGAAGAGGTCACAAAGATGATTGATGCAGGTAGGGCAGTGGATGTTGTCTATATGGACTTCAGTAAGGCCTTTGACATGGTCCCTCATGGTCGACTGGTACAAAAAGTGAAGTCACACGGGATCAGATGTGAGCTGGCAAGGTGGAAACAGAACTGGCCAGGTCATAGAAGGCAGAGAGTAGCAATGGAAGGGTGCTTTTCTGATTGGAGGGCTGTGACTAGTGGTGTTCCGTAGGGATCAGTGCTCGGACCTTTGCTGTTTGTAGTATATATAAATGATTTGGAGGAAAATGTAACTGGTCTGATTAGTAAGTTTGCAGACGACACAAAAGCTGGTGGAATTGCGGATAGCGATGAGGACTGTCAGAGGATACAACAGGATTTAGATTGTTTGGAGACTTGGGCGGAGAGATGGCAGATGGAGTTTAATCCGGACAAATGTGAGGTAATGCATTTTGGAAGGTCTAATGCAGGTAGGGAATATACAGTGAATGGTAGAACCCTCAAGAGTATTAAAAGTCAGAGAGATCTAGGTGTACAGGTCCACAGGTCACTGAAAGGGGCAACACAGGTGGAGAAGGTAGTCAAGAAGGCATACGGCATGCTTGCCTTCATTGGCCGGGGCATTGAGTATAAGAATTGGCAAGTCATGTTGCAGCTGTAGAGAACCTTAGTTAGGCCACACTTGGAGTATAGTGTTCAATTCTGGTCGCCACACTACCAGAAGGATGTGGAGGCTTTAGAGAGGGTGCAGAAGAGATTTACCAGAATGTTGCCTGGTATGGTATGCAACACGGTAGCCTTGTGGATAGCACAATTGCTTCACAGCTCCAGGGTCCCAGGTTCGATTCCGGCTTGGGTCACTGTCTGTGCGGAGTCTGCACATCCTCCCCGTGTGTGCGTGGGTTTCCTCCGGGTGCTCTGGTTTCCTCCCACAGTCCAAAGATGTGCAGGTTAGGTGGATTGGCCATGATAAATTGCCCTTAGTGTCCAAAATTGCCCTTAGTGTTGGGTGGGGTTACTGGGTTATGGGGATAGGGTGGAGGTGTTGACCTTGGGTAGGGTGCTCTTTCCAAGAGCCGGTGCAGACTCGATGGCCCGAATGGCCTCCTTCTGCAATGTAAATTCTATGGAGGGCATTAGCTATGAGGAGCGGTTGAATAAACTCGGTTTGTTTTCACTGGAACGAGGGAGGTTGAGGGGCGACCTGATAGAGGTCTACAAAATTATGAGGGGCATAGACAGAGTGGATCGTCAGAGGCTTTTCCCCAGGGTAGAGGGGTCAATTACTAGGGGGCATAGGTTTAAGGTGAGAGGGGCAAGGTTTAGAGTAGATGTACGAGGCAGGTTTTTTACACAGAGGGTAGTGGGTGCCTGGAACTCGTTACCGGAGGAGATGGTGGAAGCAGGGACGATAGTGACATTTAAGGGGCATCTTGACAAATACATGAATAGGATGGGAATGGAGGGATACGGACCCAGGAAGTGTAGAAGATTGTAGTTTAGTCGGGCAGTATGGTCGGCACGGGCTTGGGGGGCCGAAGGGCCTGTTCCTGTGCTGTACTTTTCTTTGTTCTTTGTTCTGGGGCCCTCTGCTCAGCCATGGCGAGAGGCCACGGGTCCGGCGGTTATGAATGGCCTTCTCCTGGGGGTGGGGGGGGGGGAACAGAAAACGCACAGTAATAGGCAGTCTGACGCATGAAGCCCGGGGGTGGGTAGCTGGTGGCCTCAGTGGTCAGGGCACCCTGCCATGGCAGCCGGTATGTGTGCCGCCATGTGGTGCAGGGTGGGGGTTCGGACGCCCTCATGGTGGGCAGGTGGTGGTAGGGTTGCGGGTGTGTGGGGGGGGGGGGGGGGGGCGGGGTTGGTGCCAGGGGCACAGTGCTGCCCACTTACCCTGGTCACCCTGAGCAAGTCGTGCAGTTTCCTCCGGCACTGCTGGCTGGTCTGGATGGTGTTGCTGGTGGCACTGACCGCCTCTGCCACCTGCGCCCAGGCACAGCGAACGGCGGCGGCTGGCAGCCTCCTCCCGGGCCGGAGTACAAGGCGGCCGGCCGCTCTTCCGCCACGACCAGGAGGCTCTCCAACTCGGCAAACGTGAAGCGTGGAGCTGCTCTCCCCGCTGCCATCTTGCTGGCTGGGGTGGTGTGTGCGGGGAGTGCAGTGTGTATGTGCGTCTGCAGCCTGTCAGCCTCCTGAGTGTCAATCACGGACCCGGTGAATCCCGCACCGTTTCTCGTTGGAATCGATTGTGTTCCATGTGCCGCCGGTGCTTGTCCCTTAACAGTAGCAGAATCGGCCCAGGTTCGGCGCCAGTTTTGCTGTTGTGGAACTCTGCGAATCCTGCCCCGGCATCAGAAACGGCGTATCCCGCTGATTGGCTTTCATTGAACCGTAGAATGTTTCCAACACAGGAGGCCATTCCACCCATTCTGTTTGGGATGGCCCTCTTCTCTCAACTCCACTGGTCCCACTCACCCGCCCTTCCCCCAGAGCCCTGAATTCTTTTAGTCTCTTCGGATAACTGACGTTTGACAATAAAAGACATGTTTGGGGATAATTGGCCGGCATCTTTACAATGAACGTACAGAACAGAAACAGGCCAATCAGCTCGAAGGGTCCATGCCAGAGTTTATGCTCCATCTGAAGCTCCGCCCACACTAGTTCATCCCACCCAATCAGCATAACCTTCTCCTCCTCCACCCCCCCGGTCACGTGTTTATCCAGCTTCCCGTGAGATCCATCTCCACCATTCACCTCAACCATTCCCTCATTCCCAACATTCTCTGGGTAAAGACGTTCCTTCTGGATTGACCATTGGATTTATTAAGTGACTATTTTATATTTCTGGTCCCTAATTTCGGCCTCTTTGAAAACATCCTCTGTACAGTTATCAAATTCCTTAATTTAAAGAGGTCACGGAGTCAGGCCCTTTGCCCTAAACTGGTCCATGCCAACCAAAAAACCATCTAACCTAACCCCATTTGCCTGTATTTGGCCCATATCCCTCTCTAAACCTTTCCTATCCATGTTTCTGTCCAAGTGCCTTTTAAATGTTGGTCCCTGCCTCAACCACTTCCTCTGGCAGCTCATTCCACACCTGTACCACCCTCTGTGTAAAAAAGTTGCTCCTCAAGTTCCCATTAATCCTTTCCCCTCTTAACTTCTTCCATCGGGCAGGAGATACAGAAGTCTGAGAACACATACGAACAGACTCAAAAACAGCTTCTTCCCCCTGTTACCAGACTTCTAAATGACCCTCTTATGGACTGACCTCATTAACACTACACCCTGTATGCTTCACCCGATGCCAGTGCTTATGTAGTTACATTGTGGACCGTGTGTTGCCCTATTATGTATTTTCTTTTATTCCCTTTTCTTCTCATGTATTTAATGATCTGTTGAGCTGCTCGCAGAAAAATACTTTTCACCGTACCGAGGTACACGTGACAATAAACAAATCCAATCCAATCCAATTTAAACTTAAATTCTTTCCCCTCTTAACTAGTTCTCGATTCCCCAAGCCTGGGAAAAAGACTGAGAGCATTCACCCTGTCCATGACTCTCATGATCTTCTCCACCTCTATAAGATCACCCCTCAGTCTCCTGCGTGCCAAAGAAAAAGGTCCCGGCTTGTCCAATCTCTCCCTGTAACTCAGTCCCTTGAGTCCTGGCAACATGCTTGTAAATCTCTTCCGCACTCTCTCCAGTTTAATAACATCTTTCCCATAGCAAGGCGACCAAAACTGAACTCAATACTCCAGGTGCGGCCTCACCAACATCCTGTACAACCTCAACATAACTTCTGAACTTCTATAGTCAATCTTTCCTGACAGGTATAACCCTGCAATTCTGACCATCAGAGTGTGGTAAACCACTGTTACTGTATTATATATATTGTGGTAAACCACTGTTACTGTATTATTTATATTGTGGTAAACTACTGTTACTGTATTATATATATTGTGGTAAACCACTGTTACTGTATTATATATATTGTGGTAAACCACTGTTACTGTATTGTATTTATTGTTTGTTGTCTCTGCTGGCTCCGCCTGTGGCCCCTCCCCTCAGGTTCTGTATAAAGGTGGCCGACCTCTGGCCCTGCCCCAGTTCAAGATCAGTTGCCAGCAGGTTCTCGTTTAGCTTATTAAAGCCACAGTTTTGTTCCACAACTCGTCTTTGTTATAATTGATGGCACATCACAGAGACAAAGGAATTAACGAGAACCCCACATCTCAGACCGAATAAATAAATAAATAAACAGTTCATTTATTTGTTTAGCTGTGGTAGGGATGGTGATTGATAGGTCAGCAAAAAAAAGTGAGGTCCACAATAAAATGTCAACTCACATTGTACACAATGCCAAAACCTGGTCCTTTTAAATTAATTGGGTATTTATTTTCTGTAAACTCTTTACAAAGTGAACTAGGTGACGGTTAGACACACCTCATTGGAAACACTGTGCTTGTTGAGGTTTCTCTGCCTGGCGTGAGTGAGAGGGATGGCCCCACTCACCTTCTGAGACATCTTCACATTTTTGCCCCAAAATCTGTCTCTCTTTTCCCAACCAGAGAATCCTCAGGGGACCTAACCTGAGGTGAAAGGTCACCACCCGAACATTGAAGACAGCAGGAGAGAAGACAAGGTGAGCGGGAGGCCAGGTCCCCACCCCAAGCCTGCACACCAGTCCTCCAAAGTTTGAGGGAAGGGAAGAGAGAAGGTGCAGAGGTGAAGTCTTCCCCGCACGTCAACATGCCTTCCTCGTTCTGACTATCTTGCTCTGGTACTTCACCGAGTTTCTCCCTTGGCCTATCACATAGACATCGAGTTGGTAGGTTTCCCCAGGCTCCAGGCCCTCAATATGTTCTGTCATCACCGCCTTCCGCAGATTTGAGCCACGGAAATATTGGCAGCTCACCTTCTCTGACTTGCTTCTCGCTGTTGGGTCGAGGCAGTGGTTTTGCAGTTCTTTGGGTTTCTCCTTGCCCGCCACCCGCTTTCTGTACACACAATATTTGTTCAGGGCCTGTGTGGCCAGCCAGGCGACAGTCAAGGAAGAGCAGGCGCGCAGCCGGTCAAACACTTTGAGCCTCGCGTCACGGGGGAGGGCTGGGAAGGGCTGCTTGCTGGGGTGGGTGGTTACGTGAACTTTCAACAAGGCCTTGCTGCCTTTCCCAGCTTTTAGGCGGAGCAGGTACCTAGCTTTCGGCTTGCCGATGAGGTGGAAATGTTGAACTCCCTCCACACTCTGGGATGCCACCACCTCTCTGTTCTGCCTGATCTGAACGTGGGCTGTATGATAGCAGGACTGAAGAGAGACCATCACCGAATGATGAGAGGAGACAGGCTTGAACCGCAAGGATTTGGAACCTCCCCGCTTGATGAGAATCTCCGTCACCCTCCCAGCTTTCAGCTCCTGCACTTTTTGCTTCACCTCGTCCTTGGTTTTAGCGAACGTCCCCAGGTAGGCCGAGCTCACGTTGCTCAGGACATTCGAAATGAAGACGTCAAAGTAGTACTGGGTGGCAGGTTTTAGCCGGGATACGGTGAACGCGTTTTTGCTCCCGGTGCAGGTTTTCTGAATGCCTGCCTGGTGTCCAGCTGATGGTTTTGTAGACTGACGCCCAACAATTGGCCGATTGGCCGCACCGCCAAGGGGCGGAGACCCTGACAGCCCCCAATCCAACCCCGACCACTGTACTCTTTTGAAAAGGCCGGCATCGTTAAGTTTAGCCTCAACGGCACACAGGCTTTTATAGTTGTGCTTCTTATTAACGACCACACAGTACTCTGTGGGCTGGTGGAACTGAGAGACAGCTGGACTTGGCTTCCACAACAGAGAAACACTAGTACGTCCCACAAATGTCAGGCCCAGCCGTGAGTCACTGGGCAGTTTGGGGTACGGTTGATCAGATTCAGGGGTGGTTGTGGCATAGGCGTTGAAAATGGTGTCCTTCTCGATCGACACAAGTTCCAGTCTGTAGATGCCAGCTGGGCTATCCGCAATGCCATAACACTCAACATCATTACCTTGATAATAAAACAACTCTGCACTTTGTCCCTGAACAGTTGCCTTGGGGTCCTTCTGCAGATTAAAAGGCTCCAATTCGCCTGTTAAAAGAAGAAATGATCAGGTGAAACAAAGATGCCAACAGAGATTCAGTTGCAGGGGCTCTTGCCTCTGAATCACAGGTTGCGGGTTCGGGCCCCGATGACAGGTTTGAACACAAAAATCTCAGCTGGCACTCCCAGTACAGTTGAAGAGGTCATCGTTTGTTAAACCAAGGCCCTGTGTGCTCTCTCGAGCAGATATAAAAGGTTCTGTGAGAGAGCGGAGCCAGGACGATAAAAGAGCGCAAGAAAGAACGAGATTGAGAGTGGAGCCGGGAGATAAGATAGCGTGGGGAAGAGCGAGACTGAGAACGGAGCTGGGCAGACAAAAGAGCACGGGAAAAGTCAGTTCCAGATTCCCAGCACCCTCTGGGTCAAAAGGGTTTTCCTCACATCTCTTATAGACATCCTACCCATAACCTTAAATCTATCCCCCTGGGTATTGACTCCTCTGCTACTGGGCGCTATGGATGCGAATGTGGCACAGTGATTCCCACCGCTGCCCCACAGCGCCAGGGACCCGGGTTCAATTCTGACCTCGGGTGACTGTCTGTGCAGAGTCTGCACGCTCTCCCCGTGTCTGCGTGGGCTTCCTCCGGGTGCTCCGGTTTCCTCCCACAGTCCAAAGGTGTGCAGGTTAGGTAGATTGGCCATGATAAATTGCCCCTTAGTGTCCAAAGGTGAGTTGGTGTTACTGGAATGGGGCAGGGTGGTGGGCCTTGGTGGACTGCTCTTTCAGAGGGTCAGTGCAGACCATAAGACCATAAGACATAGGAGCGGAAGTAAGGCCATTCGGCCCATCGAGTCCACTCCACCATTCAATCATGGCTGATTTCAACTCCATTTACCTGCTCTCTCTCCATAGCCCTTAATTCCTCGAGAAATCAAGAATTTATCAACTTCTGTCTTTAAGACACTCAACGTCCCGGTCTCCACCGCCCTCTGTGGCAATGAATTCCACAGACCCACCACTCTCTGGCTGAAGAAATTTCTCCTCATCTCTGTTCTAAAGTGACTCCCTTTTATTCTAAGACTGTGCCCCCGGGTCCTAGTCTCCCCTGCTAATGGAAACAACTTTCCTACGTCCACCCTATCTAAGCCATTCATTATCTTGTAAGTTTCTATTAGATCTCCCCTCAACCTCCTGAACTCCAATTAATATAATCCCAGGATCCTCAGAAGTTCATCGTATGTTAGGCCTACCATTCCTGGGATCATCCGTGTGAATCTCCGCTGGACCCGCTCCAGTGCCAGTATGCCAGACTCGATGGGGCGAATGCCTACATTCTGCACTGTAAGGATTCTAAGGGAAAGGTTCTTTTCTATGCCCCATATAATTTTTATCACCTCAATCAGGTCCTCAGCTTTCTCAACTCCAAGGTCTGGTTCTGTTAGTTGTCTTAAATTTGCTTGTTTAATGTGTGTATGTAATTGCCTTTTGAATGAGGTTGAGTGAGCAGAAGGATGAAGTGTGATAAAATAAGAGAGGAGTTGTTAAAGTAATTGCTTTATTCCGATGGGAAAGTGGTGATTCTGGGGCAATGGAATATAATGCTTTACATTTTGATTCAAAAGCTGGCTGCGGAAGAGTGTTAAACTTACATTTTTAACATAATTTTAATGTAGTTCTTGAGAATTTACCTTTTTCTTTGAGTATTAATTGCAGCTTTGAAGAAAGAAGAACAAAGACATTGTCTTAACATAGTTCCCTGTTTTCTTTGAATACTCTATTTTAATTTCAGTTTTAAATTGTGTGGAGTTTACACATTCTCCCCATGTCTGCGTGAGTTTCCTCCGGATGCTCTGATTTCCTCCTACAGTCCAAAGCTGTGCAGGGCGGCACGGTAGCACAGTGGTTAGCACTGTTGCTTCACAGCTCCGGGGTCCCAGGTTCGATTCCCGGCTTGGGTCACTGTCTGTGTGGAGTCTGCACGTTCTCCCCGTGTCTGCGTGGGTTTCCTCCGGGCGCTCCGGTTTCCTCCCACAAGCCCCGAAAGACGTGCTCGTTAGGTGAGTTGGACATTCTGAATTCTCCCTCTGTGTACCCGAACAGGCGCCGGAGTGTGGCGACTAGGGGATTTTCACAGTATTGCAGTATTTATGTAAGCCTACTCATGATAATAATAAAGATTATTAGTGGTATTGTCGCTGGACTCGTAATCTAGAGACCCAGAATAATGATCTGGGGTCAATAAAATACTTGGAATTTAAAATGTCTAACGATGACCATGAAACCATTGTTGATTGTTGGAAAAACCCGTCTGGTTCACTAACGCCCTTTCGGGAAGGAAATTTGCCGCCCTGACCTGGTCTGGCCGACATGTGACTCCAGACCCACAGCAAAGATGATTGATTCTTAACTGTCCCTCAAGGGTAATTAGTGATGGGCAATAAATGCTGGCACAGCCTGCAATGCCCACATCCCATGAACAAATGTTTTAAAATGTAGGTTTTTAACTGATGACTGTGTGATTATGGCTGGGATTCTCCAATCCTGCGGCCAAGTTCTGACGCCGGCGTGAAAAGTGGCGGGAGCCACTCCGGCGTCAACGGGCCTCACCTGGCAGCTATCCAGCCCTTCCCAGGGGGCTAGTACGGCGCGGGAGTGGCCGCCGCAGCTCCGTCGCCCGAAAGCCGGCGGGTTCGCGCATGCGCGTGGGTTCCCGTTTCCGCACTGGCCCCGGGCAATATGGGGGACCCCGACAGGTTCCCGGCGCGGAGGAACATAGGGCCCCACGGAACCAGCCCACCCGCCGATCGGAAGGCCCCAATCGCGGACCAGACCACCATGGAGGCCCACCCCGGGGTCGGATCCCCCCGCTGCCCACCCCGTCCCCCTCCAGGACGGCCCCCGCAGACAGAGCTTCCTGGTCCTGCCGGGTGAGGCCATATGTAACCCATGCCAGTGGGACTCGGCTGACTCGGCCGAACTTGGCCCGTCGAGGCCCGAAAATCGGCGCCGGTGAATCGATGAGCTGGCGTGGCGCGATTCTCACGTGCCCCCCCCCCCCGGCGATTCTCTGACTCGGCGTGGGGACGGAGAATCCCAGACTATATCTTGGACTGCTGCAGCTAAATACAAGTTCCCACCTATGTGTGGAAGTTCTATTCTATATTCCATCAATCACTTTCTGTACATCACTACAACTTGACAGCTCCATTGAAATTAAACTACGAATGAATAAAAAGAGGCTTTACTGGACAAAAATAATCAAATGCCTCCTCCAACCTTAAGCCTGACAGAGATTTCAGTTTGAGGATGTGAAAGATTAAAGACACATCAAGCAATTGGCCACAATCAGTTTAACCCTCAGATGAAGTTGGAGATATATTTTTGTGTTCGAGCGGGGGATGAGGTTGGAGATATATTTTTGTGTTCGAGCGGGGGAATGTTGGTTTTTATGTTTGTCTCCTGCTTTCTACAACTTTGAAGTCAGTTTGGAAATGTCACTCTTTCTGCTTTGATGTGGGCACAAGGCAATGATTTAAATCCTTGTTTTTGCAATTCGGATAGTTTGTAGATGGTGCTCTCCAGCATTCTGAGCTGTTGATGTTGAGATGGGGATGTTCCAGGTTCAGAGCAGCTACTAATAAACCAGACTTTCAAAAAGCTGTTGGATAAACAACACAAATGACACATTTCTGCATAATTGGAATGAACTAAACATGGACACGTGTGTTTCTTCAGCTTTACACCTCTCATCCTAAACCCTCTTCTCCACTAAGTGTTTTATTCTGTCTAATTTCCCCACCAATGTCGACCAATCCCAGTCTCACTCACTCCCAGTGCCACTCAATCCCAGTGTCACTCACTCCCAGTGTCACTCACTCCCAGTGTCACTCACTCCCAGTGTCACTCACTCCCAGTGCCACTCACTCCCAGTGCCACTCACTCCCAGTGCCACTCACTCCCAGTGCCACTCACTCCCAGTGCCATTCAATCCCAGTGTCACTCACTCCCAGTGCCACTCACTCCCAGTGCCATTCAATCCCAGTGTCACTCACTCCCAGTGCCACTCACTCCCAGTGCCACTCACTCCCAGTGCCATTCAATCCCAGTGTCACTCACTCCCAGTGTCACTCACTCCCAGTGTCACTCACTCCCAGTGCCACTCACTCCCAGGGCCACTCACTCCCAGTGTCACTCACTCCCAGGGCCACTCACTCCCAGTCCCACTCACTCCCAGTGTCACTCACTCCCAGTGCCACTCACTCCCAGTGCCACTCACTCCCAGTGCCACTCACTCCCAGTGCCACTCACTCCCAGTGTCACTCACTCCCAGGGCCACTCACTCCCAGTGTCACTCACTCCCAGGGCCACTCACTCCCAGTCCCACTCACTCCCAGTGTCACTCACTCCCAGTGCCACTCACTCCCAGTGCCACTCACTCCCAGTGTCACTCACTCCCAGTCCCACTCACTCCCAGTGTCACTCACTCCCAGTGCCACTCACTCCCAGTGTCACTCACTCCCAGTGCCACTCACTCCCAGTGCCACTCACTCCCAGTGTCACTCACTCCCAGTGCCACTCACTCCCAGTGTCACTCACTCCCAGTGTCACTCACTCCCAGTGTCACTCACTCCCAGTGCCACTCACTCCCAGTGCCACTCACTCCCAGTGTCACTCACTCCCAGTGCCACTCACTCCCAGTGTCACTCACTCCCAGTGTCACTCACTCCCAGTGTCACTCACTCCCAGTCCCACTCACTCCCAGTGCCACTCACTCCCAGTGTCACTCACTCCCAGTGTCACTCACTCCCAGGGCCACTCACTCCCAGTCCCACTCACTCCCAGTGTCACTCACTCCCAGTGCCACTCACTCCCAGTGCCACTCACTTCCAGTGCCACTCACTTCCAATGCCACTCACTCCCAGTGCCACTCACTCCCAGTGCCACTCAATCCCAGTGTCACTCAATCCCAGTGTCACTCAATCCCAGTGTAATTCAAATCTGCGGAGGCATTAATGGAGTACAAACTGTGCAGAATGGAGTTTAAAAAAGCAATTCAGAGAGCAAAGAGAAGATGTGAGAAAGCTCTGGCTGGTAAAAGTAGGGTGAATCCCAGGATATTCTATAAGTATATCGATGGGTAGATGCTTACCAGGGAACGAGTAGGGCCCATTAGAGACCAAGGGGGAATCTGTGGGTGGGGGGGTGCGGGGGGGATCTGGCCCCGGGAGGTGCCCCCACGGTGGCCTGGCCCGCTATTGGGGCCCACCGATCCGCAGGCGGGCCTGTGCCATGGAGGCACTCTATTCCCTCCGCACCGGCTGCTCTGCACCTCCGCCATGGCCGGTGCGGAGACGTGGCCCTGTCGGTGCTTTCCCGGAAACAGGGGTGGATTCAATGGGACTCTACAGCCCCTCGAGTCTGCTCTGCCGTTCAATACGGTCAGGGTGAACTTTGGCTTCAACTCCCGCCTGCTCCCCATATCCCTCGATTCTCTGAGAGACGAAACATGTCCACCTGAGCCTCAGAGATGGAGCATCTACAACCCTGTGGGGGCGAGAATTCAGAACACAATTGAAATTCGCATTAGGTTTGACAGCACCATCCTCCAATCACAACAACATCAGCAACAACCTGTATTCACACAGCACCTTTCAGGTCACAAAGACCCACTTCAGCCCCAGGCGTGATTATCTTTTTCTTGAAATATTTTTATTCAAGGCATTTTACATATATAGGTGAAAATATCCGAAGATGAAACATCCACATGAACAGAAACCACCAGCCCCCAACCTCCCCTGAAACCAACAGCCCACCACATCCCGCCTTCTTAATCATTCCCCCTTATACCCCCTCAGTCCCCGATAACTCCCCCACCCCCCACCACCCCCACTGACCCCTCAATCCACCTTGAAGGACTCAATGAACGGTTACCACCCCTGGGTGAAGCCGTCCTCCGAACCCCGCAAAGCGAACTTGACCTTCTCCTCCAATCAGGAATTCTGACAGGTCACTGACCTGTAACCCCCACCTCGGGCAGCTCCGAGTCCCGCCAGGACAACAAGCTCCTTCGCCGGGCTATCAGGGAGGCAAAGGCCTCTCCCCCCACCTGGACCCCCCCCCCCCCCCCCCGGATCATGCGACTCGCCAAGTATCGCCACCTCCGGACTGGGGCCCACCCCCAGACCCAGAATCTTGGACAGCACGTCCGGGAACCCCTGGCTCATCCTTGCAACCGTCATGTGGGCCCTGTGCACTGGATGAACCTCGCCACGTCAAGGACGCGTTCACCCTCCGCAAGGCCTCTTTCCACCGCCCGGCCTGCTACTCCCCACCCAACCTCTCCTCCCATTTACACTTAATCTCCTGCACCGGGGCGCCCTCCCTTTCCATCAACTCACTGCAGATTCCGACACCCTCTCCTCCTCAATATCCTCTTCTGACAACAGCTTGTCCTGCAGAACCGGAGATGGCAGCCCTGGGAAGGACGGCACCTCTCTCCACACAAAATCCCTCACCTGCAGGTACCTGGAACCATTCCCTCTGGGAAACTCATACATCACCTCCGACTCCTCCAGACCTGCAAAGTTGCCGCGTATGAACAAGTCCCGGAAGTACTCGATCCCCACCTGCCGTCACCCCCGGAACCTCGCATCCAAACCTGTGACTATCACATATCGCCGCCCACAAGGACACGCCCTCCAACCCGAAATTCTGCCTGCGAGGCTCCCCACTAACAACGCCGACACCACCACCGGGCTCACGGAGTACCGGACTGGCGAGAACGGAAGGGGCACCAACAACAGTGCCCCCAGACCGTCCCCCTGCACGACGCTGCCTCCATCCGCCCCCACACCGACCCCTCCCCCACCGCCCATTTCCCCACCATTGTCACCCAATAATAATTTATATCAAACATGGCAGCGCCAACCCTCTCTCTCCCCCCCCCCCCCACCCCCACACCAAAAACACCCTCCTCACCCACGGGGTCCTCCTCACCCTCACAAACCCCCAAATTATAGCGTTCATTTTCCTAAAAATGGATTCAGGAGCAAAGATGGGGCGGTTCTGGAACACAACCAGGAACCTGGGCAGCCCCGTCATTTTAACCATCTGCACCCGCCCAGCCAGTGGCAACACATCCCACCTCCTAAAGTCCCATTTCATGCCCTCCACCAGCCGCGCCAAATTAAATTTGTGTCGCTGTGCCCAACTCTGCACCACCTGTATTCCGAGATATCGAAAACTCACCCCACCCACCCAGGACAGCATCTCCCCCAACCTCCTCTCCTGCCCTTTAGCATTAAGCAGGAATACCTCGCTCTTCCCCATATTTAATTTATACTCCAAGAACCGGCCAAATTCCTTCAAGGTCTCCATGGTCGTTTCGAAGCTGCTCACTGGGTCCGAAAGATAGAACAACAGGTCGCTCGCAGAGAGCAAGACTTTGTGTTCCTCGCCCGCCCAATCCCTTTCCAACACGTCAACACCCTGAGCACCATCACCTGTGGCTCTATCGCCAAGGCGAAAAGCAACGGGGAGAACGGGCACCCCTGCCTCGTCCCCCGATGCAGCCAAAAGTACCCCAAACTCGTCCTTTTCGGCTGGACACTAGCCATCAGTGCCCTGTACAGCAGCTGTACCTACTCCACCACCCCCCCGGCCAAACCCAAACTGACCCAGCACCTCCAACAAATATGCCCACTCCACCCAATCGAAGGCCTCCTCCACAACCATTGCCACCAATACTTCTACCTCCTGCCCCTCAGAGGGCATCATAATCACATTCAGCAGCTTGTGCACATTCGGCAACAACTGCCGCCCCTTCACAAACTCCGTCTGGTCCTCCCCTGTCACCCCCGGCATCCAATCCTTTATCCCCGATGCCAGAACCTTCACTAACACCTTCGCCAACAACTTTGCGTTAATATTTTTTTAATAAACATTTTATTGAGGACTTTATGGTTTTATAACAGTAGCAGAAGAAACAGTGTACATACAATTATAAACATAGTGCAAAAGCCGTCTTCCTCTCTCACAGCTCCCACCTTTTCTAACCCCCTACTCTACACTAAACTACCTCCCCCCCCCCCCCCCCCCCCCCCCCACCCCCCCCCATTCTGCTGACGGTTATTTTTCCCTGAAGAAGTCGACGAATGGTTGCCACCTCCGGGTGAACCCTAACAGTGACCCTCTCAAGGCGAACTTGATTTTCTCCAAACAGAGAAAGCTAGCCATGTGTGATAGCCAGGCCTCCGACTTCGGGGGCTTTGAGTCCCTCCATGCTAATAGTATCTGTCTCCGGGCTACCAGGGAGGCAAAGGCCAGAATGTCTGCCTCTTTCTCCTCCTGGATTCCCGGGTCTTCCGACACCCCGAAAATCGCCACCTCTGGACTCGGTGCCACCCTTGTTTTCAACACCGTGGACATGACATCTGCAAACCCCTGCCAAAATCCCCTAAGCTTTGGGCATGCCCAGAACATGTGGACATGGTTCGCTGACCCACCCACACACCTTGTGCACCTATCTTCTACCCCAAAGAACCTGCTCATCCGGGCCACTGTCATGTGAGCCCGGTGAAGGTCCTTAAATTGTATCAGGCTGAGCCTGGCACATGTTGTGGACGCGTTGACTCGACTCAACGCGTCTGCCCAGAGACCATCCTCTATCTCTCCTCCTAACTCCTCCTCCCATTTGTGTTTCAGCTCCTCGGTCTGTGATTCCTCTGACCCCATAAGCTTCTTATAAATATCCAAAACCCTCCCTTCGCCCACCCACACTCTGGAAACTACCCTGTCCTGTATCCCCCTTGGTAGTAGGAGCGGGAAGGTTGAGTCCTGCCTGCGTAGGACGTCTCACGTCTGCAGGTACCTAAACTCATTCCCTCCCATCAGTTCAAATTTCACCTCCAGTTCCCTGAAACAGGGGAAGCTCCCCTCTATAACCATATTTCGGCAGCGCCAGCCCGCCCGCCCCCCGGCTGCGCTCCATCATCCCCTTTTTAACTCACGGGGTCTTACCCGCCCATACAAAGCACGGGTTCACCTTGTTGACCCATTTAAAAAAGGACCGAAGAATAAAGATGGGGAGACACTGAAACACAAACAGGAATCTCGGTAGAACCGTCATTTTCACCGTCTGCACTCTCCCAGCCAGTGACAGCGGGAGCACATCCCACCTCCGAAAACCCTCCTTCATTTGGTCCACTAGTCGGGCCAGATTACGCTTGTGCAGCCGTTCCCATTCCCGCGCCACCTGGATGCCTAGGTATCGAAAGCTTCCCCCTACCACTCTAAACGGCAGCTCCCCCAATCGCTTCTCCTGCCCCCTTGCCTGGATCGCGAACATCTCGCTTTTCCCCATGTTCAATTTGTAGCCCGAAAACCGGCCAAATTCCCCCAGAGTCCCCATAATTTCTTCCATCCCTTCCAATGTGTCCGACACATATAAGAGCAGATCGTCCGCGTATAGCGAGACTCTGTGTTCCACCAACGCCCCCCGCCCCACCCCCCCAGGACCAGCCCCCTCCAGCCCTTTGAGGCACTCAACGCAATTGCCAGCGGTTCTATGGCCAGTGCGAACAACAGCGGGGAGAGGGGGCATCCCTGCCTAAAAAAGCCCAATGTCAGCCTGTTCGTCCGAACACTCGCCACAGGCGCCTGATACAGCAGCCTGACCCAGTCAATGAAGCCCCGCCCAAATCCAAACCGGCCAAGTACCTCCCACAGATAATCCCATTCCACCCGGTCAAATGCCTTCTCTGCGTCCATTGCGACCACTACCTCTACGTCCCTACCCTCTGGGGGCATCTTGATAACATTCAACAGCCTGCTTACGTTGGCCGCCAACTGCCCCCACTTAACAAATCCCGTCTGGTCCTCCCCAATCACGTCCGGGACGCAGTCTTCAATCCTTGAGGACAAGATCTTAGCCAACAATTTGGCGTCTACATTTAGTAGGGTGATCGGTCTGTAGGACCCGCATAACTCCGGGTCCTTATCCCGCTTCAGGATCAATGAGATAGGGGCCTGTGACATCGTCGGGGGAAGCACCCCTCGCTCCCTTGCCTCACACACATGCAAACGTAAACAATCCCAACGCAATTGCCCAAAAGAAACTCAAAGAAAATCAGAAAGCTGATCCAACATCTAACATTCACACCTCCATCCCCCATCAGTGCGAATGCAAATTTTAACTCAAGCAGCTCGTCCGCAGACCCCAAATTGATACAGAAGGCATTACAAGTAACACCCAAAGACAAAAACTTCTCTTTCTTTTAAAAAATATAACAAAAAAGACCGGGCGGGATTCTCCGCAAATGGCACGATGTCCGCTACCCGGCGCCAAAAATGGCGCGGATCAGTCCGGCGTTGGGTCGCCCCAAAGGTGTGAAATTCTCCGCACCTTTAGGGGCCAAGCCCTCACCTTGAGGGGCTAGGCCCGTGCCAGAGCGGTTTCCGCCCCGCCGGCTGGCGGGAAAGGCCTTTGGCGCCACGCCAGCCGGCGCCGAAAGGACTTCGCCGGCAACGCATGCGCGGGAGCGTCAGCAGCTGCTCACGGCATCCCCGCGCATGCGCAGTGGAGGGGGTCTCTTCCGCCTCCGCCATAGTGGAGACCGTGGCGAAGGCGGAAGAAAAAGAGTGCCCCCACGGCACAGGCCCGCCCATGGATCGGTGGCCCCCGATCGCCGGCCAGGCCACCGTGGGGGCACCCCCCCGGGGGCCAGACCGCCCCGCACCCCCCCCCCAGGACCCCGGAGCCCGCCCCCGCTGTCTGCTCCCGCCGGTACGGTAGGTGGTTCAATCCACGCCGGCTGGAGAGGGTTGGCAGCGGCGGGACTTCGGCCCATCGCGGGCCGGAGAATCGCCGGGGGGAGCCCGCCTACCGGCGCGGCGCGATTCTCGCCCCCGCCAATTCTCAGGTGGCGGAGAATTCGGGACACGGTGGGGGCGGTATTCACGCCAGCTCCCGGCAATTCTTCCACCCGGCGAGGGGTCGGAGAATCGCGCCCAACACTGCAGCAAAGTTCAGTCCAAACACCTCAGTCCGCTACCAACCCTTTCCTTCTAGTGAAGTCCATCGCTTCCTCGGGCGACTCGAAATAAAAATGCTGCTCTTCGTGAGTAGCCCAGAGACGGGCCGGATACAGTAGTCCAAACTTTACCTTCTTCTTAAAAAGGGTCGATTTTATCTGGTTGAACCCTGCTCTTCTCCTGGCCACGTCCGCGCCTGGATCCTGATCGATCCGCAGGATCCTGGTCTCCCATTTACAGCTCCGTGTCTGCCTGGCCCACCGTAGAATGTACTTCTTGTCAAGGTACCTGTGGAATCTCACCACCATCGCTCTCAGGGGGTCACCTACACGCGGCTTCCTTGCGAGCGCTCTGTGTGCGCTGTCCACCTCCAAGGGTCGGGTGAAGGTCCCATCTCCCAATAGCTTCTCAAACGTACCCGCTATTCTCGCCCCTGCGCCCGTTCCTTCGGACCCCTCCGGGAGACCAACGATTCTCAAGTTCTGCCGGCGGGACCTGTTCTCCAGGTCCTTCACCTTCTCCTGGAGCCTTTTCTGTTGGTCTCTCAACATTCCCACCTCCAACTCCACCGCAGTTTGCTGTTCCTCCTGCTCAGTCAGCGCCTTCTCCACTTTCTGGATCGCCCGATCTTGAGCATCCAGTCTGAGTTCCAGCCGCGCAATCGACTCCTCAATCGGGTCCAAGCATTCCTGTTTCTGCTTGGCGAAGCCCTCCTGTATAAACTGCGTCAGCTGCTCCATCGACCGCTGGGTCGTCGAGCCAGGACTCCGGTCATCCGCCATGCTGTCTCCCGCTGCAGCCTCAGCCCAAGCCTTCTCCGTTCGCCTATTTCTTCCTTTGCGAGCACTCCTGGTCCGCTTCTCCATGCACTGATGTAGGATTCCTCTTCACAGTTGTATCCAACATCAATTTTCCACTTCAGATCCGACAATAAATGGGGGAAATAGGTCCAAAGTTCCGACCCGAGCGGGAGCCACCAAATGTGCGACCTACTCCTTCATAGCCTCCACTTTGCGTTAATATCAAGCAGTAAAATCGGGCGGTACGACCCACACTGCTCCGGGTCCTTACCTTGCTTCATAATTAGGGAAATGGACGCCTGCGGCAATGTGGGGGGGGAGCTCCCCAATACCACGTACCTCATTGTACATCCTCACTAGCAGAGGCCCCAACTCCTTACCAAAGACCTTGTGAAACTCCACTGGGAAACCGTCCGGTCCCGGGGCCTTCCCTGCCTGCATCGCACCAACTCCGTCCGTCACCTCCCTCAGCCCGAACGGGGCCTCCAATCCCTGCATCCTCTCCTCCTCCACCCTAGGGAACCCCAACCTTTCCAGGAACAGTCTCACCCCCCTCCTAAAGGCATGATTATCAAATAAAATTGGACACTGAGTCAGGGGTTACGGGGAGAAGGCAGGAGAATGGGGATGAGAAACATATCAGCCGTGATTGAATGGCGGAGCAGACTCCATGGGCCGAATTGCCTTATTCTGCTCCTATGTCTTCTGGCCTTATGGCGGCACCAAGTGATATTAGCTGACTAAAACCTTGGTCAAAGAGGTAGATTGGGTCTTCAAGGGGGCAAGTGAGGGGGAGAGCTGGAGAGGTTTTGGGAGGAGATTGTAGATCTCAGGGCCTACCTAGGCTGAATACTTGTCCCCCATTGGCGTGACATTAGGGATTGGTGGGGCAGCATCGGAGGGGACATAGATGTGTAGAGATGGAAGAGATTATGGAGATAGGGAGACAAAAGTTCAGCTGCCATCGGTCTTTCCCTCACCTGATCCATCTCCACTGGACTGGTACTCAAGCTCCTGAATTGTGAGGGTCCATTGTAAAGGTGTGTCACACGGTGTAACCCTCACTGTGACAGGTGTGTTGTCCTCCTCCACTATGAAGTAGTATCTTCAAGGAACGAAACAACATTAAGTATGAAAAGGAGGATCTCCAGATGTTCAGTCAGCAAGCCCACTGTCGTTGGATGAACCCTGTGCTTGGGGTTCACCCGGCTTGGCAATCATCAATTTATCTTTAAAAATTATCCAAGTTTCACGGGAAATCTCTGCCTGGTTAATGGGGGCGTTTGGGAGGAGAGAGGGAGAGGGTCTGGGAGGAGAGAGGGAGAGAGTGTCTGGGAGGAGATGAGGGCGGGTCTGGGGGAGCGTGGGGAGAGAGGGTCTGGGGGAGAGTGGGAGAGAGTGTCTGGGAGGAGAGGAGGGCGGGTCTGGGGGAGCGTGGGGAGAAGTACTCAGAGGAGAATGGGAAAGAGTTTGTGAGGAGAGAGGGGGGAGAGGGTCAGGGAACAGAGTGGGAGAGGGTCTGGGAGGAGAGAGGGAGAGAGGGTCTGGGGGAGAGTGGGAGGGAGGGTCTGGGAGAGACTGGGAGAGAGGGTCTGGGGGAGAGTGGGAGGAAGGGTCTGGGGGAGAGTGGGAGGGAGGGTCTGGGGGGAGAGAGGGAGAGAGGGTCTGGGGGAGAGTGGGAGGGAGGGTCTGGGAGGAGAGAGGGAGAGAGGGTCTGGGGGAGACTGGGAGAGAGGGTCTGGGGGAGAGTGGGAGGAAGGGTCTGGGGGAGAGTGGGAGGGAGGGTCTGGGAGGAGAGAGGGAGAGGGTCTGGGAGGAGAGAGGGAGAGAGGGTCTGGGGGAGAGTGGGAGGGAGGGTCTGGGAGGAGAGAGGGAGAGGGTCTGGGAGGAGAGAGGGAGAGAGGGTCTGGGGGAGAGTGGGAGGGAGGGTCTGGGGGAGAGTGGGAGGGAGGGTCTGGGGGAGAGTGGGAGGGAGGGTCTGGGAGAGAGTGGGTGAGAGGGCCTGGGAGAGACTGGGAGAGAGGGTCTGGGGGAGAGTGGGAGGAAGGGTCTGGGAGAGAGTGGGAGAGAGGGTCTGGGGGAGAGTGGGGGGGGAGGGTCTGGGGGAGAGTGGGAGAGAGGGTCTGGGGGAGAGTGGCAGGGAGGGTCTGGGAGGAGATTGGGAGAGGCGGTCTGGGAGGAGAGTGGGAGAGAGGGTGTGGGGGAGAGTGGGAGGGAGGGTCTGGGAGGAGATTGGGAGTGGGGGTGTGAGAGGAGAGTGGGAGAGGGGGTCTGGGAGGAGAATGGAGGAGGGGGTCTGGGAGGAGAGTGGGGGAGGGGGTTTGGGAGGAGCGTGGGAGGGAGGGTCGGGGAGGAGGGTGGGAGGGGAGGGTCTGGGAGGAGAGTGGGAGAGGGGGTCTGGGAGGAGAGTGAGGGCAGGGGTCTGGGAGGAGAGTGAGGGAGGGTCTGGGAGTAGAGTGGGAGAGAGGGTCTGGGAGGAGAGTGAGGGAGGGGGTCTGGGAGGAGAGTGGGGGAGGGGGTCTGGGAGGAGAGTGAGGGAGGGTCTGGGAGTAGAGTGGGAGAGAGGGTCTGGGAGGAGAGTGGGTGAGAGGGTCTGGGAAGAGAGTGGTGGAGGGTCTGGGAGGAGAGTGAGGGAGGGTCTGGGAGGAGATTGGGAGAGGGTCTGGGAGGAGATTGGGAGAGGGTCTGGGAGGAGAGTGAGGGAGGGGGTCTGGGAGGAGATTGGGAGACAAGGTCTGGGAGGAGAGTGAGGGAGGGTCTGGGAGGAGATTGGGAGAGAGGGTCTGGGAGGAGAGTGGGAGAGGGTCTGGGAGGAGAGTGAGGGAGGGGGTCTGGGAGGAGATTGGGAGACAAGGTCTGGGAGGAGAGTGAGGGAGGGGGTCTGGGAGGAGATTGGGAGAGAGGGTCTGGGAGGAGAGTGGGGGAGGGGGTCTGGGAGGAGAGTGGGTGAGAGGGTTTGGGAAGAGAGTGAGGGAGAGGGTCTGGGAAGAGAGTGGGAGAGAGGGTCTGGGAGGAGAGTGGGAGAGGGTCTGGGAGGAGAGTGAGGGAGGGGGTCTGGGAGGAGATTGGGAGAGAAGGTCTGGGAGGAGAGTGAGGGAGGGGGTCTGGGAGGAGATTGGGAGAGAGGGTCTGGGAAGAGAGAGGGAGAGGGGGTGTGGGAGGAGATTGGGAGAGAGGGTCTGGGAAGAGAGTGGGTGAGAGGGTCTGGGAGGAGAGTGGGTGAGAGGGTCTGGGGGTGCGTGGGACAGAGGGTCTGGGAAGAGAGTGGGAGAGGGTCTGGGAGGCGATTGGGAGAGAGGGTCTGGGAAGAGAGTGGGAGAGGGTCTGGGAAGAGAGTGGGGGGCGAGGGTCTGGGAGTAGAGTGGGGGAGGGGGTCTGGGAGGAGAGTGGGTGAGAGGGTCTGGGGGTGCGTGGGAGAGAGGGTCTGGGAAGAGAGTGGGAGAGGGTCTGGGAGGCGATTGGGAGAGAGGGTCTGGGAAGAGAGTGGGAGAGGCGGTCTGGGAGGAGAGTGGGTGAGAGGGTGTGGGGGAGAGTGGGAGGGAGGGTCTGGGAGGAGATTGGGAGAGGGGGTGTGGGAGGAGCGTGGGTGAGAGGGTCTGGGAGGAGATTGGGAGAGAGAGTCTGGGGGTGCGTGGGAGAGAGGGTCTGGGAAGAGAGTGGGAGAGGGTCTGGGAGGCGATTGGGAGAGAGGGTCTGGGAAGAGAGTGGGAGAGGGTCTGGGAGGAGAGTGGGAGAGGCGGTCTGGGAGGAGAGTGGGAGGGAGGGTCGGGGAGGAGGGTGTGAGGGACGGTCTGGGAGGAGAGTGGGAGGGGAGGGTCTGGGAGGAGAGTGGGAGGGGAGGGACGAGTAGGAGAATGGGGGCGAGGGTCTGGGAGTAGAGTGGGAGAGAGGGTCTGGGAGGAGAGTGGGTGAGAGGGTCTGGGAAGAGAGTGGTGGAGGGTCTGGGAGTAGAGTGAGGGAGCGGGTCTGGGAGGAGAGTGGGTGAGAGGATCTGGGAAGAGAGAGGGAGAGGGGGTCTGGGAGGAGAGTGGGAGAGGGTCTGGGAGGAGAGTGGGGGAGGGGGTCTGGGAGGAGAGTGGGAGAGAGGGTTGTGGTAGTATGCATTAGGGGTCATGTGGGACTGTGAAGCCGTGATGTAATTGGCTGACAGATCCCGGGTCCTGGTTGGACGTTGACCTCTAGCTCCGCCCTGAAGGCGGAATATAAGTACCAGGAGTCCTCCCCCGCAGGCAGTCTACTACTGAACTGCGGGGGAACAGTCACGCTTAATAAATTGTAGCGCACAAAGACTCCGAGAGACGAATAGAGTGAAGTCGATGAGGCTTTATTAAGCGTGACTGTTCCCCCGGAGTTCAGTAGTAGACTGCCTGCGGGGGAGGACTCCTGGTACTTATACTCCGACTTCAGGGCGGAGCTAGAGGTCAACGTCCAACCAGGACCCGGGATCAGTCAGCCAATGACATCACGGCTTCACAGTCCCACATGACCCCTAATGCATACTACCACAAGGGTCTGGGAAGAGAGAGGGAGAGGGGGTCTGCGGGGGAGAGTGGGAGAGGGTCTGGGAGGAGAGTGGAGGAGGGTGTCTGGGAGGAGATTTGGAGAGAGGGTCTGGGGGTGCGTGGAAGAGAGTGTCTGGGAAGAGAGTGGGGAGAGAGGGTCTGGGAAGAGAGTGGAAAGTGGGTCTGGGAAGAGAGTGGGAGAGGCGGTCTGGGAAGAGAGTGGGAGAGGGTCTGGGAGGAGAGTGGAGGAGGGGATCTGGGAGGAGATTGGGAGAGAAGGTCTGAGAGGAGAGTGAGGACAGGGGTCTGGGAGGAGAGTGGGAGAGGGTCTGGGAAGAGAGTGGGAGAGGCGGTATGGGAAGAGAGTGAGGGAGGGGGTCTGGGAGGAGATTTGGAGAGAGGGTCTGGGGGTGCGTGGGAGAGAGTGTCTGGGAAGAGAGTGGGACAGGGGGTCTGGGAGGAGAGTGGGAGAGGGTCTGGGAAGAGAGTGGGAGAGGCGGTCTGGGAAGAGAGTGGGAGAGGGTCTGGGAGGAGAGTGGAGGAGGGGATCTGGGAGGAGATTGGGAGAGAAGGTCTGGGAGGAGAGTGAGGACAGGGGTCTGGGAGGAGAGTGGGGGAGAGGGTCTGGGAAGAGAGTGGGGGAGAGGGTCTGGGAGGAGAGTGGGGGAGAGGGTCTGGGAGGAGAGTGGGGGTAGGGGTCTGGGAGGAGAGTGGGGAGGGGGTCTGGGAGGAGAGTGGGGGTAGGGGTCTGGGAGGAGAGTGGGGTGGGGGTCTGGGAGGAGAGTGAGGGTAGGGGTCTGGGAGGAGAGTGGGGAGGGGGTCTGGGAGGAGAGTGGGGGAGGGGGTCTGGGAGGAGAGTGAGGGCAGGGGTCTGGGAGGAGAGTGGGGGAGAGGGTCTGGGAAGAGAGTGGGAGAGGGTCTGGGGGAGAGTGGGAGAGAGGGTCTGGGAAGAGAGTGGGAGAGAGGGTCTGGGAGGAGAGTGGAGAAGGGGATCTGGGAGGAGATTGAGAGAGAAGGTCTGGGAGGAGAGTGGGGGAGAGGGTCTGGGAGCAGAGTGGGGGAGAGGGTCTGGGAGCAGAGTGAGGGTAGGGGTCTGGGAGGAGAGTGGGGAGGGGGTCTGGGAGGAGAGTGGGGGTGGGGGTCTGGGAGCAGAGTGAGGGTAGGGGTCTGGGAGGAGAGTGGGGAGGGGGTCTGGGAGGAGAGTGGGGGAGGGGGTCTGGGAGGAGAGTGAGGGCAGGGGTCTGGGAGGAGAGTGGGGGAGAGGGTCTGGGAGGAGAGTGAGGGAGGGGGTCTGGGAGGAGAGTGGGGGACAAGGTCTGGGAGGAGAGTGAGGGCAGGGGTCTGGGAGGAGTGTGGGGGAGAGGGTCTGGGAGGAGAGTGGGGAGGGGGTCTGGGGGGAGAGGGTTTGGGAAGAGAGTGGGAGAGGGTCTGGGAGGAGAGTGGAGGAGGGGGTCTTGGAGGAGAGTGGGGGAGAGGGTCTGGGAGGAGAGTGGGGGAGAGAGTCTGGGAGGAGATTGGGAGAGAGGGTCTGGGAGGAGAGTGGGAGAGGGTCTGGGAGGAGAGTGAGGGAGGGGGTCTGGGAGGAGATTGGGAGAGAGGGTCTGGGAGGAGATTGGGAGAGGGTCTGGGAGGAGAGTGGGTGAGAGGGTCTGGGAAGAGAGTGGGGGAGGGGGTCTGTGAGGAGAGTGGGGGAGGGGGTCTGGGAGGAGAGTGGGAGAGGGTCTGTGAGGAGAGTGGGGGAGAGGGTTTGGGAAGAGAGTGGGAGAGGGTCTTGGAGGAGAGTGGAGGAGGGGGTCTTGGAGGAGAGTGGGGGAGAGGGTCTGGGAGGAGAGTGGGGGAGAGGGTCTGGGAGGAGAGTGGGGGAGAGAGTCTGGGAGGAGAGTGGGGGAGAGGGTCTGGGAGGAGAGTGGGGGAGAGGGTCTGGGAGGAGAGTGGGAGAGGGTCTGGGAGGAGAGTGAGGGAGAGGGTCTGGGAGGAGATTGGGAGACAAGGTCTGGGAGGAGAGTGAGGGAGAGGGTTTGGGAAGAGAGTGGGGGAGGGGGTCTGGGAGGAGAATGGGAGAGAGGGTCTGGGAGGAGAGTGAGGGAGGGGGTCTGGGAGGAGATTGGGAGAGAGGGTCTGGGAGGAGATTGGGAGAGAGGGTCTGGGAGGAGAGAGGGAGAGGGTCTGGGAGGAGAGTGGGTGAGAGGGTCTGGGAAGAGAGTGGGGGGCGAGGGTCTGGGAGGAGAGTGGGGGAGAGGGTCTGGGAGGAGAGTGGAGGAGGGGGTCTGGGAGGAGAGTGGGGGAGGGGGTTTGGGAGGAGCGTGGGTGAGAGGGTCTGGGCGGAGATTGGGAGAGAGAGTCTGGGGGTGCGTGGGAGAGAGGGTCTGGGAAGAGAGTGGGAGAGGGTCTGGGAGGCGATTGGGAGAGAGGGTCTGGGAAGAGAGTGGGAGAGGGTCTGGGAGGAGAGTGGGAGAGGCGGTCTGGGAGGAGAGTGGGTGAGAGGGTGTGGGAGGAGAGTGGGGGAGAGGGTCTGGGAGGAGAGTGGAGGAGGGGGTCTGGGAGGAGAGTGGGGGAGGGGGTTTGGGAGGAGCGTGGGAGGGAGGGTCGAGGAGGAGGGTGTGAGGGACGGTCTGGGAGGAGAGTGGGAGGGGAGGGTCTGGGAGGAGAGTGGGAGGGGAGGGACGAGTAGGAGAATGGGGGCGAGGGTCTGGGAGTAGAGTGGGAGAGAGGGTCTGGGAGGAGAGTGGGTGAGAGGGTCTGGGAGTAGAGTGAGGGAGCGGGTCTGGGAGGAGAGTGGGTGAGAGGATCTGGGAAGAGAGAGGGAGAGGGGGTCTGGGAGGAGAGTGGGAGAGGGTCTGGGAGGAGAGTGGGGGAGGGGGTCTGGGAGGAGAGTGGGAGAGAGGGTTGTGGTAGTATGCATTAGGGGTCATGTGGGACTGTGAAGCCGTGATGTAATTGGCTGACAGATCCCGGGTCCTGGTTGGACGTTGACCTCTAGCTCCGCCCTGAAGGCGGAATATAAGTACCAGGAGACCTCCCCCGCAGGCAGTCTACTACTGAACTGCGGGGGAACAGTCACGCTTAATAAAGCCTCATCGACTTCACTCTATTCGTCTCTCGGAGTCTTTGTGCGCTACAATTTATTAAGCGTGACTGTTCCCCCGCAGTTCTGTAGTAGACTGCCTGCGGGGGAGGACTCCTGGTACTTATACTCCGACTTCAGGGCGGAGCTAGAGGTCAACGTCCAACCAGGACCCGGGATCTGTCAGCCAATGACATCACGGCTTCACAGTCCCACATGACCCCTAATGCATACTACCACAAGGGTCTGGGAAGAGAGAGGGAGAGGGGGTCTGCGGGGAGAGTGGGAGAGGGTCTGGGAGGAGAGTGGAGGAGGGTGTCTGGGAGGAGATTTGGAGAGAGGGTCAGGGGGTGCGTGGAAGAGAGTGTCTGGGAAGAGAGTGGGAGAGAGGGTCTGGGAAGAGAGTGGAAAGTGGGTCTGGGAAGAGAGTGGGAGAGGCGGTCTGGGAAGAGAGTGGGAGAGGGTCTGGGAGGAGAGTGGAGGAGGGGATCTGGGAGGAGATTGCGAGAGAAGGTCTGGGAGGAGAGTGAGGACAGGGGTCTGGGAGGAGAGTGGGAGAGGGTCTGGGAAGAGAGTGGGAGAGGCGGTATGGGAAGAGAGTGAGGGAGGGGGTCTGGGAGGAGATTTGGAGAGAGGGTCTGGGGGTGCGTGGGAGAGAGTGTCTGGGAAGAGAGTGGGACAGGGGGTCTGGGAGGAGAGTGGGAGAGGGTCTGGGAAGAGAGTGGGAGAGGCGGTCCGGGAAGAGAGTGGGAGAGGGTCTGGGAGGAGAGTGGAGGAGGGGATCTGGGAGGAGATTGGGAGAGAAGGTCTGGGAGGAGAGTGAGGACAGGGGTCTGGGAGGAGAGTGGGGGAGAGGGTCTGGGAGGAGAGTGGGGGTGGGGGTCTGGGAGGAGAGTGAGGGTAGGGGTCTGGGAGGAGAGTGGGGAGGGGGTCTGGGAGGAGAGTGGGGGAGGGGGTCTGGGAGGAGAGTGAGGGCAGGGGTCTGGGAGGAGAGTGGGAGAGAGGGTCTGGGAAGAGAGTGGGAGAGGGTCTGGGGGAGAGTGGGAGAGAGGGTCTGGGAAGAGAGTGGGAGAGAGGGTCTGGGAGGAGAGTGGAGAAGGGGATCTGGGAGGAGATTGAGAGAGAAGGTCTGGGAGGAGAGTGGGGGAGAGGGTCTGGGAAGAGAGTGGGAGAGGCGGTCTGGGAGGAGAGTGGGAGAGGGTCTTGGAGGAGAGTGGGGGAGAGGGTCTGGGAGGAGAGTGGAGGAGGGTGTCTGGGAGGAGATTTGGAGAGAGGGTCTGGGGGTGCGTGGAAGAGAGTGTCTGGGAAGAGAGTGGGAGAGAGGGTCTGGGAAGAGAGTGGAAAGTGGGTCTGGGAAGAGAGTGGGAGAGGCGGTCTGGGAAGAGAGTGGGAGAGGGTCTGGGAGGAGAGTGGAGGAGGGGATCTGGGAGGAGATTGGGAGAGAAGGTCTGGGAGGAGAGTGAGGACAGGGGTCTGGGAGGAGAGTGGGAGAGGGTCTGGGAAGAGAGTGGGAGAGGCGGTATGGGAAGAGAGTGAGGGAGGGGGTCTGGGAGGAGATTTGGAGAGAGGGTCTGGGGGTGCGTGGGAGAGAGTGTCTGGGAAGAGAGTGGGACAGGGGGTCTGGGAAGAGAGTGGGAGAGGCGGTCTGGGAAGAGAGTGGGAGAGGGTCTGGGAGGAGAGTGGAGGAGGGGATCTGGGAGGAGATTGGGAGAGAAGGTCTGGGAGGAGAGTGAGGACAGGGGTCTGGGAGGAGAGTGGGGGAGAGGGTCTGGGAGGAGAGTGGGGGTGGGGGTCTGGGAGGAGAGCGAGGGTAGGGGTCTGGGAGGAGAGTGGGGAGGGGGTCTGGGAGGAGAGTGGGGGAGGGGGTCTGGGAGGAGAGTGAGGGCAGGGGTCTGGGAGGAGAGTGGGAGAGAGGGTCTGGGAAGAGAGTGGGAGAGGATCTGGGGGAGAGTGGGAGAGAGGGTCTGGGAAGAGAGTGGGAGAGAGGGTCTGGGAGGAGAGTGGAGAAGGGGATCTGGGAGGAGATTGAGTGAGAAGGTCTGGGAGGAGAGTGGGGGAGAGGGTCTGGGAAGAGAGTGGGAGAGGCGGTCTGGGAAGAGAGTGGGAGAGAGGGTCTGGGAGGAGAGTGGAGAAGGGGATCTGGGAGGAGATTGAGAGAGAAGGTCTGGGAGGAGAGTGGGGGAGAGGGTCTGGGAGCAGAGTGGGGGAGAGGGTCTGGGAGCAGAGTGAGGGTGGGGGTCTGGGAGGAGAGTGAGGGTAGGGGTCTGGGAGGAGAGTGGGGAGGGGGTCTGGGAGGAGAGTGGGGGAGGGGGTCTGGGAGGAGAGTGAGGGCATGGGTCTGGGAGGAGAGTGGGGGAGGGGGTCTGGGAGGAGAGTGGGGGAGGGGGTCTGGGAGGAGAGTGGTGGAGGGGGTCTGGGAGGAGAGTGGGGGAGGGGGTCTGGGAGGAGAGTGAGGGCAGGGGTCTGGGAGGAGAGTGGGGGAGGGGGTCTGGGAGGAGAGTGGGGGAGGGGGTCTGGGAGGAGAGTGAGGGCAGGGGTCTGGGAGGAGAGTGGGGGAGGGGGTCTGGGAGGAGACTGGGAGAGAGGGTCTGGGAACAGAGTGGGAGAGAGAGTCTGGGAGGAGAGTGAGGGAGGGGGTCTGGGAGGAGAGTGGGAGAGAGGGTTTGGGAAGAGAGTGGGAGAGGGTCTGGGGGAGAGTGGGAGAGGGTCTGGGAGGAGCGTGGGAGAGAGGGTCTGGGAGGAGAGTGGGAGAGGGTCTGGGAAGAGAGTGGGAGAGAGGGTCTGGGAGGAGAGTGGGGGAGAGGGTCTGGGAGGAGAGTGGGGGTGGGGGTCTGGGAGGAGAGTGAGGGTAGGGGTCTGGGAGGAGAGTGGGGGAGGGGGTCTGGGAGGAGAGTGGGGAGAGGGTCTGGGAGGAGAGTGGGGGAGAGGGTCTGGGAGGAGAGTGGGGGAGGGGGTCTGGGAGGAGAGTGGGGGAGAGGGTCTGGGAAGAGAGTGAGGGAGGGGGTCTGGGAGGAGATTGGGAGAGAGGGTCTGGGAACAGAGTGGGAGAGAGAGTCTGGGAGGAGAGTGAGGGAGGGGGTCTGGGAGGAGACTGGGAGAGAGGGTCTTGGAGGAGAGTGGGGGAGGGTCTGGAAAGAGAGTGGGAGAGGGGGTCTGGGAGGAGAGTGGGAGAGGGTCTGGGAGGAGAGTGGAGAAGGGGGTCTGGGAGGAGAGTGGGAGAGAGGATCTGGGAAGAGAGTGGGAGAGAGGGTCTGGGAAGAGAGTGGGGGAGGAGGTCTGAGAGGAGAGTGGGAGAGAGGGTCTGGGAGGAGAGTGAGGGAGGGGGTCTGGAAGGAGATTGGGAGAGAGGGTCTGGGAGGAGAGTGAGGGAGGGGGTCTGGGAGGAGATTGGGAGAGAGGGTCTTGGAGGAGAGTGAGGGAGGGTCTGGGAGGAGATTGGGAGAGAGGGTCTGGGAGGAGAGTGGGAGAGGGTCTGGGAGGAGAGTGGAGGAGGGTGTCTGGGAGGAGATTGGGAGAGGGGGTCTGGGAAGAGAGCGGAGAGTGGGTCTTGGGGAGAGTGGGAGAGAGGGTCTGGGAAGAGAGTGGACAGAGGGTCTGGGGGAGAGTGGGAGCGGGTCTGGGAGGAAAGTGGGGGAGGGTCTGGGAAGAGAGTGAGGGCAGCGGTCTGGGAGGAGAGTGGGGGAGGGGGTCTGGGAGGAGAGTGGGGGAGGGGGTCTGGGAGGAGAGTGGTGGAGGGTCTGGGAGGAGATTGGGAGAGAGGGTCTGGGAGGAGAGTGGGAGAGAGGGTCTGGGAGGAGAGTGGGGGAGGGGGTCTGGGAGGAGAGTGGGGGAGGGGGTCTGGGAGGAGAGTGGTGGAGGGTCTGGGAGGAGATTGGGAGAGAGGGTTTGGGAGGAGAGTGGGAACGGGTCTGGGAAGAGAGTGGGAGAGGGTCTGGGGGAGAGTGGGAGAGGGTCTGGGAGGAGAGTGGGAGAGGGTCTGGGAAGAGAGTGGGAGAGGGTCTGGGAAGAGAGTGGGAGAGGCGGTCTGGGAGGAGATTGAGAGAGAAGGTCTGGGAGGAGAGTGAGGGAGGGGGTCTGGGAGGAGATTGGGAGAGAGGGTCTGGGAACAGAGTGGGAGAGAGAGTCTGGGAGGAGAGTGAGGGAGGGGGTCTGGGAGGAGACTGGGAGAGAGGGTCTTGGAGGAGAGTGGGGGAGGGTCTGGGAAGAGAGTGGGAGAGGGTCTGGGAGGAGAGTGGAGGAGGGGGTCTGGGAGGAGAGTGGAGGAGGGGGTCTGGGAGGAGAGTGGAGACAGGGGTCTGGGAGGAGAGTGGGGGAGAGGTTCTGGGAGGAGAGTGGGGGTGGGGGTCTGGGAGGAGAGTGAGGGTAGGGGTCTGGGAGGAGAGTGGGGAGGGGGTCTGGGAGGAGAGTGAGGGTAGGGGTCTGGGAGGAGAGTGGGGAGGGGGTCTGGGAGGAGAGTGGGGGAGGGGGTCTGGGAGGAGAGTGAGGGCATGGGTCTGGGAGGAGAGTGGGGGAGGGGGCCTGGGAGGAGAGTGGGGGAGGGGGTCTGGGAGGAGAGTGGTGGAGGGGGTCTGGGAGGAGAGTGGGGGTGGGGGTCTGGGAGGAGAGTGAGGGCAGGGGTCTGGGAGGAGAGTGGGGGAGGGGGTCTGGGAGGAGAGTGGGGGAGGGGGTCTGGGAGGAGAGTGAGGGCAGGGGTCTGGGAGGAGAGTGGGGGAGGGGGTCTGGGAGGAGAGTGGGGGAGGGGGTCTGGGAGGAGAGTGAGGGCAGGGGTCTGGGAGGAGAGTGGGGGAGGGGGTCTGGGAGGAGACTGGGAGAGAGGGTCTGGGAACAGAGTGGGAGAGAGAGTCTGGGAGGAGAGTGAGGGAGGGGGTCTGGGAGGAGAGTGGGAGAGAGGGTTTGGGAAGAGAGTGGGAGAGGGTCTGGGGGAGAGTGGGAGAGGGTCTGGGAGGAGAGTGGGAGAGAGGGTCTGGGAGGAGAGTGGGAGAGGGTCTGGGAAGAGAGTGGGAGAGAGGGTCTGGGAGGAGAGTGGGGGAGAGGGTCTGGGAGGAGAGTGGGGGTGGGGGTCTGGGAGGAGAGTGAGGGTAGGGGTCTGGGAGGAGAGTGGGGGAGGGGGTCTGGGAGGAGAGTGGGGAGAGGGTCTGGGAGGAGAGTGGGGGAGAGGGTCTGGGAGGAGAGTGGGGGAGGGGGTCTGGGAGGAGAGTGGGGGAGAGGGTCTGGGAAGAGAGTGAGGGAGGGGGTCTGGTAGGAGATTGGGAGAGAGGGTCTGGGAACAGAGTGGGAGAGAGAGTCTGGGAGGAGAGTGAGGGAGGGGGTCTGGGAGGAGACTGGGAGAGAGGGTCTTGGAGGAGAGTGGGGGAGGGTCTGGAAAGAGAGTGGGAGAGGGGGTCTGGGAGGAGAGTGGGAGAGGGTCTGGGAGGAGAGTGGAGGAGGGGGTCTGGGAGGAGAGTGGGAGAGAGGATCTGGGAAGAGAGTGGGAGAGAGGGTCTGGGAAGAGAGTGGGAATGGGTCTGGGGGAGAGTGGGAGAGAGGGTCTGGGAAGAGAGTGGGAGAGTGGGTCTGGGAGGAGAGTGGGAGAGGGTCTGGGAGGAGAGTGGGGGAGGGGGTCTGAGAGGAGAGTGGGAGAGAGGGTCTGGGAGGAGAGTGAGGGAGGGGGTCTGGGAGGAGATTGGGAGAGAGGGTCTGGGAGGAGAGTGAGGGAGGGGGTCTGGGAGGAGATTGGGAGAGAGGGTCTTGGAGGAGAGTGAGGGAGGGTCTGGGAGGAGATTGGGAGAGAGGGTCTGGGAGGAGAGTGGGAGAGGGTCTGGGAGGAGAGTGGAGGAGGGTGTCTGGGAGGAGATTGGGAGAGGGGGACTGGGAAGAGAGCGGAGAGTGGGTCTTGGGGAGAGTGGGAGAGAGGGTCTGGGAAGAGAGTGGACAGGGGGTCTGGGGGAGAGTGGGAGCGGGTCTGGGAGGAAAGTGGGGGAGGGTCTGGGAAGAGAGTGAGGGCAGCGGTCTGGGAGGAGAGTGGGGGAGGGGGTCTGGGAGGAGAGTGGGGGAGGGGGTCTGGGAGGAGAGTGGTGGAGGGTCTGGGAGGAGATTGGGAGAGAGGGTCTGGGAGGAGAGTGGGAGAGAGGGTCTGGGAGGAGAGTGGGGGAGGGGGTCTGGGAGGAGAGTGGGGGAGGGGGTCTGGGAGGAGAGTGGTGGAGGGTCTGGGAGGAGATTGGGAGAGAGGGTTTGGGAGGAGAGTGGGAGCGGGTCTGGGAAGAGAGTGGGAGAGGGTCTGGGGGAGAGTGGGAGAGGGTCTGGGAGGAGAGTGGGAGAGGGTCTGGGAAGAGAGTGGGAGGGGGTCTGGGAAGAGAGTGGGAGAGGCGGTCTGGGAGGAGATTGAGAGAGAAGGTCTGGGAGGAGAGTGAGGGAGGGGGTCTGGGAGGAGATTGGGAGAGAGGGTCTGGGAACAGAGTGGGAGAGAGAGTCTGGGAGGAGAGTGAGGGAGGGGGTCTGGGAGGAGACTGGGAGAGAGGGTCTTGGAGGAGAGTGGGGGAGGGTCTGGGAAGAGAGTGGGAGAGGGTCTGGGAGGAGAGTGGAGGAGGGGGTCTGGGAGGAGAGTGGAGGAGGGGGTCTGGGAGGAGAGTGGAGACAGGGGTCTGGGAGGAGAGTGGGGCAGAGGTTCTGGGAGGAGAGTGGGGGTGGGGGTCTGGGAGGAGAGTGAGGGTAGGGGTCTGGGAGGAGAGTGGGGAGGGGGTCTGGGAGGAGAGTGGGGGAGGGGGTCTGGGAGGAGAGTGAGGGCAGGGGTCTGGGAGGAGAGTGGGAGAGAGGGTCTGGGAAGAGAGTGGGAGAGGGTCTGGGGGAGAGTGGGAGAGAGGGTCTGGGAAGAGAGTGGGAGAGAGGGTCTGGGAGGAGAGTGGAGAAGGGGATCTGGGAGGAGATTGAGAGAGAAGGTCTGGGAGGAGAGTGGGGGAGAGGGTCTGGGAAGAGAGTGGGAGAGGCGGTCTGGGAAGAGAGTGGGAGAGAGGATCTGGGAGGAGAGTGGAGAAGGGGATCTGGGAGGAGATTGAGAGAGAAGCTCTGGGAGGAGAGTGGGGGAGAGGGTCTGGGAGCAGAGTGGGGAGAGGGTCTGGGAGCAGAGTGAGGGTAGGGGTCTGGGAGGAGAGTGGGGAGGGGGTCTGGGAGGAGAGTGGGGGTGGGGGTCTGGGAGCAGAGTGAGGGTAGGGGTCTGGGAGGAGAGTGGGGAGGGGGTCTGGGAGGAGAGTGGGGGAGGGGGTCTGGGAGGAGAGTGAGGGCAGGGGTCTGGGAGGAGTGTGGGGGAGAGGGTCTGGGAGGAGAGTGGGGAGGGGGTCTGGGAGGAGAGTGGGGGAGGGGGTCTGTGAGGAGAGTGGGAGAGAGGGTTTGGGAAGAGAGTGGGAGAGGCGGTCTGGGAGGAGAGTGGGAGAGGGTCTGGGAGGAGAGTGGGGGAGAGGGTCTGGGAGGAGAGTGGAGGAGGGTGTCTGGGAGGAGATTTGGAGAGAGGGTCTGGGAAGAGAGTGGAAAGTGGGTCTGGGAAGAGAGTGGGAGAGGCGGTCTGGGAAGAGAGTGGGAGAGGGTCTGGGAGGAGAGTGGAGGAGGGGATCTGGGAGGAGATTGGGAGAGAAGGTCTGTGAGGAGAGTGAGGACAGGGGTCTGGGAGGAGAGTGGGAGAGGGTCTGGGAAGAGAGTGGGAGAGGCGGTCTGGGAAGAGAGTGGGAGAGGGTCTGGGAGGAGAGTGGGGGAGAGGGTCTGGGAGGAGAGTGGGGGTGGGGGTCTGGGAGGAGAGTGAGGGAGGGTGTCTGGGAGGAGGGTGAGGGCAGGGGTCTGGGAGGAGAGTGAGGACAGGGGTCTGGGAGGAGAGTGGGGGAGAGGGTCTGGGAGGAGAGTGGGGGTGGGGGTCTGGGAGGAGAGTGAGGGTAGGGGTCTGGGAGGAGAGTGGGGAGGGGGTCTGGGAGGAGAGTAGGGGAGGGGGTCTGGGAGGAGAGTGAGGGCAGGGGTCTGGGAGGAGAGTGGGGGAGGGGGTCTGGGAGGAGAGTGGGGGAGGGGGTCTGGGAGGAGAGTGGTGGAGGGGATCTGGGAGGAGAGTGGGGGAGGGGGTCTGGGAGGAGAGTGAGGGCAGGGGTCCGGGAGGAGAGTGGGGGAGGGGGTCTGGGAGGAGAGTGGGGGAGGGGGTCTGGGAGGAGAGTGAGGGCAGGGGTCTGGGAGGAGAGTGGGGAGGGGGTCTGGGAGGAGAGTGGGGGAGGGGGTCTGGGAGGAGAGTGAGGGCAGGGGTCTGGGAGGAGAGTGGGGAGGGGGTCTGGGAGGAGAGTGAGGGCAGGGGTCTGGGAGGAGAGTGGGGGAGGGGGTCTGGGAGGAGACTGGGAGAGAGGGTCTGGGAACAGAGTGGGAGAGAGAGTCTGGGAGGAGAGTGAGGGAGGGTGTCTGGGAGGAGAGTGGGAGAGAGGGTTTGGGAGGAGATTGAGAGAGAAGGTCTGGGAGGAGAGTGGGAGAGGGTCTGGGAAGAGAGTGGGAGAGGGTCTGGGAAGAGAGTGGGAGAGGCGGTCTGGGAAGAGAGTGGGAGAGGGTCTGGGAGGAGAGTGGGGGAGAGGGTCTGGGAGGAGAGTGGGGGTGGGGGTCTGGGAGGAGAGTGAGGGAGGGTGTCTGGGAGGAGGGTGAGGGCAGGGGTCTGGGAGGAGAGTGAGGACAGGGGTCTGGGAGGAGAGTGGGGGAGAGGGTCTGGGAGGAGAGTGGGGGTGGGGGTCTGGGAGGAGAGTGAGGGTAGGGGTCTGGGAGGAGAGTGGGGAGGGGGTCTGGGAGGAGAGTAGGGGAGGGGGTCTGGGAGGAGAGTGAGGGCAGGGGTCTGGGAGGAGAGTGGGGGAGGGGGTCTGGGAGGAGAGTGGGGGAGGGGGTCTGGGAGGAGAGTGGTGGAGGGGGTCTGGGAGGAGAGTGGGGGAGGGGGTCTGGGAGGAGAGTGAGGGCAGGGGTCCGGGAGGAGAGTGGGGGAGGGGGTCTGGGAGGAGAGTGGGGGAGGGGGTCTGGGAGGAGACTGAGGGCAGGGGTCTGGGAGGAGAGTGGGGAGGGGGTCTGGGAGGAGAGTGGGGGAGGGGGTCTGGGAGGAGAGTGAGGGCAGGGGTCTGGGAGGAGAGTGGGGGAGGGGGTCTGGGAGGAGAGTGAGGGCAGGGGTCTGGGAGGAGAGTGGGGGAGGGGTCTGGGAGGAGACTGGGAGAGAGGGTCTGGGAACAGAGTGGGAGAGAGAGTCTGGGAGGAGAGTGAGGGAGGGTGTCTGGGAGGAGAGTGGGAGAGAGGGTTTGGGAAGAGAGTGGGGGAGGGTCTGGGAGGAGAGTGGGAGAGGGTCTGGGAGGAGATTGAGAGAGAAGGTCTGGGAGGAGAGTGGGAGAGGGTCTGGGAAGAGAGTGGGAGAGGGTCTGGGGGAGAGTGGGAGAGGGTCTGGGAGGAGAGTGGGAGAGAGGGTCTGGGAGGAGAGTGGGAGAGGGTCTGGGAAGAGAGTGGGAGAGAGGGTCTGGGAGGAGAGTGGGGGAGAGGGTCTGGGAGGAGAGTGGGGGAGGGGGTCTGGGAGGAGAGTGGGGGAGAGCGTCTGGGAAGAGAGTGGGAGAGGGTCTGGGGGAGAGTGGGAGAGGGTCTGGGAGGAGAGTGGGAGAGGGTCTGGGAAGAGAGTGGGAGAGGGTCTGGGAAGAGAGTGGGAGTGGCGGTCTGGGAGGAGATTGAGAGAGAAGGTCTGGGAGGAGAGTGAGGGAGGGGGTCTGGGAGGAGATTGGGAGAGAGGGTCTGGGAACAGAGTGGGAGAGAGAGTCTGGGAGGAGAGTGAGGGAGGGGGTCTGGGAGGAGACTGGGAGAGAGGGTCTTGGAGGAGAGTGGGGGGGGGTCTGGGAAGAGAGTGGGAGAGGGGGTCTGGGAGGAGAGTGGAGGAGGGGGTCTGGGAGGAGAGTGGAGGAGGGGGTCTGGGAGGAGAGTGGAGGAGGGGGTCTGGGAGGAGAGTGGGAGAGAGGATCTGGGAAGAGAGTGGGAGAGGGGGTCTGGGAGGAGAGTGGGAGAGGGTCTGGGAAGAGAGTGGGAGAGAGGGTCTGGGAGGAGAGTGGGAGAGGGTCTGGGAAGAGAGTGGGAGAGGGGGTCTGGGAGGAGAGTGGGAGAGCGTCTGGGAAGAGAGTGGGAGAGAGGGTCTGGGAGGAGAGTGGGAGAGGGTCTGGGAAGAGAGTGGGAGAGGGTCTGGGGAGAGTGGGAGAGAGGGTCTGGGAAGAGAGTGGGAGAGGGGGTCTGGGAGGAGAGTGGGAGAGGGTCTGGGAAGAGAGTGGGAGAGGGTCTGGGGGAGAGTGGGAGAGAGGGTCTGGGAAGAGAGTGGGAGAGGGGGTCTGGGAGGAGAGTGGGAGAGGGTCTGTGAAGAGAGAGGGAGAGAGGGTCTGGGAGGAGAGTGGGAGAGAGGGTCTTGGAGGAGAGTGAGGGAGGGGGTCTGGGAGGAGATTGGGAGAGAGGGTCTGGGAGGAGAGTGAGGGAGGGGGTCTGGGAGGAGATTGGGAGAGAGGGTCTTGGAGGAGAGTGAGGGAGGGGGTCTGGGAGGAGATTGGGAGAGAGGGTCTGGGAGGAGAGTGAGGGAGGGGGTCTGGGAGGAGATTGGGAGAGAGGGTCTGGGAGGAGAGTGAGGGAGGGTCTGGGAGGAGATTGGGAGCGAGGGTCTGGGAGGAGAGTGAGGGAGGGGGTCTGGGAGGAGATTGGGAGAGAGGGTCTGGGAGGAGTGTGGAGGAGGGGGTCTGGGAGGAGAGTGGGGGAGGGGGTCTGGGAGGAGAGTGGAGGAGGGGGTCTGGGAGGGGAGTGGGAGAGGGTCTTGGAGGAGAGTGGAGGAGGGTGTCTTGGAGGAGATTGGGAGAGGGGGTCTGGGAAGAGAGCGGAGAGTGGGTCTTGGGGAGAGTGGGAGAGAGGGTCTGGGAAGAGAGTGGACAGAGGGTCTGGGGGAGAGTGGGAGAGGGTCTGGGAGGAAAGTGGGTGAGGGTCTGGGAAGAGAGTGGTTGAGGGGGTCTGGGAGGAGAGTGAGGGCAGCGGTCTGGGAGGAGAGTGGGAGAGAGGGTCTGGGGGAGAGTGGGAGAGGGTCTGGGAGGAGAGTGGGGGAGAGGGTCTGGGAGGAGAGTGAGGGAGGGGGTCTGGGAGGAGATTGGGAGAGAGGGTCTGGGAGGAGAGTGAGGGAGGGTCTGGGAGGAGATTGGGAGAGAGGGTCTGGGAGGAGAGTGAGGGAGGGGGTCTGGGAGGAGATTGGGAGAGAGGGTCTGGGAGGAGTGTGGAGGAGGGGGTCTGGGAGGAGAGTGGAGGAGGGGGTCTGGGAGGAGAGTGGAGGAGGGGGTCTGGGAGGGGAGTGGGAGAGGGTCTGGGAGGAGAGTGGAGGAGGGTGTCTTGGAGGAGATTGGGAGAGGGGGTCTGGGAAGAGAGCAGAGAGTGGGTCTTGGGGAGAGTGGGAGAGAGGGTCTGGGAAGAGAGTGGGAGAGAGGGTCTGGGGGAGAGTGGGAGAGGGTCTGGGAGGAAAGTGGGGGAGGGTCTGGGAAGAGAGTGGTTGAGGGGGTCTGGGAGGAGAGTGAGGGCAGCGGTCTGGGAGGAGAGTGGGAGAGAGGGTCTGGGGGAGAGTGGGAGAGGGTCTGGGAGGAGAGTGGGGGAGAGGCTCTGGGCAGAGAGTGGGAGAGAGGGTCTGGGAAGAGAGTGGGTGAGAGGGTCTTGGAGGAGAGTGGGGGAGAGAGTCTGGGAGGAGAGTGAGGGAGGGGGTCTGGGAGGAGATTGGGAGAGAGGGTCTGGGAGGAGTGTGGGGAATATATGGGAGGAGAGTGAGGGAGGGTCTGGAAGAACAGGGGAGGACCTAGGGAAAGGGTGGGGAGCGGTCCGGGTAGGAGAGTGGGTGAGGTTTTTGGGAGAGTCAGAGACAGAGACTGGGAGGAGAGTGAGGGCAGGAGTCTAAATGGAAAATACAAGGGTTCGGAGGGGAGAGGGCGGTGAGTTTGCCTGCATGGAGACATGAGGGGGATATCTGGATGGAGAATGGTGAGAATCTGAGGGATAAACAGAGTAATGATTCTGAATGGGGAGAGCAGGAGGTATCTGATCAACCGAAGTCAGAATTCCAAATTCCAAACTTCATTAAAAGAGAAGGAAGCTGGATATTGTAAACTAAATTTCCAATTCTGTGGTAGAGGAACATGTCTTGTGCCTGAGGTGCTCTCCAGCCAGTTTGTTTCTGTCATTCAAACTGTCTCTGGAGAAACGAGTCACTGAATTGGATTGGATAGAACAGCTGTAAAAATTGTTCATCTCCATTATTCCTGTTGATTTTACAATTTTTCAAATACCTTAAGGCCCTTCCTCCACCCCCCCCCTCCCCCCCCCACCCCCCCCCCCCCCCCCCCCCCCCCAATCCCCCCCGCCCCCCCCCTCGAGTTCACTTTTGGACATCTCAAAAAATAAACCTCCACCTATTCCCTACGCCAAAGTGCCAAACGAGGAGCTGTATTTATGTGCAGAGATTAGGAGAAACTGGGATCGTTCTCCTTAGAGCAGAGAAGGTTCAGGAGGAGATTTAGTCAAGGCATTTAAAATGGTGAGGCATTTTTATGGAGTGTATAAAGAGAGGCTGTTTCCATTGGCTGGAGAGTCAGGAAGCAGAGGGACACAGATCTAAATCAATTCGCTGGGGAATTCAGAAGTTCAGAGCGGCCTCCGCCTGTGCTTTGTGATTCGATTCATTCTGACTGAGATGGCTTCTGATCACAGGTTATCATAGAATTTACAGTGCAGAAGGAGGCCATTCGGCCCATCGAGTCTGCAGCGGCACTTGGAAAGAGCACCGCATCCAAGCCCACACCTCCACCCTATCCCCATAACCCAGTAACCCCACCCAACACTAAGGGCAATTTTGGACACTTAGGGCAATCTATCATGGTCAATCCACCTAACCTGCACATCTTTGGACTGTGGGAGGAAACCGGAGCACCCGGAGGAAACCCACGCACACACGGGGAGGATGTGTAGACTCCGCACAGACAGTGACCCAAGGCGGGAATTGAACCTGGGACCCTGGAGCTGTGAAGCAATTGTGCTAACCACTGTGCTACCGTGCTGCACAGACCAGCTCACTGATTCCCAATGGACACAGGGGAAAGGGGATAGGAGGCGACCATTCAGCCCTTTGAACCTGCTCCGCCATTCAATGAGACCATGGCTGATCGTTAACTTCAATGCCATTTTCCCCACACTATCCCCACATCCCTTAATATCTTTAATGTCTGGAAATCTATCGAGCTCAGTCTCGAAGATAGCCAATGAACAACCCTCCGCAGCTTTCTCGGGGAGATAATTCTCAAGATCTCCCGCCCTGAGTGAATAAATTCCTCCTCAATCCTGTCCCTTATCCTGAGGCAGTGTCCATTGGTTCTGGACATCCCACCTTCTCCCAGAGCCTCCCCCCGCCCCCCGCCCCCACCACCCCCCCAGGCCTGGGAAAACATCCTTCCTGCATCTACCCTGTTGAGCCCTGTAAAAGACTTCTTTGTTTGAATGAAATTGCCGCTCACTTTTCTGAACCCGAGAGAATTTCTTTACGCAGAGGGTGGTGGGTGCCTGGAACGCATTGCCGGCGGAGGTGGTAGAGGTGGGCACGGCAGCATCATTTAAGATGCATCTAGACAGATACATGAATGGGCAGGGAGCAGAGGGATACAGATCCTTAGAAAATAGGCGGCAGTTTTAGATCGAGGATCTGGATCGGCGCGGGCTGGGAGGGCCGAAGGGCCTGTTCCTGTGCTGTAACTTTTCTTTGTTCTTTGGAGACTTGGGCGGAGAGATGGCAGATGGAGTTTAATCCGGACAAGTGTGAGGTAATGCATTTTGGAAGGTCTAATGCAGGTTGGGAATATACAGTGAATGGTAGAACCCTCAAGAGTATTGAAAGTCAGAGAGATCTAGGTGTACAGGTCCACAGGTCACTGAAAGGGGCAACACAGGTGGAGAAGGTAGTCAAGAAGGCATACGGCATGCTTGCCTTCATTGGCCGGGGCATTGAGTATAAGAATTGGCAAGTCATGTTGCAGCTGTATAGAACCTTAGTTAGGCCACACTTGGAGTGCAGTGTTCAATTCTGGTTGCCACACTACCAGAAGGATGTGGAGGCTTTAGAGAGGGTGCAGAAGAGATTTACCAGGACGTTGCCTGGTATGGAGGGCATTAGCTATGAGGAGCGGTTGAATAAACTCGGTTTGTTCTCACTGGAACGACGGAGGTTGAGGGGTGACCTAACAGAGGTCTACAAAATTATGAGGGGCATAGACAGAGTGGATAGTCAGAGGCTTTTCCCCAGGGTAGAGGGGTCAATTACTAGGGGGCATAGGTTTAAGATGTGAGGGGCAAGGTTTAGAGTAGATGTACGAGGCAAGTTTTTTACACAGAGGGTGGTGGGTGCCTGGAACTTGCTGCAGGAGGAGGTGGTGGAAGCAGGGACAATAGTGATTTAAGGGGCATCTTGACAAATACATGAATAGGATGGGAATAGAGGGATACGGACCCAGGAAGTGTAGAAGATTGTAGTTTAGACGGGCAGCATGGTCGGCACAGGCTTAGGGGGCTGAAGGGCCTGCTCCTGTGCTGTACTTTTCTTTGATCTTTAATACGGGACCAGTCTCCTCAATCTCTCCTCACAGGACAGTCCCACCTACCCAGGGATTAGCCTGGAAGACCGACCGTCCTGCCTTTGAGTTACCTCTTTGGTGTGTCTTTCAGGAGAAACCCGGTGATTTCGGTTCCATCTGGCATGGCTGTCAGGTCCTGGGGCGTCAGCTGATTGTAAAGAGTTTGCACAACGGTCAGATCTCTCCCTGGCAGCTTCTGTGCGGAGCCAGCGAGGCTGAGGATAAGCTGCAGAGAGAGAACGTTCCTGCAGGCCGGAAGCAACATGTTCCACACACTCCTCACCGGAGCCCGACGTTCTTTAACAAAACAAAAATAGCTAAATCAGTCTTCGCAGCAACCTCAAATCTGTCACCAAAAAACGCACACCGACTTGCTATATTGCATTGATGAGTTTTCTCCAGGCTTCTGTCTTGTTGAGGTACCACTGAATTTAAAATTCTCACCTTCCCGCTCAAGTCCCTCGGGGCCTCACCTCCTGCTCTGTCTCTGCAATTTCCTCCAGCTCTTTAACTATCCAAAATCCCTGCGCCCCTTCAACTCTGGCCCCCTGCACATCCCCCAATTGTTTTATCCTTTCCTGGGATGAGGGAGTCGCTGGCTAAATCAGCATTTACTGCCCATTCCTAATTGCCCTGGAGAAGGGGGCGGTGTGCTGCCTCCTCGCACCGCTGCAGTCCCCGTGGTGTAGGTACACCCACAGTGCTGTTAGGGAGGGAGCTCCAGGACTTTGACCCAGTGACGGCGAAGGAACAACGATATATTTCCAAGTCAGGGTGCTGAGTGACTTGGAGGGGAACTTGCAGGTGGTGGTGTTCCCATGTGTTTGAGAGCCTTGTCCTCCTAGATGGTAAAGGTCGTGGGTTTGGAAGGTGTTATTAATCAATCGGTCATTGGAGATCGTGCCTGGGCCCTACGCTCTGGAATTTCCTCCCGAAACATCCTCATCTCATTCTCTCTGCATAAATCCATAACTCTTTGACCAAACTTCAGTATTACGTACAAATGTTTTATCATTATTTGAGTACTCGATTTATCAAACTCTAAAACAGTTTGAGGCATTTCTTTTCCTGCATTGAAACTGTCGGGAAATTATGTAGTTTATATCTCTGGGTCACTGTTTTTCATCATCCTTCAATATCCTCTCATTAAGTGGAGGTAATGTTCAATTGTTCGGTGTTTGGTAATGTGTGTCTGTTGACTGCTCACTGTATCGGATTTGTTAAACCTGGGTGTCGTCATTTCGAAACAGGAGCCAGACTGATGCTGTAAACATGAGAGCGGACATTTTAAAGCATTGAATAAAACTCTTGTTAACACATAAAAGGTGGTGTGTCATCTCTGCCTATCTCTGAGGCATAAAGGACCACAGTGGACGTTCCCACTCCTTGGGCGGGATTCTCCGCCGGGGGTGCTCCGTTTTGCCGCAGCCCGGGGGTTTCCCCGACGGCGTGGGGCTGCCCCACAATGGGAAACCCCATAGACCAGCCGGTGAAACCGGAGCATCCTGCCGGCGAGCTGATCCAGAAATCTGGCGCGGCGGGACGGCGAATCTAGCCCCATGTTTTTCTTTCCCCCTCACACTTATCCACAATACACTACACCTGCAGAATGTTTGTGTGGTGAATGTAGTACGGCTACCATTCACCACTGTATTGCATTACATTGTATCGTATTAGGTTGGTGCCTTTGTGGGCTCTGCCTATGGCTCCGCCCCCTCGGGGGAGGTATATAGATCTGCAGCCTGTAGGCGGCACTCAGTACAGAGCAGTCGCAGGCAGGCACAGATCTAACTGATTAAAACCACTGTTCAGTTCTACTCACCGTCTCGTGTGGATTGATGGTCGCATCAATTTAATCAGCTACAATATCGCGATGGAAGCAGCCCTCCAACCTGATCGACTGGAACTCGACTCACAGACAGCTGAAGCCAAAGGAAACTTTTCGCACTGGCTCCGCTGCTTTGAGGCCTACCTCGCCGCCTCCTCCTCGCCCTCCCGCACCGAGGAACAGAAGCTGAGTCTGCTCCATGCCCGGGTGAGCCACCGAATCTCCATACTAATCGAGGAAACGACCACGTACGCAGACGCAGCCGCGATCCTGAAAAGGCAGTACATGAGGCCGGTGAACGAAGTGTTCACGCGGCATCTCCTCACCACTCGTCGTCAACGCCCCGGGGAATCGCTGGAGGAATACCTACGCGACCTGAGGCACTCGCTTGAAACTGCAATTATAAGGACATCAAGGCCTCGCAGCATATGGAAGTCGCCGTCCGGGACACCTATGTGGCTGGAGTCCGGTCCAACTATGTAAGACAGCGCCTGCTCAAAAAGGGCGCCCTCGACCTATCCATCTCCTTAGAAATAGCTTTCCAGAGCTTAAACGCTTTCCCCTCCGACCACGCGAGTCCCTCGTGGTCACCCGACCCGAGGTTGCCCCAGGCCTGTGCCGCGCGACTGCCCGCCCAACCCGGGGGGCCGTCTTGCTATTTCTGCGGCCAGCAACAGCACCTCAGGCAGCGTTGGCCAGCCCGGAACGTGACCTGCAGCGACTGCGGCAAGAAAGGACATTTTGCCAAAGTCTGCTTGGCCCGACTCAAAGCTCTTAAATCGCAGGCCCAACTCACAGACTCACAGGCCTGCAGACCCCGCAGCGTGGCTGCGTGCCTGCCGGCACTGCCCCCTTCCGACGCGTCATCCGCCTCATGCCATCCGTGGGGGCCGCCATCTTTAACTCCGTCCGACACGTGCGACTCATGGGGGCCGCCATCTTGGCCACCGTCTTCAACCCAGCCCGCCATGTGCGACTCATGGGGGCCGCCATCTTTAACTCCGTCCGCCATGTGCGACTCATGGGGGCCGCCATCTTTAACTCCGTCCGCCATGTGCGACTCATGGGGGCCGCCATCTTGGCCGCCATCTTCAACGCCGCACGACACGTGCGATCGACGGGGGCCGCCATGTTGGGACCACCCCACTACCTCCGACCATGCCAGCTACCCGCAGCTCGGCGCTGTCACCCTCGACCAGTCACGGCCCAAGCACCTCAGGAACTCGATGATGACCGTCCGGTTTGACTCTGGGAGCACGGAGAGCTGCATACATCCAGACACGGAAAGGTGTTGCTCTCTGAAGATTTCCCCCGCATCCCAAACAATCTCCCTCGCTTCCAGATCACATTCAGTGCAGATCCGGGGGTACTGTGTCGCGAACCTCGCGATACAGGGCGCCGAGTACGCCGATTTTAAACTCTATGTCCTTCCCCATTCTGCGCTCCCCTCTTGTTAGGACTGGATTTCCAGTGCAACCTCCGAAGCCTGACCCTGAAGTTCGGCGGACCCTTACCCCCTCTCACCATATGTAGCCTCGCGACCCTTAAGGTCGCCCCTCCCTCGCTCTTCGCGAACCTCACCCCCGACTGTAAACCCGTCGCCACCAGGAGCAGGCGGTACAGTGCTCAGGACAGGACTTTTATCAAGTCAGAGGTCCAGCGGCTCTTGAGAGAGGGGATTATCGAGGCCAGTAATAGCCCCTGGAGAGTCCAAGTGGTGGTCGTCAGGTCCGGGGAAAAGAACCGGATGGTTGTAGACTACAGCCAGACCATAAATCGTTACACACAACTCGATACGTACCCCCTCCCCTGCATAGCGGACATGGTAAACCAGATCGCACACTACCGGGTTTTCTCCACGGTAGACCTGAAGTCCGCATACCATCAACTCCCGATCCGCCCGGAAGATCGCCACTACACTGCCTTTGAGGCAGACGGCCGGCTCTTCCACTTCCTCAGGGTCTCCTTCGGCGTCACCAATGGGGTCTCGGTCTTCCAAAGAACGGTGGACCGAATGGTTGACGAGTACGGGCTGCGGGCCACGTTCCCATACTTGGATAACGTCACCATCTGCGGCCATGATCAGCAGGACCACAACGCCAACCTTCAGAAGTTTCTCCAAACCACCCAAGACCTCAATCTCACCTATAACAAGGAGAAATGTGTTTTCCGCACAACCCGACTAGCCATCCTCGGCTATTGATGCACAATCAATACTCTTGAGACCACGAGGAGTCATATCGATTCAGCTTTTATCAGATAGGTCTGTACCCAGCAGCGATGCTACAGAAGTGAAGACTGCTGGGACGGCATTGGTTCTTATACCCCGCCTCGCAGGGCGGGGCTATATCATTACCCAATGGTAGCCAATGGTCATTCACCTCTCAGGTACTGCAATACCTGGTATTACCACATTCACCCCCTGTTAAAAAAGGACCCAGCGGGGTGATGGCCAGTATTACTGTCGCCTTCGCATGGTAGGACCAGGTATTGCAGGTACCATGCTGTCGAGGGTAACGGAGAAAGTTCTTGTGTTGTTTATTTTCTTCATGGTGCTGCAATCAGACGATCGGGCGGCCTGGTCGTCCTTGTGGAGCGTCTAAGTTTCGCCGGCGATCCTGGTGAGGGCCCCGGCGGTTGTGACTCCGGGAACGTGGTGTCTTCCTCCCAGGGAGTTTCGTCACCCCTAGGCGGCGCTGTAGGGGCGGAAAATGGGCAGGGGGGAGGGGCGCCTGTTGGGGGCGTCGGTGCCTGTTCGGCGCTGGGTATGGGTTCCGGCGGCAATACTGACCCCCCGGTCAGGTGCTGCGGGGGTTGTAGGGGCAGTGGCGCGGGCGCGTGTGGGGCTCCGGCGGGCGCCAGGTCCCGAAGGGAGACCGTATCTTGGCGTCCGTCGGGGAACGCTACGTAGGCGTACTGGGGGTTGGCATGCAGCAGGTGGACCCTCTTGACCAGCGGGTCCGACTTGTGCGCCCTCGCATGTTTCCGCAGCAGGACGGGTCCGGGTGTCGCTAGCCAGGTTGGGATCAAGGTCCCAGAGGAGGACTTCCTGGGGAAAACAAGGAGACGTTCGTGAGGTGTCTGGTTTGTGGTAGTACATAGCAGGGACCGAATGGAGTGAAGGGCCACCTCAAGATTTTATCATTCTTGATCTTGCCCCGCTGTGTGTTGTTGAACCTAAAGGCTACCGACCGTTGGTCGGTGACAAGGGTGAACCTCCTACCAGCCAGGTAGTGCCTCCAGTGCCGCACAGCTTCCACAATGGCTTGAGCTTCTTTTTCTACTGAGGAATGTCGAATCTCGGAGGCGTTGAGGGTACGGGAAAAAAAGGCCACGGGCCTGCCTGCCTGATTAAGGGTGGCGGCCAGGGCGACATCTGACGCATCGCTCTCCACCTGGAAGGCGATGGACTCGTCCACCGCGTGCATCGCGGCTTTAGTGATGTCTGCCTTGATGCGGCTGAAGGCCAGGTGGGCCTCAGTCGTCAGGGGGAAGATAGTGGCTTTGATAAGTGTGCGGGCTTTGTCCGCATAGTTGGGGACCCACTGGGCATAATATGAAAAGAACCCGAGGCATCTCTTCGGGGCCTAGGGGCTGTGGGGAAGGGGGAGTTGCAGGAGGGGGTGCATGCGGTCCGGGTCAGGCCCTAGGACCCCGTTTTCCACGATATAGCTGTGGTAATACCAGGTATTGCAGAACCTGAGAGGTGAGTGACCATTGGCTAGACCGCGGGGTCTACCATTGGGTAATGTATATAGCCCCGCCCTGCGAGGCGGGGTATAAGAACCAATGCCGTCCCAGCAGCCTCCACTTCTGTAACATCGCAGCTGGGTACAGTTCTATCTGATTAAAGTTGAATCGATATGACTCCTCGTGGTCTTGAGAGTATTGATTGTGCATCAATTTAATCAGATAACTACTTCTGAAGGATGGTTCTCCGCATCAAGCCGGCGTGCCTTCAGCTCAGCCCTCACGCAGAAAACTCCGCCGTGATTTTTAAGCATTGGCTGGCGTTTTTTCAGAGCTACCTCGATACGGCTGCCGACACCACCACGGAAAGACAGAAGGTACACCTCCTATGCTCACGGGTCAGTCCGGCGATCTACCCCCTGATCGAAGAGGCAGCGAACTATGCTAAAGCCATGGAACTGCTGGAAGGACATTACATTCGTCCACTGAACCAGGTCTACGCCTGTCACCTGCTGGCAACGAGACGGCAGAGCCCAGATGAGACACTCGAAGACTTCTACCGGGCACTGATAGTGCTGGGCCAAAACTGCGGCTGCCCAGCGGTGACGGGGAACGAGCACGCTGAACTCTTAATTCGAGACGCTTTCGTGGCAGGTATGGTTTCCCCCGACATCCGCCGAAGGCTCCTAGAGATGGATACACTGGGCCTTACCGAGGTCCAGGCCCTGGCAGGGTCCATGGACGTGGCGTACAAAAACGCCCTTGCGTACGCCCCTGTGCGCACCGTGCCCCACTGGGCTGCGTGGCACCCCGCCACGGCAGCCCCCCAGACTTACCCGCTTAACCCGCAGACTTACCCGCTACCGCCGCCGGCCAACGCTGCTTCTTCTGCGGTCAGGCGAATCACCCGCGCGCGCTGCCCGGCCGACACCATCACCTGCAAAAGGTGCGGCAAGAAAGGCCACTATGCCGCGATTTGCCGAGCCCGCGCGGTGGCCGTGGTATCCAGCGAATACCCCCAGCCGTTTTTCCAGGTCCCTGCTGCCGAATCGCAGCGATTTTTCCAAGTCCCGCCTGCCCAAGGCCCACCGCAGTCCTTTTTCCCAGCCCAGCCGGCCCAACGCTGGGGGCAGCACGGTAGCATAGTGGTTAGCACACTTGCTTCACAGCTCCAGGGTCCCAGGTTCGATTCCGGCTTGGGGCACTGTCTGTGCGGAGTCTGCACATCCTCCCCGTGTGTGCGCGGGTTTCCTCCGGGTGCTCCGGTTTCCTCCCACAGTCCAAAGATGTGCAGGTTAGGTGGATTGGCCATGAAAAATTGCCCTTAGTGTCCAAAATTGCCCTTAGTGATGGGTGGGGTTGCTGGGTTATGGGGATAGGGTGTGGCGGTGTTGACCTTGGGTAGGGTGCTCTTCTCCAAGAGCCAGTGCAGACACGATGGGCCGAATGGCCTCCTTCTGCACTGTAAATTCTATGATGAAACGCGCACCGCAGCCTTTGTCCCTCCAGGCAGTGTGCCACCCGCAGCTGCGGCCATTTTGCGCCCCGGCACCCACGATGGAGGAGTGCGCGCCGCCATTTTAGCCCTCGCCGGACCAATCTTCGGGGTCCCCGTCCCCGGACTCCATGCGCGATCCATGGCCGGCATCATCTTGGATGGGGCCTCAAGCCCCCAGCACGGCTGACTACGCGCTGCCCGACCAAAACTCATTGTTGCAGCTGGCCTCCGCCACGCTGGAGCAGTGCGCGCTGCCATTTTGTTCCTCCCTGCCACCATTTTGTTTCTCCCCGCCGCCATCTTCGGAGTCCCCGCCCCCGTACTCCATGCGCGATCCATGGCCGGCGCCATCTTGGATGGCGCCTCAAGCCCCCAGCACGGCTGACTACGCGCCGCCCGACCTAAACTCCTTACTGCAGCTGGCCTCCGTTACCCTGGACCAGAGTCGGCTCCGAACGTTAGCGAAGGCCACCACTATGATCGCCATCAACGGCCACGTGACGTCGTGCCTCATCGACTCCGGGAGAACAGAGAGTTTCGTCCACCCCGACACAGTAAGGCGCTGTTCTCTGGTCACCTATCCCATCAAACAAAGGATCTCCCTGGCCCGGATCCGGGTAACACGCAGTGCAGATAAAGGGGTTATGCCTCGCGCACCTCACCGTCCAACGCAGGGAATTCCGCAATTTCCGTCTGTACGTGCTGCCGCACCTCTGCGCAGCCACCCTTCTGGGACTGGATTTCCAGTGCCACCTGCAAAGCCTGGCCTTTAAATTTGGCGGCCCTATACCCCCCCTTACTGTCTGCAGCCTCGCGACGCTTAAGGTCGACCCGCCTTCCCTGTTTGCGAACCTCACCCCGGATTGCAAACCCGTCGCCACCAGGAGCAGACGGTACAGTGCCCAGGACTGGACCTTCATCAGGTCCGAGGTCCAAAGGCTGCTGAAGGAAGGGGTCATCGAAGCGAGCAACAGCCCCTGGAGGGCTCAAGTCATGGTGGCAAAGACCGGGGAGAAACATAGGATGGTCATCGACTATAGCCAGACCATCAACCGGTTTACGCAACTGGACGCGTACCCCCTCCCCCGTATAGCCGACCTGGTAAACAGGATCGCGCAATACAAGGTCTTCTCCACGGTGGATCTCAAGTCTGCCTACCACCAGCTACCCCTCCGTAATAGTGACCGCCAGTACACTGCCTTCGAAGCAGATGGGCGGCTCTACCACTTTTTAAGGGTTCCCTTCGGTGTCACAAACGGGGTCTCGGTCTTCCAGCGTGAGATGGACCGAATGGTTGACCGATACGGCTTACACGCAATGTTCCCATATCTTGACAACGTCACCATCTGCGGCCATGACCACCAGGACCACGACACCAACCTCCGTAAATTTCTCCAGACCGTGCACCTCCTCAATCTGACCTACAATAAGGAGAAATGCGTGTTTGGCACCGACCGTCTAGGCATTCTAGGCTACGTAGTGCGAAATGGAGTCATAGGCCCCGACCCTGAACGCAGGCGCCCCCTCATGGAGTTCCCCCTCCCTCACTGCCCCAAGGCCCTAAAGCGCTGCCTCGGCTTCTTTAGCTACTATGCACAATGGGTCCCTAATTACACCGACAAGGCTCGACCCCTGATCCAATCCACAACCTTCCCCCTATCGATAGAGGCCCGCCAGGCCTTCTGCCGCATCAAAGCGGACATCACAAAAGTCACGATGCGCACCATCGACGAGTCCCTGCCCTTCCAGGTCGAGAGCGATGCGTCCGACGTAGCTCTGGCCGCCATCCTCAACCAAGCGGGCAGGCTCGTGGCTTTCTTCTCCCGCACTCTCCATGCCTCCGAAATTCACCACTCCTCAGTCAAAAAGGAGGCCCAGGCCATAGTAGAAGCTGTGCGACACTGGAGGCATTACCTGGCCGGCAGGCGATTCACTCTCCTCACGGACCAACGGTCGGTTGTTTTCATGTTCGATAATGCACAGCGGGGCAAGATAAAAAAACGACAAGATCTTGCGGTGGAGGATCGAACTCTCCACCTACAATTACGAGATCTTGCACCGTCCCGGGCAGCTGAACGAGCCTCCTGATGCCCTGTCCCGCGGCACTTGCGCCACTGCACAAGTTGACCACCTCCGAGCCCTCCACGAGGACCTCTGCCACCCGGGAGTCACCCGGTTCTTCCATTTCGTCAAGTCCCGAAACCTGCCTTACTCCATCGAGGAGGTCAGGACAGTCACCAGGGACTGCCAAATCTGCGCAGAGTGCAAACCGCACTTCTACCGACCAGAAAGGGCGCATCTGATAAAGGCTTCCCGTCCCTTTGAACGCCTCCGCATGGACTTCAAAGGCCAACTCCCCTCCACCGACCGCAACACGTACTTCCTGAACGTGATTGACGAGTACTCCCGGTTCCCATTCGCCATCCCCTGCCCCGACATGACCGCAACCACCGTCATCAAGGCCCTCAAGTATTTTTACACTGTTCGGTTTCCCCGCATACATCCACAGTGATAGGGGAAAAGTCCTTTATGAGCGACGAGCTGCGCCAGTTCCTGCTCAGCAAAGGCATCGCCTCGAGCAGGACGACCAGCTACAACCACCGGGGAAACAGACAGGTGGAGAGGGAGAACGCGACGGTCTGGAAGACCGTCCTTCTGGCCCTACGGTCTAGAAGTCTCCCAGTTTACCGCTGGCAGAACGTCCTCCCCGATGCGCTCCACTCCATTAGGTCGTTCCTTTGCACAAACGAGACCCCTCATGACCGCCGATTTGTCTTCCCCAGGAAATCCCCTCCGGGGTCTCGCTTCCGTCCTAGCTGACGACACCGGGGCCTGTCCTCCTCCGAAAGCACGTGAGAAGCCATAAGTCTGACCCCCAGGTCGAGAGGGTCCAGCTCCTACACGCCAACCCTCAGTATGCCTACGCGGTGCACCACGACGGCCGACAAGATACAGTCTCCCGCCGGGATCTGGCACCCGCCGGTTCCCCTGCGACCATCACCTACCCCCACCCCCCACCCTACACCGGACACCGTCCCCGCCCCTACACGGCCTACACCCCCCCTCCCCCCATCACCGACCTACAGTGATGAAGCTCCAGACGACACGCTCACAGATACAACAGGCCCAACACCCGTGCCCGCAGCGCCAAGTTCAACACCCGTGCCCGCAGCTCCGAGTTCAACACCCGTGCCCGCAGCTCCGAGTTCAATGCCCGTGCCCGCAGCTCCGAGTTCAACACCCCTGCCCGCAGCGCCGAGTTCAACACCCCTGCCCGCAGCGAAGCTGGAGCTGAGGTGATCACGGAGAATGATCAAGGTGCCGGACAGACTCCATCTGTGAGCCCACTTCACCCCCGCCGGACTTCAATTTTTAACAGGGGGTGAATGTGGTGAATGTATTACTGCTACCATTCACCATTATATTGCATTACTCTGTATTGTATTATGTTGATGCCCTTGTGGGCTCCGCCCCCTCGGGGGTGGTATACAGAGCTGCAGCCTGGAGGCGGCTCTCAGTACAGAGCAGTCGCAGGCAGGCACAAACCTAGCTGATTGAAACCACTGTTCACTTCTACTCATCGTCTCGTGTGAATTGATGGTCGCATCAGTCTGCTCTTACATTCATACATTCTTCATATAGTACCCCTCACAAGACCCACGGGGACACATCGATCGATCTCCCTGTGGGGCTCGTAGACCGAGATTCACTGCTAGTGGGCGAAGGCCCGCCCAGCTGGGTCTCGTAAACATGTCCTTTAAAAGCCGGCCCGGAATGGGACCAGCACTTCCGTTAGTCCCAGCTGGGACCGCTGAGTTGTAAACTGCGTAGCAGCCTTTACGTCAACTAAATAGATGTTGGTTAACTCACCCTCTCGGGCCTCCAGAGCCTTTCTACCATTAACTAGTCTGAGGTTGCCTGAAGATATTCTCTGCCTGGCAAGACCTTCACACCTGCAGGATGACACTCCCTATATCCAAACCGAAATTATCTTTCAGGTCATCGCATTGCTTTCTTTCCCGGTGATTAGGCGAGCTTGGCGGTCAAACTCAACCTTTATTTCTGAGGCCTGGCATTGCACCGCATTTATACAACGAGGCATGAGAGGGACTAATAATTTGGCGGGTCTCTTCATTCTCAGATTGGCAGAAGGCACTCGAGATCATCTCCAGGCTGAGGTGGCCTCGTGCTCCCCTTGCTGCCTCAGCAGCGTCCAGCTTTCCCTGTGGGACGGATGGCCCTCTGATTGGGCCTCCCGCCCTGGGATCCCGCCAACATCAGACACCGAGGAGGCCTCTTACTTGACCCAAACCAACTGGACAAATTCCAGCCAATACCGGGGGTCAATCTGGTTGAATGATGTAACTAGAGGGTTGAATAGCTGTCCTGAGCCGTACTGAAGAGCTGAGCACCTTTCTCGGCCATTTCCGAGGACAGTTAAGGGTCAGTCACATTGCCGTGGGTCTGGAGACACATGTAGGCCAGACCGGGTAAGGACGGCAGATTTCCTTTCATGAAAGGACCAGATGGGTTTTTACAACAATCAATGATGGTTGTCATGGTCACCAGCACTCTCTCTAGGTCTTAATTCAAAATGTATTGTTCTTTGATCAGCCATACAAATTCAGGGCAGGTCAGAGGCTGGCGAATAACTCACCTCCTGACCCCCTCAGAGCCTGTCCACCATCTACAAGCACAAGTCAGGAGTGTGATGGAATACTCTCCACTTGCCTGGATGAGTGCAGCTCCAACAACACTCAAGAAGCTCGACACCATCCAGGATAAAGCAGCCAACTTGATTGCCCCCCCTTCCGCAAATATTCAAACCCTCCACCACCAATGAACAGTGACAGCCGTGTGTACCATCTACAAGATGCCCTGCAGGAACTCACCAAGGTTCCTCAGACAGCACCTCCCAAACCCACGACCACCACCATCTAGAAGGACAAGAGCAGCAGATACCTGGGAACCCCACCGCCTGGAGGTTCCCCTCCGAGTCACTCACCACCCTGACTTGGAAATGTATCGGCCGTTCCTTTACTGTCACTGGGTCAAAATGCTGGAACTCCCTCCCTAACAGCACAGTGGGTGTACCTACACCTCGGGGACTGCAGCGGGTTCAAGAAGGCGGCTCACCACCACCTTCTGAAGGGCAATTAGGGCTGGGCAATAAATGCTAGCCTAACCAGCGACGACTAAGCCCAGTAAAGTAAATTTTTAAAAAGCAGTGATGGAGTTATAGTTAACCTGAAAAGTAATGTCAGGTAGATATAAAACATTCCATATCGTTTTAAAGGCAAGGGCAGCAAGGTAGCACAAGTGGTTAGCACTGTGGCTTCACAGCGCCGGGGTCCCAGGTTCGATACCCCGCTGGGTCACTGTCTGTGCGGAGTCTGCACGTTCTCCCCGTGTCTGCGTGGGTTTCCTCCGGGTGCTCCAGTTTCCTCCCGGTTAGTTGGATTGACCATGATAAATTGCCCTAAGGGCCCAAAAAGGTTAGGAGGGGTTATTGGGTTACGGGGATAGGGTGGAAGTGAGGGCTTGAGAGGGTCGGTGCAGACTCGATGGGCCGAATGGCCTCCTTCTGCACTGTATGTGCTATGTTCTCTATTCTAAAAGGAACAAAATCCTGGACTATAACTTCATAACAGGTAGGATCAGCAGTAGGTCATTCGGCCCGTCGAGTCCGTTCCGACATTCAATGAGATCATGACGTCCACTTTCTCACCTTATCCCATAACCCTCGATTCCCTCACTGAGTAAAAATCTGTCTATCTCAGCCACGAACATACTGAACGACCCAGCCCCTGCAGCTCTCTGTGGTAAAGAATTCCACAGATTCACCACCCTCTGAGAGAAGAAATTCCTCCTCATCTCTGTCTTAAGTAAGCAACGCCTTACTCTGAGATTCTACCCTCTGGTCCCAGACTCTCCCACAAAGGGGAAACATCCTCTCAACAACTATCTTGGTATTATATGATGTTTTTCACAGACACAATACCCCAATATGAATTAAAGACAATTAAGTCATTTGAAAACTAGCAGTTGTTGTCTGGGAAACACAGCAGCTAATCTACGCACAGCAAGATCCCACACACTGCAATGTGATCATGATCAATGTTTTCGGGATGCTGAATGAGGGATAAATATTGGCCAGAATATCAGAACGAACTCTCCTGTGAAAAGGTAAAACAACAGCCAGTTCTGGTCAATGTGCAACAAACCCAATGCACTCTTCCAAAGCACTCAGTCCTGACCCTCTGGCAGTGCAGCACTCCCTCAGTACTGACCCTCTGACAGTGCAGCACTCCCTCAGTACTGACCCTCTGACAGTGCGGCACTCCCTCAGTACTGACCCTCTGACAGTGCAGCACTCCCCCAGGACTGACCCTCAGACAGTGCAGCATTCCCTCAGTACTGACCCTCTGACAGTGCGGCACTCCCTCAGTACTGACCCTCTGACAGTGCGGCACTCCCTCAGTACTGACCCTCTGACAGTGCGGCACTCCCTCAGTACTGACCCTCTAACAGTGCAGCACTCCCTCAGTACTGACCCTCTGACAGTGCAGCACTGCCCCAGGACTGACCCTCAGACAGTGCAGCATTCCCTCAGTACTGACCCTCTGACAGTGCAGCACTCCCTCAGTACTGACCCTCTGACAGTGCAGCACTCCCTCAGTACTGACCCTCTGACAGTGCAGCACTCCCTCAGTACTGACACTCTCACAGTGCAGCACTCCCTCAGTACTGACACTCTGACAGTGCAGCACTCCCTCAGTACTGACCCTCTGACAGTGCAGCACTCCCCCAGGACTGACCCTCAGACAGTGCAGCATTCCCTCAGTACTGACCCTCTGACAGTGCGGCACTCCCTCAGTACTGACCCTCTGACAGTGCGGCACTCCCTCAGTACTGACCCTCTGACAGTGCGGCACTCCCTCAGTACTGACCCTCTAACAGTGCAGCACTCCCTCAGTACTGACCCTCTGACAGTGCAGCACTGCCCCAGGACTGACCCTCAGACAGTGCAGCATTCCCTCAGTACTGACCCTCTGACAGTGCAGCACTCCCTCAGTACTGACCCTCTGACAGTGCAGCACTCCCTCAGTACTGACCCTCTGACAGTGCAGCACTCCCTCAGTACTGACACTCTCACAGTGCAGCACTCCCTCAGTACTGACACTCTGACAGTGCAGCACTCCCCCAGGACTGACCCTCAGACAGTGCAGCATTCCCTCAGTACTGACCCTCTGACAGTGCGGCACTCCCTCAGTACTGACCCTCTGACAGTGCGGCACTCCCTCAGTACTGACCCTCTAACAGTGCAGCACTCCCTCAGTACTGACCCTCTGACAGTGCAGCACTGCCCCAGGACTGACCCTCAGACAGTGCAGCACTCCCTCAGAACTGACACTCTCACAGTGCAGCACTCCCTCAGTACTGACCCTCTGACAGTGAAACACTCCCTCAGTACTGACCCTCTGACAGTGCAACACTCCTTCAGTACAGACTCTCTGACAGTGCAGCACTCCCTCAGTACTGACCCTCTGACAGTGTAGCATCCCTTAGTACTGGCCCTCTGACAGTGCAGTACTCCCTCAGTACTGACCCTCTGACAGTGCAGCACTCCCTCAGTACTGACCCTCTGATAGTGCAGCACTCCCTCAGTACTGACCCTCTGACAGTGCAGCCCTCCCTCAGTACTGACCCTCTGACAGTGCAGAACTCCCTCAGTACTGACCCTCTGACAGTGCAGCACTCCCTCAGTACTGACCCTCTGATAGTGCGGCACTCTCTCAGTACTGACCCTCTGACAGTGCAGCCCTCCCTCTCGCTTTCTCTCTCTCTCTATATATATATATATAAATAAAAATAAAATGTAAAAGACAGTTAAAATAAAATTGAATGAAAATAAAGGGGTCGAGGTGGGGTCGAGCTGATCACCTGAAGTTGTTGAATTTGATGTTGAGACCGGAAGGCTGTAGCTGCCTAACCGGAAGATTAAATGTTCCTCCAGTTTGCGTTGAGCTTCGCTGGAACATTACAGCAGGCCAAGGACAGACATGTGGGCATGGGATCAGGGTCTTGTGTTAAAATGGCAGCGACAGGAAGGTCAGGGTCCTGAATGTGCACAGACCGAAGATGCTCAGCAAAGCGATCACCCAGTTTGTGTTTGGTCTCTCCGATCTAGAGACCACATTGGGGGCAGCGAATGCAGTGGACCAGATTGGAAGCGGTGCAAGTGAAACGCTGCTTAACCTGGAATGAGTGTTTTGGGCCTGGGATGTTGAGCATGGAAGAGGTAAAGGGGCGGGTGTTACACCTTCTGCGATTGCATGGGAAGGTGTCATGGGTGATGGGTCCGGTGGAGGAGTGGACTCGATTATCTCGGAGGGAACGGTCTCTGCGGAATGCTGATAGAGGGACCCTAGCTGATGGGTTCAAGAATTAATCAAAGGAAGGATTGGAGTGTTGGCCTTTACCTCAAGGGGGACTGGGAATAGAAAAGAGAACAAATGATGTGTGATGGTAAGAGCCTCGGAGAGCCTCCAGCTTGAGTCACAGTGCCATTGACTTACAGCACGGAGAGAGGCCCTTCTGCCCATCGTGTCTATGCCTATTTACTCTAATCCCATTTCCCAGCATGTGGCCTGAGACATTGTGTGCTCTGGCGTTCCGAATGCTGATCTAAATGCTTCTTAAATGTTGTGAGGGTTCCCGCCTCTCCCACCCTTTCAGGCAGCGAGTCCCAGACTCCCGCCACCCTCTGGGTGAAAAGGTTTTTCCTCACATCCCCTCTAAACCTCCTGCCCCTCACCTAAATCTCGGCCCCCTGGTTACTGACCCCTCTGCTAAGGGGAAAAGCTCCTTCCTACCCACCCTGTCTTATGTCCCTCTTAACTTGGTGCACCCCAATAAGGTTCCCCCTCAGCCACGTCTGCTCCAAGGAAAACAACCCCAGCCTAACCGGCCTCTCTTCATGGCCGAAACGCTCCAGCCCAGGCAACGCCCTGGGGAATCTCCTCCACCAGGGGGAGCCGCGCAACGCAGAATGACAATGGAGCTAAAAGGGTTAAATTAGGAGGTCTCTTTGCATAATCTAGACTTGTCTTCCTTCGAGTTTAGCAGACTGAGTGATGATCTGGTCGAGGTGTTTACAACGATCGGATAGTATTGAGAAGTTATTTCCCATGGTGGTGGTGGTGGTGGGGGGGGGGGTCTGGAACAAGAGGCATAACCTTCGACTGAGAGCCAGACAGTGTTAGAGGCAATCCATGAGGCAATGGTTCGGTTAAAGGGTGAGAGAAAGGCTGAACACAAAAGGACATGACTGACAGCTTGGTGTCGACCTGTATCAGATTGATGGTGGGTGAGGAGATAGAGATCAGGCAAACCTCACTGAATGGAACTATCTGGCAAGTTGAAGGTCTAGATGGCACAGTGCAAACTCAACACCAAGATCGAGGAGCTGAATAACTGATTCCCGTATCTAAACTCATACTAAGAACTCTCAATTTCTCTGACAACCTATAACTGTCTGGGGCGGCATGGTAGCACAGTGGTTAGCACTGTTGCTTCACAGCTCCAGGGTCCCAGGTTCGATTCCCCGCTGGGCCACTGTCTGTGCGGAGTCTGCACGTTCTCCCCGTGTCTGCGTGGGTTTCCTCCGGGTGCTCCGGTTTCCTCCCACAAGACTTGCTGTTAGGTGAATTGGACATTCTGAATTCTCCCTCTGTGTATCCGAACAGGCGCCGGAACGTGGCGACTAGGGGCGTGTCACAGTAACTTCATTGCAGCGTTAATGCAAGCCTAGTGTGACAGTAAGAATGAAGAAAGAAGAAAAATTCCGTCTGATCCCGACCCCAGTCCAGGATCAAGCCAGTCTGATCCCGTCCCCAGTACGTAATATTTTTCTACTTTCTTCGATTGGGAAGCCCGCTCTGTTTAATGAACCAAATGAGGTGTTCGGGCTGGGGGAACACTTCACGCTCTCTCGTGTACTTGAGTTTCCTGCTTCTTGTTAAGATTTAAAATTTAACCATATCAGGCTTATCTACAGCACTAACAAAAATCACCTTCGCAAAACCTTCTGTTGGGGCCACAATTTTACCCAATGTTACAGCATCTCTCCCTCCCAGATAAACTTGGTGCTTTAACTTAGAGTTCCTCTAACCTCGCCCAACACTTGCGTCCCTTCAATGTGTGCTCTCATTAATGGCGGTGCTGGTAACCTCTGGCCGCCTGCTGACCAGTTCACTCTCTGATTGTTCAGATGTGTCGTTCTCTTGCTCCTGAATTTCCTTTATTTGTGATTCACGTGGGATGTCACCCATGCAGGTTAAATCGTAAATTCGAGGAGGGCCTGCAACGTACCGACACATCTGCATAAACCGTCAGGAGAATCAACGCATTAATCTTCGGCCAGTGAAAGGGTTAAGACCGCTCCACAAAGAACAACGAAGAAGACTCTGATAAGATTTGCAAGTTGTCAGAACTAAAAGGGGCTCTTACCTCTGTTGCTTCAGCGTTGTCCCCAATCTAGTCGATCGAGAATTTCAGAGCCCCTGTTAAAATCCCAGGCACATTTCCCGGACTGAATGGAGTTGCGGTTGAGGAAGAATAAAAGCAAGAAAACGTCACCCTCCCAAACCCCTCCGCAGAATTTGCTCTGCGTGGTGGGGTGGAGAGATTTACTCAAAGACGAGGTGGGCCAGAATGTGTAGTTGCGACCCGTTGCCTCTGTCAATGTGTTGGTGAACAAGGTAGATTTGCATTACACACACCAGGCAGTGATTACAAACTGACTGTGCCCCGAGCTTTTCACTCACTTTGCAACTGGGCTGCGGAAGCTCCCAGCGATTAAAACAAGGCAAAGAAAAAAAATATATACCGAGCAAGCAAATCGTGCTGAATGTGGAGAGCAAGGAGCCACTTGCTAAACCAAAGGGGGAACACCTCTTACCACAATCATGCATTAACCAGCCCTGCTTGTGGGTTAAACCAAATGAATTTATTTTTTCTTTTCAATTGCAAGAAAGGATCTCAGCACAATAAAACCTTGTTCAGGGGGAATTCTGCAAAGTCAGCGTGGCTCAGACAGCAGAAGTCCTGCGTCTGAGTTAGCGAGAGAAGCTCCATCCCTACAGTGATCTCAGGACATCCCAAAGCCCTCCACACACCCAAGTGCTGTTGAGGTGCAGTCCACTGTTGTAACGTGGGGAAAACACAGCGAGCAACGTTTGCACGCAGCAAGCTCTCACACAAACGGCAATGTGATAATAATCCGTGCTGTTGATTGAGGAATAAATATTGGGAGCCGGGGAGGGCTCCCCGACTGCGTGTCAAAATAGCGACCGTTGGATCATTTACACCCAGCCGAGAGGGCAGACGAAGGCCTCAGTCCAGCATCTCGTCAGGAAGACAGCAGAGTCGCACCCCCTCAGTACTGCAGCACGAGGGTCAGCCCTGTACGTTGTACAAACGTCTCCAGATTGTGGTTTCAAATCCTCCATCTCCTGGCTCAGCAAGGAATAGGGATTGTGAATTTGGGGTACTGAGGCAATTGGAAACCAGAGTGGGGCCTCATGAGAGGGGGCGAGGGGAGATTAAAGTGTTGGACATGGACTCAATTTGAAACACTTGCAAACGGTGACAACCTCGTTGCATGTATTTTGTCTCTTTAATCATGGTAAAACTTCCCAAGGTACTTCCCAGGAAAGCGACCAAACAGAATTTGACACTGGGTCGCGGAAGGACTGGTGGCCTAAAGCTGGGTGAAAAAGGTACGTTTCGAGGAGGAGAGCGGTACGTCGGCGGAGAATTCGAGAGTTTAGCTCCACGTCGGCCGAAGGCTCAACCACCAATGGTGGAGGATTGAAACTTGAGGAAACTCGGGTGGTTGAATTAGAGGAGTGTGGAGATCCCAGGGATTATGGGGTTGGAGGAGGTTACAGAGATAGTGAGGGGGGGGGGGGAGGGGAATGAGGCCATGGAGGGATATGAAAACAAGGATGAGAGTTTTGAAATTGAGCCTCTCAGTTCAATGCTGGTTATTCTGAGAGATGCGGGGGATGGGTTGAGGAATATCCCCCTCTTCTTTATCCTCTTTGTCACTATTGGCAACATGTACTTCAGTGGAACCCCGTCAACCTGTTGATGTATTTGATTTGACAAAAAACAACCACCAGCCAATCACTCACATGTATCACCACAATGTCTCCTCAACCCCTCCCCCAACACCTCCCCGACCCCTCTCTCTGCACCTGCGAAGTTTGGCTCCCTGCTCTGGGGGTCAGATCTCTGGTGCTAGTTGCCCCCGCTGGACTGCACTCATCGGATGATACAACACCAAGCGATCCCTCCATCCCGCCTCTGCTGATCAGGCGAATCCCACTTCCCTTCCCCTTACCCCGTAGGGCCGCGAACCTATCCTCTCAAGGACTTAGCAAACTCCCTTTTGGAAAGCTGTTGTTGAATCTGCTTCCACCGCCCTTTCAGGCAACACATTGCAGATCGCAGGAACCCGCCGTGTAACAATCCTCAGCTCCCCCTCTGGTTCCTTCGCTGAGAATTTAAAATCTGTGCCCTCGGATTAATGGCCCTCCTGCCAATGGAAACAGTCTCTCCCTAATTACTCTCTCAAAAGCTCCATTAAATCTCCACTTAACCTTCCCTGCTCCGAGAAAAATAATCCCAGCTTCTCCAGTCGATTCCGCATTAACTGAAATTCCGCATCCAATAAGTTTCCCTTTTCACTTTCCCAAGGCCTAGACATCCTTCCGACAGCACGGTGCCCGGAATTAAACACAGCCGAGGCTTAGTCAGCATTTTCTAAAGATGTATTACAATTTCCATTCTTTTTATATTCTATGACCCCAATTTTAACCCTTCGAGTGCAAATTGCCCTTCCCCAGGGTGAGATGGAGCCTGGGGAAGTCGGGGTTGGCATTTAACTGGGCTAGAGGGTCCAGAGAGCACATTGCCAGGATCCTGATTCTTCCCCAGTAAGTTCTGGGTGGGAAGGACGTTTAGCCAGTGCAGGGCGGGACAGTCGGATTCACTTGCGGGTCAGATAAGATATCTGATCAAGATATCTTAAGGTCAGGAAGGGGGCCCCCACTCAGAACCAGCCCCTGCCCTTTCTTCTGGCACCCTTGCCCCCACTTCCCGTGAGCCCCACCCCACCCCCACTCATCTGTGGCCTGGGTCCCTCACTGATCCTCGGCCTCTGATTGGCTGACAGCCTCTTCGGGAGAGGTGGAATTCACGCCTCCTGGGTCCTCGATTATAGGGAAGGCCTCCCTCTGGCCATTTAAGTGCAAGGCTGTCGGTTGGATTAATTTCCACTCAATGACTCTGTTCATGAATCAAAGGATCCCACATGCTTTTCTAAACCAGCCTTTTAAACTTACTCTGCTAGCATTAAAGATTTGTGTCCATTCACCACAACATCTCTGGATTGGATTGGATTGGATTTGTTTATTGTCACGTGTACCGAGGTACAGTGAAAAGTATTTTTCTGCGAGCAGCTCAACAGATCATTAAGTACATGAGAAGAAAAGGGAATAAAAGAAAATACATAACAGGGCAACACAACATATACAATGTACCTACATAAGCACCGGCATCGGGTGAACCATACAGGGTGTAGTGTTAATGAGGTCAGTCCATAAGAGGGTCGTTTAGGAGTCTGGTAACAGGGGGAAGAAGCTGTTTTTGAGTCTGTTCGCGCGTGTTCTCAGACTCCTGTATCTCCTGCCCGATGGAAGAAGTTGGAAGAGTGAGTAAGCCGGGTGGGAGGGGTCTTTGATTCTGCTGCCCGCTTTCCCCAGGCAGCGGGAGGTGTAGATGGAGTCAATGGATGGGAGGCAGGTTGGTGTGATGGACTGGGCGGACCTGCCTCGTCAGCCTCTAAATATTGCCTCTCCTTGTTCTCCTGACCATCACACTCCTCCGCCTTAAATTTCATCGGCCATCTGAATGCTTAATTTCCCATAACACTCAAAAGGTTCGACACCATCCAGGACAAAGCAACCCTGCTTGATTGGCACCCCACCCACAAACATTCACTCCCTCCACCACCAATGTACTCTGGCAGCCGTGTGTACCGTATACAAGATGCACTGCAGGAACTCACTAAAGCTCCTTCGACAGCATCTTCCGAACCCACGACCACTGCCATCTAGGAGGACAAGGGCAGCAGATACCTGGGAACATCGCCACCTGGAGGTTCCCCTCCAAGCCACTCACCATCCTGACTTGGAAAAACATCGGTCGCTCCTTCGCTGTCGCTGGGTCAAAATCCTGGAACACCCTCTCTAACAGCACTGTGGGTGTACCTACACCAAATGGACTGCAGCGGTTCAAGAAGGCAGCTCACCCCCACCTTCTGAAGGACACTTCGAGATAGGTAATGAATTCTGGCCTAACCAGAAATGCCTACATTCCACAAACGAATAAAAGAATATCTGTTACGTCCTCCTCTCTGTTCAGTACAGTTCAGCAGAGATCCCATGTTATCCGCAAACCATGAAATTCTCCCTTCATACCCAAATCCCGGTCATTAAAATTTATTAAACGTGCATCTATCCAAATACTGACCCCTTTGGAATACCAGAGTGTAATTCTGCCCAGTCTGGAAAAAAAAAATGCTCTTCAATATTCTCTCTTCTTGGTCGAACTAAATCCCTCAACCAAGTTTACTACAGCAGATTATCTGATTGTTACTATTTGAGCTTGCTGTGCGTGAATTGTCTGCTGTATTTCCTGTTGCACAACACTGTTAGGTATGATTCTGCAATTGGGCAGCACTTACTGAACAATCCTGGGTGTGCTTATAGCAACACTAACAACAATTTTAAGATAATCGGCTGAGTTTGTTGTATGTCTCATTCACGCTCGCTAGAAGCAACATTCATTCATGCACAGGCAGCTGTTCTCTGCAAACAAGAGGAGCATGTTCAAGCCTTGCTCCACCTTTAGAATTACCCGGGAGCTTGGGGAGCCCATGGTTTCCCCGTTGCTTTCTTGACAATGGCTCGACTAATCAGAATCAACTTGCCAACCAATCAACACCTTTTGTTCCTGTAGTATAAATTGTTGTGATAGTTTGAAATTTGGCATTCTTGTGTTTGTCCTGATGGGTGCTAGATGAAAAGCTTCAGCAACATGTCTCTATTTTCAGCAATATATTACAACAGTGACAATGACTATATTTCAAGCCTTGCTTGCTTGGCGTTTTGGGAGCTATCGTGGCTGTGCAAGGCGTTATAGCAATGCAACAGAATTTAATCAGTTCGGCAGAGTGCCCATCTGATCCTTTTGCGCACTTTACACATCTGCCTGGAGATGTCCTGGGTCACCTCCGCCGGCCTCCGACTGCCAGGCTCATGGTCTAACTGCTGTGTAGCGACACGCAGTCAGGACGGTCGTCTGGGATATCAGGGGATCAGCACGTGCGTGCATGTTCCCCCGGACAGAGCGACACGCTGGGGTGAGGCGTACTGTTAGGAAAATGAGAACTCAATAAATCTTAACCAGATACATAGAATTTACAGGGCAGAAGGAGGCCATTCGGCCCATCGAGCCTGCACCGGCCCTTGGAAAGAGCACCCCCATTTAAGCCCAGAACCCTGCCCCGTACCCATAACCCAGCAACCCCACCCAACCCCTTTGGACACTAAGGGCAATTTATCATGGCCAATCCACCTAGCCTGCATGTCTTTGGACTGTGGGAGGAAACCGGGGCACCCGGAGGAAACCCACGCAGACACGGGGAGAACGTGCAGACTCCGCACAGACAGTGACCCAAGCCGGGAATCGAACCCAGGACCCTGGAGCTGTGAAGCGACAATGCAAACCACTGCGCTACTGTGCCGTGCCATACAATCGTATTTAAATAATTCCTTGAGCCTTGTTGAAAACCCACGGTGCTCCGCGCTGGCGTAGCCATGGAGAGATATGAGGCGGCCAAATGCTTGGACCAAGAGGTAAGGCTTGAGGAGAGACGTAAAGAGAGGTTGAGGGAAGAATTTCAAGAGGGTAGGGGCCAGGGCAGCTGCAGGCCTGACCGCCAATGGTGGAGAGGTGGTAACTGGGGATGCTGCAGGAGGTCAGAACTGGATGAATGCAGAGAACTGGGAGGTTTTAAGACAGGGTTGGAGGGAACCAGTTAATAGTTGAGAAATGAAGCATTGAAGGAGATTAGATGGTCAGGCAGCTGTAATAATGGAAAGCACTTGAAGCAAACCCATCAATGATTGAAGACACAGATTGTTTCGAAAAGATTTGATACTGTGGACATTTTGCCTTGCTTCACCCCACATGTATCCCATCAGCCAAAAATCCCAAACTGATTGAAAACAGCCAAAGGAGAGCGGCGTTGTTGAATTCACGAACAAAAATCAAGGAGAAATGTTCTTCTTAAAAAGGAAAACCCCTGAGAAAACCCACGCAGACACGGGGAGAACGTGCAGACTCCGACAGACAGTGACCCAAGCCGGGAATCGAACCCGGGACCCTGGAGCAGTGAAGCGACAGTGCTAACCACTGCGCTACCGCGCCGTGCTGTACATTTTGGGAGTTCAGTCGGAGGTTGCGAGAATCCCGGAATTTTGGGGATCCCCTTTGAAGCCGAGTGGGTCACACACATTCAGGGCCTGGGGGTAGCGCGTGTTCCATTGCACTCAATACCTCAGGGTAGGGGACAGGTTGGGATGGGGGTGGGGTGGGGGGTGGGGAATCATCCAGGGAGCTCCTGGCCGCGATTCTCAGCCCCGGCGACAGAATGCGGGCGCCGGCGGGAAAACTGTCGCGTTTTACCTCGCTGCCGGTGCCCGTTCCGAGACGGCATTCTCCGGCCGACAAGGGGGCTAGTAGGGGCGTGGCGGGAAGCGCGGGGGCACGAGCTCAGAGCGGCGTACTGGCTGTCATCCCCGAGGCTGCCCCAACGCCAACTGGCGCAGGGATCCAGTAGCCCACGCAGAAGGAAGAGGTCCGCAGCCCGAGAGGCCGGCTCGCCAATTGGTGGGCCCCCGATCGCGGGCCAGGCCACGACGGAGGGCCTCCCCGCGGTTAGACCCCTCCTCCCCCGGCCCAACAGGCCGCCCCCGGACCCTTCACCGCCGAGATCCCGCCGGCCCAGAGCATGTTAGAACGACGCCGGCGGGACTCGAAATTTTTCGGACGGCGGCCCGTCCTGGCGGGAGAATCACGGCGCCGTCGGAGAATCGCCACCGCGGCCTTTTGCGGCAATTCTCCGTGCGGCCGTTTTCACAATCGTGGGAGAATCGCGTCCCTGCATCAGCGCGGCGTGCCGTGATTCCCGCGGCGCCGCAGCGGTTCTCCCACTTGGAGGGGGGTCGGAGAATCCCGCCCCCCCATTCCTGAATTATAAACAGACAGAGACAGAGAGGGAGTTAGAGACACCAGAGAGACAGAGAGGGAGTTAGAGACACGAGAGAGACAGAGAGGGAGTTAGAGACACCAGAGAGACAGAGAGGGAGTTAGAGACACGAGAGAGACAGAGAGGGAGTGAGAGACACCAGAGAGACAGGGAGGGAGTTAGAGACACCAGAGAGACAGAGAGGGAGTTAGAGACACCAGAGAGACAGAGAGGGAGTTAGAGACACCAGAGAGACAGAGAGGGAGTTAGAGACACCAGAGAGACAGAGAGGGAGTTAGAGACACCAGAGAGACAGAGAGGGAGTTAGAGACACCAGAGAGACAGAGAGGGAGTTAGAGACACCAGGGAGACAGAGAGGGAGTTAGAGACACGAGAGAGACAGAGAGGGAGTTAGAGACACCAGGGAGACAGAGAGGGAGTTAGAGGCACCAGAGAGACAGAGAGGGAGTTAGAGACACCAGAGAGACAGAGAGGGAGTTAGAGACACCAGAGAGACAGAGAGGGAGTTAGAGACACGAGAGAGACCGAGAGGGAGTTAGAGACACCAGAGAGACAGAGAGGGAGTTAGAGACACCAGAGAGACAGAGAGGGAGTTAGAGACACGAGAGAGACAGAGAGGGAGTTAGAGACACCAGAGAGACAGAGAGGGAGCTAGAGACACCAGAGAGACAGAGAGGGAGTTAGAGACACCAGGGAGACAAAGAGGGAGTTAGAGACTCCAGAGAGACAGAGAGGGAGTTAGAGACACCAGGGAGACAGAGAGGGAGTTAGAGACACCAGGGAGACAGAGAGGGAGTTAGAGACACCAGAGAGACAGAGAGGGAGTTAGAGACACCAGAGAGACAGAGAGGGAGTTAGAGACACCAGAGAGACAGAGAGGGAGTTAGAGACACCAGAGAGACAGGGAGGGAGTTAGAGACACCAGAGAGACAGAGAGGGAGTTAGAGACACGAGAGAGACAGAGAGGGAGTTAGAGACACGAGAGAGACCGAGAGGGAGTTAGAGACACCAGAGAGACAAAGAGGGAGTTAGAGACACCAGAGAGACAGAGAGGGAGTTAGAGACACGAGAGAGACAGAGAGGGAGTTAGAGACACCAGAGAGACAGAGAGGGAGCTAGAGACACCAGAGAGACAGAGAGGGAGTTAGAGACACCAGGGAGACAAAGAGGGAGTTAGAGACTCCAGAGAGACAGAGAGGGAGTTAGAGACACCAGGGAGACAGAGGGGGAGTTAAAGACACCAGAGAGACAGAGAGGGAGTTAGAGACACGAGAGAGACAGAGAGGGAGTTAGAGACACGAGAGAGACAGAGAGGGAGGTAGAGACACCAGAGAGACAGAGAGGGAGTTAGAGACACTAGAGAGACAGAGAGGGAGTTAGAGACACCAGGGAGACAGCGAGGGAGTTAGAGACACCAGAGAGACAGAGAGGGAGTTAGAGACACCAGAGAGACAGAGAGGGAGTTAGAGACACCAGAGAGACAGAGAGGGAGTTAGAGACACCAGAGAGACAGAGAGGGAGTTAGAGACACCAGAGAGACAGAGAGGGAGTTAGAGACACCAGAGAGACAGAGAGGGAGTTAGAGACACCAGAGAGACAGAGAGGGAGTTAGAGACACCAGAGAGACAGAGAGGGAGTTAGAGACACCAGAGAGGCAGAGAGGGAGTTAGAGACACCAGAGAGACAGAGAGGGAGTTAGAGACACCAGAGAGACAGAGAGGGAGTTAGAGACACGAGAGAGTCAGAGAGGGAGTTAGAGACACCAGAGAGAGACAGGGAGGGAGTTAGAGACACCAGAGAGACAGAGAGGGAGTTAGAGACACCAGAGAGACAGAGAGGGAGTTAGAGACACCAGAGAGACAGAGAGGGAGTTAGAGACACCAGAGAGACAGAGAGGGAGTTAGAGACACCAGAGAGACAGAGAGGGAGTTAGAGACACCAGAGAGACAGAGAGGGAGTTAGAGACACCAGAGAGACAGAGAGGGAGTTAGAGACACCAGAGAGACAGAGAGGGAGTAAGAGACACCAGAGAGACAGAGAGGGAGTTAGAGACACGAGAGAGACAGAGAGGGAGTTAGAGACACCAGAGAGACAGAGAGGGAGTTAGAGACACCAGAGAGACAGGGAGGGAGTTAGAGACACTAGAGAGACAGAGAGGGAGTTAGAGACACGAGAGAGACAGAGAGGGAGTTAGAGACACCAGAGAGACAGAGAGGGAGTTAGAGACACCAGAGAGACAGAGAGGGAGTTAGAGACACCAGAGAGACAGAGAGGGAGTTAGAGACACGAGAGAGACCGAGAGGGAGTTAGAGACACGAGAGAGTCAGAGAGGGATTTAGAGACACCAGAGAGACAGAGA